>NC_060121.1:947133255-947448922 GCF_021461395.2 Schistocerca americana
CGGGCGGGGACTCGAACTCGGGACCTATGCCTTTCGCAGGCAAGTGCTCTACCAACAGGTTGGTAGACCACTTGCCCGCGAAAGGCAAAGGTCCCGAGTTCGAGTCTCGGCCCGGCACACAGTTTTAATCTGCTAATGGTATTCTTGTGGCTGCAGTTGTCATGACGTCTCAATTCTGTCTTACTCTAAGACACTCAAACTGGCAACCATTAAGACCTTTAGTTGGCTGTAGATGTAGGAAACGTGCAGCAGTCCTCAGCAGTTAGGGAGCATTATTCAGTTGCAAATTCTAACAGAAATAAGAAGATTCTGCTGCTAGATTGTTTGCATGGCAGAGATATGAGCCAGCAGCTGCAGGAAGTATTGGGGAGTGAGTACCAGGTTACCAGCACTGTCAAGCCTAGTGCACGATTGGCTCAGGTGACTTAACATAAGGGAGCTATGTAGGAATTTCACGAAATTCAGGTAGTGATTGTGAGTGGAGCTGGGAATAATCTTGATAGGGAAGAGGAGTATGATGTAGGTGGTGACCTGGTAAAGATAGCTACTCAAACTGGTGGCACTAATGTGCACTTCATGCAACTGTTTCAGTGTCATTATCGGCCTCATCTTAATGCTACTGTTAGGCATGTTAACATGGGACTGGAGAGGGCGCTGATGGCGGAGGGCGTGGCTCACATTCCAATGGTGCCAGTTGAGTCTACCAATAGATCCGGTTTTGCCAGGTGTGCCCTGCACCTCAATAGGTATGGGAAGGGGAGGCCATCAAAGCTTATGGGTGACAGGGCAGTGGGCGGTGGTGGGATCACTCATGGAAAAATTCCTGCAGTAGTTGGTGTCAGAGCTGCATCATTTTTAGATTGAAGTCAGCTGATGGGTATCCCTGCTTAAAGAAAGTCCCTCTAACAAAGGAATCGCCTTCAGGGGATGTCAGGTACCCAAGTCGTGAAGGAATTAGCGTATGTCATCCAAATACAAGAGGTATTAGCGATAAAGTTAATGACCTGCTTATAGATGTTGACTCTGACATTATTGGTATATCAGAGCACCATTTAAATAATTTGACTGTTCAGAGGCTTCCTTTAACAGGATACAGATTATTTGGTTGTTTTTCAATGAGTTCTTTGAGGAGTGGGAGAGTGTACATGTACATAAAAAACATTATTCCATTTGAGTCCGTAGACATCATGGCATTGCATTGAACAGGCATTTGAATGTTGTGCAGGAGCAGTTGAATTTCATGAAAGTAAACTCCTAATTTTTGTTGTTCATAAGTTCCCTAACTCTGACTTCAGAGCATTTCTGCTCAAGCTGGAGAGGGTTCTTGGTTCATTTTATAGGAATTACCAGAAAGTACTTATGTTTGGTGACTTCAGTTTTAATTTTGTATGTGATTGTGCAAGAAAAAGGATGTTGGAAGATCTCCCAAATTCATATGATCTGGTGTAGACTGTGTTTTTTTCAAACCAGGGTGCAGGGGAACAGTAGCACAGCCATAGACAATATTTTTATTCATTACTAGATGGGCATTCTGTTAGTAAAAGGGTGAATGGCCTTTCAGACCACGATGCACAAATTTTAACACTCTAAGCTTTTTGTACTCAAACAAATATTATACATAACTACAAACTTGTAGAAAAGCTAATACAATAGCAATGGAATTTTTAAAATCTCATTAAGGAACAAGAGTGGCAGGATGTTTATAGTGCTGATAACATAGATGACAAATATAATTCGTGATTTCCTGTCAGAAAGATCACAGTTCCTAGTAATAGACAGAAAGTCATCGAGTAAAACAGAAGTAATATCTGGCGTTCCCCAAGGAAGTGTTATAGGCCCTCTATTGTTCCTGATCAATATTAACGACATAGGAGACAATCTGAGTAACCGTCTTAGATTGTTTGCAGATGATGCTGTCATTTACCGTCTTGTAAAGTCATCAGATGATCAAAACGACTTGCAAAATGATTTACATAAGATACCTGTATGGTGCGAAAAGTGGCAGTTCACCCTGAATAAGGAGAAGTGTGAAGTTATTCACATGAGTACTAAAAGAAATCAGCTAAATTTCGATTAAGTGATAAGTCACACAAATCTGAAGGCTGTAAATTCAACTAAATACTTAAGGATTACAATTACAAATAACCTAAACTGGAACGATCGCATAGATAATATTGTGGGTAGAGCAGTCCAAAGACTGCGATTCATTGGCAGAACACTTAGAAGGTGCAACAGGTCTACCAAAGAGACCGCTTACACAACGCTTGTCCGCCCTATTCTGGAGTACTGCTGTGCGGTGTGGGATTCGCATCAGGTGGGACTGACGGATGACATTGCAAAAGTACAAAGAAGGGCGGCTCGTTTTGTATTATCTTTAAATAGGGGAGGTTGTGTCACAGACATGATACGTGAAATGGAGTGGCAATCATTAAAACAAAGGCGTTTTTCGTTGCGACTGGATGTTCTCATGAAATTTCAATCACCGGTTTTCTCCTCCGATTGGGAAAGCATTCTGTTGGCTCCCACCTACATAGGGAGAAATGATCATCACGATAAAATAAGAGAAATCAGGGCTCGCACAGAAAAAAATAAGTGCTCGTTTTTCCTGCGTGCCATTCGAGAGTGGAACGGTAGAGAGACAGCTTGAAGGTGGTTCATTGAACCCTCTGCCAGGCACTTTATTGTGAATA
The DNA here is from genome assembly GCF_021461395.2 of Schistocerca americana. NCBI lineage: Eukaryota > Metazoa > Arthropoda > Insecta > Orthoptera > Acrididae > Schistocerca > Schistocerca americana. The sequence goes on from NC_060121.1 coordinate 947,135,946, forward strand.
GCAGAGATTATCACGCAGATGTAAATGTAGATGTATAATGCTTTCCTTAACTCATTTCTCATGCTCTTTGAAAATTGCTTTCCATTAGAACGTTCTGAACAGGGTATTAGCAGTAAAAGGCAGCCTGGATGGCTGACTAATGGGATAAGGATATCATGCAGAACAATGTGAAAATTATATCAAAATGTTAGAAGTAGCACAATCAAGCTAAAGTAGTCCATCACAAGCAATATTGTGAGGTGCTTAAAATGTTATTAGGAAGGCAAAGATTAAATTATACGCAAATAGAACAGCTAATTCACAGGATGTAATTAAAACCGTATGGTTAGTCACGAATGAAGTGTCTGGTCAGCAGCACAAAGTCAACGATATAAAGTCAGTTCGTAGTAAGAATATTTCAGTTACTGGTAAGTCAGATATATGTACGGTATTTAACAATCACTTTCTGAGCATTGCTGGTGAAATTAATAAAAACGTAGTTTCCACATGTGGCGAAACAGGCGCTGTATCATTTGAGGCATACAGAGAAGAGCGATCGATTGTGCTGGGACATACCCCAGTTCACTACTATTAGCTCCACGTAATCATAACGCTCCTCTGCATATCATAAAAGTATTGCGCCATAATTTAAGAATGAAATTAAAAATTAAAGGAGCTTTTCCAAACTTTGTCAGTATATGCTTCAGTATATTAATGTTTAAACTGTTAAATCTCAGATTGATCAGATGAATATGTTTCCACAACTACATAGTTTTAAATAAAAAGCAAGTGGCGCTAAATAATAAAGCTATAAAGCCAAAAATCGGCCAGAATGTGCAAATGAACGTCAAAATTAACTGTTACAAGTTTCAACGTGATCAGAACAAAATTTTGGTCAGAATCCACTATTACTAAGAAAAACGAATGCGCTAAATATTAGTCTTAGAAAAATAATGTGAAGCGTCAGTTTGAAAAATGGTTCAAATGGCTCTGAGCACTATGGGACTCAACTGCTGAGGTCATTAGTCCCCTAGAACTTAGAACTAGTTAAACCTAACTAACCTAAGGACATCACGAACATCCATGCCCGAGGTAGGATTCGAACCTGCGACCGTAGCGGTCTTGCGGTTCCAGACTGCAGCGCCTTTAACCGCACGGCCACTTCGGCCGGCCGTCAGTTTGATATGAAGGGCTTATGTCAATAGTGGTACGAGTCCATTTTTGTTCATCTTGAGATACAGAGTCCTAAAGTTAAATGAGCGCTGAAAAATCTGCACTTGAGATACCAGAAATATTCAAGCGTATGGCTTCTTGCTAGAGATGAATCTTTCTTTCTGTTTGTTTGGGTCATTAATTTCAGAAGCGTTATAGGCAGAAAAGTGGAGGCAATGGACTTGTGCCACTATTGAAATAAGCCTTTCATACGAAAACCTTAACTATGGGACTCCATTAAGCTACCTCTAATAGTTTTAAAATCAATTTACTGAAAACTAGATTTGGAACAAAAACGTCCTTATTTGCAATAGATTAAGTATCAGTTATATTAAAGATAGAAAGTTTTGATTACAGCATCTGATGAAACCCATTAAATAACAGAGATATAACAAGTTTCAAAATTTTGATGCAAATAGTAGACTATGCAAGGCCTCTTAAAGATAGCGTTCAGCCGGCCGTTGTGGCAGAGCGGTTCTAGGCGCTTCAGTACGGAACCGCGCTGCTGCAACGGTCACAGGTACGGATCCTGCCTCGGGCATGGATGTGTTTGATGTCCTTAGGTTTAATTAGTTCCAAGTCTAGGGGACTGATTTCAGATGTTCAGTTCCATAGTGCTCAGAGCCATTTGAACCATTGAAAGATATCGTTCAGAGGTCATGTTCTACTGTCAGTTCCGTTCTAAAAGTTCTAGACGGCAAGGTGTAAATGCAGGTGAGCTAAAACTTTTTCTATGATTAAACCCAGTTTAACTCCATTCGTACAAAAATTACGAAGATTCTAAACTGATACACACCAGTGTCATAAAATGATATGTGTCCGAGAATGCGGCCATTTAGATGCTACTACTTGAGGATAGAGAGGATGACGGCAGGTGTTCCCTTCGGCCGACCGCTGCGCCCATATATTAGGGTCTGAGAAGCAGTATCAGGACTTCACTTCGCACCCAGCTATCAATCGGTCCACCTAAGTCAAACGCCGGCTTACGCGCTGCCTCGGGTGACGTCACAATATAACACCACAACTCTGTGGATGATCATACATTTTCTGCGTGTTTTGCGAATCTTGTTTTATTAGTTGTGCTGAATATTATTCTTGTTTTATTTTTACTTGTGTATTTTATTACTGTCCGCAGCTCGTGGTCTCGCGGTAGCGTTCTCGCTTCCCGAGCACGGGGTCCCGTGTTCGATTCCTGGCGGGGTCAGGGATTTTCACCTGCCTCGAGATGACTGGGTGTTGCGTCGTCTTCATTTATTTATTTATTGTTCCGTGGGACCACATTTAGGAGAAGTCTCCATGGTCATGGAACGAGTCAATACATGAAATTATAACACGATTGTAGAAACAGATAAAATGAAATATAAGAAACATATTCAGGCGACAAGTCGTTAGTTTAAATAAAGAAAATCAAGAATGTAACACTGGAATTTGCTTAATTTTTTAGCTCTTCCAGGAGCTCCTCGACAGAATAGAAGGAGTGAGCCATGAGGAAACTCTTCAGTTTAGACTTAAAAATGTTTGGGCTACTGCTAAGATTTTTGAGTTCTTGTGGTAGCTTATTGAAAATGGATGCAGCAGAATACTGCACTCCTTTCTGCACAAGAGTCAAGGAAGTGCATTCCACATGCAGATTTGATTTCTGCCTAGTATTAACTGAGTGAAAGCTGCTAACTCTTGGGAATAAGCTAATATTGCTAACAACAAACGACATTAAAGAAAATACATACTGTGAGGGCAATGTCAAAATTCATCATAATTCATCCCCATTACGGTCGGAGGAAGGCAATGGCAAACTACCTCCGTTAGGACCTTACCCAGTACAGCTGTGCGGGTCTCCCGCATCGTCCCTTACGCTCTGTCAAGGAATATGGGAGTTAATCATCATCATTTTATTATTTATTTATTTCGTGGTCTGGTGATACATGTTGTGACAGTATCACAGGATATGTAACGTGTCAGAAATGTATGATATCCCATAAAAACAAGACAAAATAATTTCATATTACAGTAAACAGTAACTTAGGTTCTACCACAGAAAATCAATTTTGAGAGATAAATAAATATTACAAAATAATAAGTGTTACAGAAAGGAAATATTGCAAAATATGTGTTTACAGTAAAGAATAGGCAGGATTACAAATGTAGATTTGGGCATGTATTTGCAGTTAACAGAACAAGAAATGCTAAACACTGTAGTTCAGGAACTCTTCTATCGTATAAAATGATCGTTGTACTTATAATAGGAACTGCTTTAAAGTGTTTTTTTTTTTAAACCGGAGTTCATCTTCTACCAAACAATTCTTGAAGGGTGGGCGTTAAAAATCTTACAGCCAGTGAAATGGACTCCTTTCTGTACCATACTTAGATTTGCCTGTTCATAGTGGATATCATGTTTTCTTCTTGTCTCACGACTATCGACTATGATTCTCACTACTCAGTTTAAAAATGGTTTTTTTTTCGTTATGAAGCACATCAAAGAGAATATATATTGCGCAGTGGATGTAAGGATTCCAAGTTTCTTAAAAGTTACTGCATATGGCTCTAGGATGGACTCCACACATGATCCTTACGGTTCATTTTTGTGCACACAGTACTTTTTTAGCCAGTGACTGAGTACCCCAAAATATAATTCCATATGCCATAATGGCGTCAAAATAGCCATTATAGGGTGACTTCATGGTTTCCATACTTCTGTAAGAAAAAACAATGCATAATGTGTAAGCTGCTGAACTCAATGTTTTGCATAGATCCAAGATGTGGCTTGACCAGTTCAGTTGGCTGTCAATATGCAAGCCTAGGTATTTTGTGGTATCCACCCTGGTTATCACCTGCTCACCTATTTTTACTACTATTTCTTCATCTTTAAATGTTCCAGTTTGTTTAGTGTAATTTAAAGAAAGGCCATTAATGTTAAACCACTTAATTGTTTCACTTAAAACCATATTTGCTGTTTCCTCAAGTTTATCTACTGACTTAAGTAGTGTAGTGTCATCAGTAAAAATTATGACTCTACAATATTCTGTACGGAGAGGCAGATCATTTATTATGATAATAAAAAGTAGGAGGCACAGAACTGAGCCTTTGGGGGCAGTCCACACGTGATGGTACCCCATTCTGAAGATAATGGGACTTCCTCTACAACTTTCTGTTTCCTGTTTGACAGGTACGAGTCAAGCCATTTCCCTGATGAACCATTTATACCGAGACGTGCAGCTTTTTGTAAAAGAATCAGCTTTTGTTAGGCCACAAAAAAATCCAAGCCACCTTCAGTTTTTTGTTGATAAATTCCAAGGCTTTGCCAGCAAATGCAAATGTTGCATCTTCTGTTGACAAACCTTTCTGAAATCCAAACTGACTTTCACCGAGGATATTTTGATCCCTGAGATGCATAACTATCCTGGCAGGCATTAGTTTCTCTAGAACCTTTGAAAAACTTTTCAGTAGTAATATTGGCCAATAGTTGGCAGCATCCGTCTTATCTCCCTTCTTATACAGCGGTTTTACAACTGCATACTTAAGCTTCTCAGGAACTATTCATTGCTTAGGTGATGAGTAAAAAATGTGGCAAAGGAACTTACTTACATGGCTGCAGCAGTATTTTAATAATTTGTTAGAAATATTGCCAGTTCGAGTAGAGTTGTTACTTTCCAGGAATTTAATAACTCTTTGTTACCTTCATGTGTTGTACTGAGCTAGATACTCTGGCTTACAAAAGGTTGATGGCTTGGTTCATGGAGCCTTATAAACCTATTTTTTCCATTACTGTTAAAAATGTTTGTTTAATGTTTATGCAACTATTTTTGGATTGCTAACAAGATGACCCTCACTTTTTATTTGGATATTTTCACTACAAACTGTATTTTTCCTTGTTTCCTTCTTTACAAAATTCCAAACAGTTTTTACTTTATTGTTCAAGTAACCAATTTCTGGCTTCAAGCACATGTTCTTTGCTGCTTGTGTGGTCTTATTTAGAACATCATTGTAGAGTTTATAGTGCCTGCTCCTGTTGCTGTTGTGGTCTTCAGTCCAGAGACTAGTTTGATGCAGTGCTCCAAGCTACTCTGTCCCGTGCAAGCTTACTCATCTCCCAGTACCTACTGCAACCTACATCCTTCTGAAACTGTTTAGTGTATTCATCTCTTGGTCTCGCTCTACGATTTTTACCCTCCACGCTGCCCTCCAATACTAAATTGGTGATCCCTTGATGCCTCTGAATATGTCATACCAACCGATCCCTTCTTCTAGTCAAGTTGTGCCACAAATTTCTCTTCTCCCCAATTATGTTCAATACCTCCTCATTAGTTATGTGATTTACCAATCTAGTCTTCAGCATTCTTCTATAGCACCACATTTAGAAAGCTTCTTTTCTCTTCTTCTCTAAACTATTTATCGTCCACATTTCACTTCCATACATTGCTACACTCCATACAAATACTTTCAGAAAAGACTTCCTGACACTTAAATCTATACTCGATGTTAACAAATTTCTCTTCTTCAGAAACGCTTTCCTTACCATTGCCAGTCTACATTTTATATCCTCTCTACTTCGACCATCATCAGTTCTTTTGATCCCCATATAGCAAAACTCCTTTACTACTTTAAGTGTCTCATTTCCTAATCTAATTCCCTCAGCATCACCCGATTTAATTCGACTACATTCCATTATCCTTGTTTGCCTTTGTTGATGTTCATCTTATATCCTCCTTTCAAGACACTGTCCATTCCGTTCAGCTGCTCTTCCAGGTCCTTTGCTATCTCTGACAGAATTACAATGTCATCGGCGAACCTCAAAGTTTTTTTTTCTTCTCCATGGAATTTAATTCCACTCCGAATGGTTCTTTTGTTTCCTTTACTGCTTGCTCAGTATACAGATTGAATAACACTGGGGAGACGCTACAACCCTGTCTCCCTCCCTTCCCAACCACTGCTTCCCTTTCATACCCCTCGACTCTTATAACTGCCGTCTGGTCTCTGTACAAATTGTAAATAGCCTTTCGCTCCCTATATTTGACCCCTGCCACCTTCAGAATTCGAAAGAGAGTATTCCAGTTAACATTGTCAAAAGCTTTCTCTAAGTCTTCAGTTGCTAGAAATGCCTTTCCTTAATCTATTTTCTAAGATAAGTCGTAGGGTTAGTATTGCCTCGCGTGTTCCAAAATTTCTACGGAATCCTAACTGGTCTTCCCCGAGGTCGGCTTCCATCAGTTTTTCCATTCGTCTGTAAAGAATTCGTGTTAGTATTTTGCAGCCGTGGCTTATTAAACTGATAGTTCGGTAATTTTCACATCTGTCAACACCTGCTTTCTTTGGGATTGGAATTATTACATTCTTCTTGAAGTCTGAGGGTATTTCACCTGTCTCATACATCTTCCTTACCAGACGGTAGAGTTTTGTCAGGGCTGGCTCTCCCAAGGCTATCAGTAGTTCTAATGGAACGTTGTCTACTCCCAGGGCCTTGTTTCGACTTAGGTCTTTCAGTGCTCTGTCAAACTCTCCACGCAGTATCATATCTCCCATTTCATCTTCATCTACACCCTCTTCCATTTCCATAACACTGTCACGAACATCGCCTTTGTAAAGATCCTCTGTATACTCCTTCCACCTTTCTGCTTTCCCTCCTTTGCTTAGAACTCGGTTTCCATCTGAGATCTTGATGTTCATGCAAGTGGTTCTCTTTTCTTCAAAAGTCTCTTTAGTTCTCCTGTAGGCAGTATCTATCTTACCCCTAGTGATATACGCCTCTACATTCTTACATTTGTCCTCTAGCCATCCGTGCTTTGCAGTTTTGCACTTCCTGTCGATCTCATTTTTGAGAGGTTTGTATTCCTTTTTGCCTGCTTCATTTACTGCATTTTTGTATCTTCTCCTTTCATCAATTAAATTCAGTATCCCTTCTGTTACCCAAGGATTTTTATTAAAAATGTTCAAATGGGAGTGAAATCTTATGGGACTTAACTGCTAAGGTCATCAGTCCCTAAGCTTACACACTACTTAACTTAAATTATCCTAAGGACAAACACACACACCCATGCCCGAAGGAGGACTCGAACCTCCGCCGGGACCAGCCGCACAGCCCATGACTGCTAATCCCGCGCGGCGATTTTTATTGGCCCTCGTCTTTTTACCTGCTTGATCCTCTGCTGTCTTCACTATTTCATCTCTCAAAGCTGCCCATTCATCTTCTACTGTATTTCTTTCTCCCATTCTTGTCAGTCGTTCCCTAATGCTCTCCCTGTAACTCTCTACTACCTCTGGTTCTGTCAGTTTATCCACCTTTTTGTAGTTTCTTCAGTTTTAATCTACAGTTCATAACCAATAGATTGTGGTCAGAGTCCACATCTGCCTCTGGAAATGTCTTACAATTTAAAACCTGGCTCCTAAATCTCTATCTTACCATTATATAATCTATGTGATACTAACAGAATCTTCCGTCGGTTCTTGGTAGAACAACATTATAATAATAATAAATGAAAAGCACCAGTTTGCTTTTGTTCTACAATATTATTTTTATTGCTAACCGGTTTTCGGCCTTGTAAGCCGTTACAAGGCCGAAAACCGGTTAGCAATAAAAATAATATTGTAGAACAAAAGCAAACTGGTGCTCTATGTGATACCTTCCAGTATCTCCAAGCTTCTTCCATGTATGCATGCTCCTACTGGGATTATTTAATCTCTTGGCTGCTGCATATAGTTCTCTTCTTGTTTTACAAGAAATTTTGATGACTTTCGTAATCCAAGGCTTGTTTCCAGATTTTAACAGGTTTTCTCTCACTGACTTTTTTGAATGGTTTCTTCAAAAAGACTTGTAACTTCATTGATAAATATATTAAATTTTGAGTTAACACCAATTGCAGCATACACAGGAGACCAGTCCACTGGCTTTAATTGCTGATTGAAGCTTTCAGTGGTGTGTTCGTTTATCATCCTAAAGTTTTTCCATATGTAATTTTCTTTCCTTTGTACATTTTTTTGGTTTAGAGTGAGGAATTGCCCTTCATGATCAGAGAGGCCATTTATAATATTTTTCGCAGTTAAAATATTGTAAATATCCTTACCTACAAATACATTATCTATTAAAGTGCTAGAACCGACTGTTACTCTTATTGGAGTGTCCACCACTGGTACTAAGCTGTATCAGTACATTAGGTATTGCTTCTATTTTCTGTCAAAAAATCCACATTGAAATCGCCCACAACAATCGTTCATTTAGTTTTCCTACATAAATGGGACAGAAATGATTCTATTTGTTTCAGAAATACAGTCATATTTCTAGCAGGTGTCCTGTAAATACCCAGAACAATAACTGTTGCACTGTCTGCTGTTAACTCGATGCCACACACCTCAAAATGCTGTTCACCACAGTCACAGTATTTGCTTAAATCTAGAGATTTATACACTACTTTGGTTTTTACAAATATTGCAACTCCACCTTTTCTCATAATAGATCTACAGTAATGTGCTACTAAACTAACGTTCTCAGCCGGCCGTTGTGGCCGAGCGGTTCTAAGCGCTTCAGTCCGGAACCACGCTGCTGCTACGGGCGCAGGTTCGAATCCTGCCTCGGGCATTGATGTGTGTGATGTCCTTAGGTTAGTTAGGTTTAAGTAGTTTTAAGTCTAGGGGACTGATGACCTCAGATGTTAAGTCCCATAGTGCTCAGAGACATTTTTTCTCAATTTGTAGCGTATACAGGGTGGTCCATTGATAGTGACCGGTCCAAATATCTCACGAAATAAGCATCAATCGAAAAAAATACAAACAACGAAACTCTTTCAGCTTGAAGGGGGAAATCAGACGACTATGGTTGGCCCGCTAGATGGCGCTGCCATAGGTCAAACGGATATCAACTGCGTTTTTTTAAAATAGGAACCCCTCATTTTTTATTACATATTCGTGTAGTACGTAAAGAAATAGGAATGTTTTAGTTGGACCACTTTTTTCGCTTTGTGATAGATGGCGCTGTAATAGTCACAAACGTGTAAGTACGTGCTATCACGTAACATTCCACCAGTGCGGACAGTATTTGCTTCGTGATACCTTACCCGTGTTAAAATGGACCGTTTACCAACTGCGGAAAAGGTCGATATCGTGTTGATGTATGGCTATTGTGATCAAAATGCCCAACGGGCGTGTGCTATGTATGCTGCTCGGTATCCTGGACGATATCATCCAAGTGTCCGGACCGTTCGCCAGATAGTTAATTTATTTAAGGAAACAGGAAGTGTTCAGCCATATGTGAAACGTCAACCACAACCTGCAACAAATGATGATGCCCAAGTAGGTTTTTTTAGCTGCTGTCGCGGCTAATCCGCACATCAGTAGCAGACAAATTGCGAGAGAATCGGGAATCTCAAAAATGTCGGTGTTGAGAATGCTACATCAACATCGATTGCACCCATACCATATTCCTGTGCACCAGGAATTGTATGGCGACGACTTTGAACGTCGTGTACAGTTCTGCCACTGGGCACAAGAGAAATTACGGGACGATGACAGAATTTTTGCACGCGTTCTATTTTTTAGCGACGAAGCGTCATTCACCAGCAGCGATAACGTAAACCGGCATAATATGCACTATTGGGCAACGGAAAATACACGATGGCTGCGACAAGTGGAACATCAGCGACCTTGGCGGGTTAATGTATGGTGCGTCATTATGGGAGGAAGGATAATTGGCCCCCATTTTATCGATGGCAATCTAAATGGTGCAATGTATGCTGGTTTCCTACGTAATGTTCTACCGATGTTACTACAAGATGTTTCACTGTATGGCAGAATGGCGATGTACTTCTAACATGATGGGTGTCCGGCACATAGCTCGCTTGCGGTTGAAGCGGTATTGAATTGCATATTTCATGACAGGTGGATTGGTCGTCGAAGCACCATACCATGGCCCGCACGTTCACCGGATCTGACGTCCCCGGATTTCTTTCTGTGGGGAAATTTGAAGGATGTATGCTATCGTGATCCACCGACAACGCCTGACAACATGCGTTACCGCATTGTCAATACGTGTGCGAATATTACGAAAGGCGAAGTACTCGCTGTTGAGAGGAATGTAGTTACACGTATTGCCAAATGCATTGAGGTTGACGGACATCATTTTAAGCATTTATTGCATTAATGCGGTGTTTACAGGTAATCACGCTGTAACAGCATGCGTTCTCAGAAATGTTAAGTTCAGAAAGGTACATGTATCACATTGGAACAACCGAAAATAAAATGTTCAAACGTACCTACGTTCTGTATTTTAATTTAAAAAACCTACCTGTTACCAACTGTTCGTCTAAAATTGTGAGCCATATGCTTGTGACTATTATAGCACCATCTATCACAAAGCGAAAAAACACACGGTATCCACACTAACAACCAGCAAGAAGTGGTACAAAGGACGTCAATGGAACCACCCCTTTCCTTGCGGTGATTATTCCCACACATTTTGCCGTCGAAAACCATAGCTCGCAGTGCGATGAGCAAGAGGATGACTTTCTTGACAATCTTTCACACTGCTGGCACCCCCAGGTGTGTTTGTAATGTTTCCCTAGGCTGTCTATGAGAAAACAGCTTGATTTCAACGCTGGGAATCCCGGTTCCGGTCTCCATCGTAAAGGCGTCAAAAGAAGGGGTGAAATGTAGGTAAGACGGGGTTTGACGACCCTCTAACCGAGTGACACCTCTACGGTGGCGTTGGGCAGAATTGTGGTGAAATTTAGAGCCAGTGTGACACCACTCACTAACCAACCTTACACCTCAAATAAACATTTGAGCTCTGACCTTTTTTTTTTTTCGTACGTGTCGCACCTTCCTGTTGAATCGCCTCTGAGCGCGAGGGTTACCCCGCAGGACGCAACACTTTTGCATCATGACAGAGAAAGGTTGTAGGCACATTTGAGAGAAATTTAAAAGTTCTGCTTCGAAGTGGGAGACAGTTGTGGGGTTTCGAGAAAATGATCTTTATTTATAGTGTTGTGCAGTGTGCTACAGCAAGTGAATTACTCAGCGATAGGCTATTATTTGTGAGCGACACCTTAAGGAGCCGGCCGCTGTGGCCGAGTGGTTCTACGCGCTTCAGTCCGGAAACGCGCCGCTGCTACGGTCGCAAGTTCGAATCCTGCCTCGGGCATGGATATGTTTGATGTCCTTAGGTTAGTTAGGTTTAATTAGTTCTAAGTCTAGTGGACTGATGACGTCAGATGTTAAGTCCCATAGTGCACAGAGCCATTTGAACCATTCTGACGCCTTAAGGAAGTCATTGTGAAAGGGCTACCTCATATTTGCATTTCAGTTACTCAGTATACGATTTCATTACCAGATTCTACTGACTTTCATTGGTCTTCAGTGTCCCTGCTCTCCCTCTTGTTTAACTGATTCATCGCTAGATAACGGAACAATGTAGTAGGAGAGGCAGTCCGACGCCAGTTCGGTCCAGGGACAGAAATCAGCAGGTGACTGATCTGTCAGGGAACAATGACTGTTAGAACATCTCCGAAAACCTTTTATGCACCAGTTACATCATCTCGAAGAACGACCATGAAAGTGTCATCAGAGACATTCGAGCCCACACAGAGGCCTAGCAGGAGTCGTTCTTCCCCCACAGCCTGAGCAACAGGAATAGAGAAGGGTGAAGCCTCAGTGGTACAAGTATCCCCCGCCACTCACCGTACAGTGCCTTGCAGAGAATAGACGTAGGTGCGCTTACCGATATCTGCTTAACCAAAAACTTTATGAGATACTTGGACGCTGAATTGCGATGATGAGATTGATCATTTGTATACTACCTGTTATTTGCCTGTTGTGTAACATTTTTTGTCGCTGAGGTTTGGCGCCATTTGGTGGATACTTTTCCGTCGGTGATGGTACCGAGCGGGGCTTCAAACATCTAACGTGTTGCCACAAGGGCAACGAATATCGGCGATTGTTCTTGTCTGATAAACAACACTAGGCAGATGATTCAAATAATACTCTATTTGTGGTGGTTGCTGTGCATTTATTTAAAGAAATATAGATGCAGTACGCGCTTGAAAAGTCACAGTTTTGTATCGTAGCTCAATTTAGTTAGATGACTGGTTTGTGCTTGAATGTCGTGCGGAAGTGCTGCTACATGTAAGTGAGTGACGTACTTTTTCTTAAAAAATGGCTCTGAGCACTATGGGACTTAACATCTGAGGTCATCAGTCCCCTAGAACTTAGAACTACTTAAACCTAACTAACCTAAGGACGACACACACATCCATGCCCGAGGCACCTTTTCTTAAAATTGCAGTAGCAAATGATAAAGTTGAACTGCGTTGAAAAAAATTGGTATTAATTGTAATGCTGACGTTGTGATCTTCAGTTCGGAGGCTGACCTGGTGCAGCTCTCCGCGTTAGTCCTTCCCGTGTCACTTCATTTATCTCAGCACAACTACTACAACCAGCATCGACTTCATCCTGTTCTCTGTACTCAAGCCTTAGTCTTTCTTTACAACTATTACCGCCGTACTTCCCTCCATTACTAAATTAATTACTCCTTGATGCATCAAGATATGTCACGTCGACCGTTTCCTTCTTTCAGTGAAGTTACAGCACAAATCACTTTTCTCCGTAGTTTTATGACGTGGCTTTCATTAATTACACAACTGGCCATTAAAATTGCTACACCAAGAAGAAATGCAGATGATAAACGGGTATTCATTGGACAAATATATTATACTAGAACTGACATGTGATTACATTTTCACGCAGTTTGGGTGCATAGATCTTGAGAAATCAGTACCCAGAACAAGCACCTCTGGCCTTAATAACGACCTTGATACGCCTGGGCATTGAGTCAAACAGAGCTTGGATGGCATGTACAGGTACAGCTGCCCATGTAGCTTCAACACGATACCACAGTTCATCAAGAGTTGTGACTGGCGTATTGTGACGAGCCAGTTGCTCGGCTACCATTGACCAGACGTTTTCAATTGGTGAGAGATCTGGAGAATGACCTGGCCAGGGCAGCAGTCGAACATTTTCTGTATCCAGAAAGGCCCGTACAGGACCTGCAACATGCGGTCGTGCATTATCCTGCTGAAATGTCGGGTTTCGCAGGGATCGAATGAAGGGTAGAGCCACGGGTCGTAACACATCTGAAATGTAACGTCCACTGTTGAAAGAGCCGTCAATGCGAACAAGAGGTGACCGAGACGTGTAGTCAATGGCACCCGATACCATCACACCTGGTGATATGCCAGTATGGCGATGACGAATACACGATTCCAATGTGGGTTCACCACAATGTCGCCAAACACGGATGCGACCACCATGATGCTGTAAACAGAACCTGGATTCATCCGAAAAAAGGACGTTTTGCCATTCGTGCACCCAAGTTCGTCAATGAGTACACCATCGCAGGTGCTCCTGTCTGTGATGAAGCGTCAAGGGTAACCGCAGCCATGGTCTCCAAGATGATAGTCCATGCCGCTGCAAACGTCGTCGAACTGTTCGTGCAGGTACAACAAGCGGATAAGATGCCTGTCATCACGACTGCTAGTGATACGAGGCCGTTGGGGTCCAGCCCCGGCGTTCCGTATTACCCTCCTGAACCCTCCGATTCCATATTCTGCTAACACTCATTGGATCTCTACCAACGCGAGCAGCAATGTCGCGATACGATAAACCGCAATCGCTATAGGCTACAATCCGACATTTATCAAAGTCGGAAACGTGATGGTACGCATTTCTCCTCCTTACACGAGGCATCACAACAACGTTTCACCAGGCAGCGCTGGTCAACTGCTGTATGTGTATGAGAAATCGATTGGAAACTTTCCTAATGTCAGCACGTTCTAGGTGTCGCCACCGGCGCCAACCTTGTGTGAATGCTCTGAAAAGCTAGTCATTTGCATATCACAGCATCTTCTTCCTGTCGGTTAAATTTCGCGTCTGTTGCACGTCATCTTCGTGGTGTAGCAATTTTAATGGCCAGTAGTGTAGTTGCTCCATCTACTCATATAATCTTCAGAATTGTTTTTTAACATATTTAAAAAAAATTATGTTCTGCTTCTCACCGATGTTTATTGATTACGTTGCGCTTCCGTATAAGGCTACACACCAGACAAATCCTTCCGGAAAAGTCTCTCTAATGCTTAAATTAATAACCGACGTTAAAATATTTTTTTTCCAGTAACTCATTTATCATTATTCACCAGCTGCACAATATATCCTCTTTACTGCGGCCATCGGCGGTTGTTTTGCACCACGTGGTCTGAGGCGCCTTTCCACGGTTCGCACGGCTGCCCCGTCGGAGGTTCGAGTCTTCCCTAGGGCATTGGTGTGTGTGTGTGTGTGTGTGTGTGTGTGTGTGTGTGTGTTTTGTCCTTAGTGTAAGTTAGTTTAAGTTGGATGGAGTAGTGTGTAAGGTTAGAGGCCGATGACCTCAGCAGTTTGGTCCCATAGGAACTTCCAATTACTTTGCACCTCAAACAGCAATACGCATCTACAGCTACTGTATTAGTGTCTCGTATCCTTCCAGATTGCCTGATTTAGTCCGATTACCCTGTATTACCCTCTTTTCACTTTTATTGACGTTCATCTGATATCACCTTATCAAGACATGGTAAACTCTGTTCAACTGATCTTCCAAGCTCTTTGCCGTCTCTGATAGAATTGGAATGTCAACGGCTAATGTCAAAGTTTTCATTCTTGCCTCTGAACTCTAATTCCTATTCGGAATTTTCTCTTACCTCCTTTACTGCTTGCGTTATTGGCGGATTTAATAAGATGAGAAATGGCTCAAATGTCGTGAAGTAACCACACTGTCGTGGTCTTCCAATCGGTCAGTTTTGTTTCCTATTAACGCACAGTATTTCTCAAAATTTTTCCATACGATATACCGGGTAAGAAAATTAAGGCAGGCCAAGCAAATATATCCAGAACCAGTAAATACACGGATATGTAATTTTCTCTAAGCTACAGCGGACAGTGTGGCGAATTTGATGACAAAACAAGTAATTTTTAACGCTTATACCTGCCGATTTATGGCAACAAACTCTCTAACGGAACAATATACATTTTCTGTGACTCTTGAAAGAGCGTTCGTTGAGGACTTCGGCGACATGACACGTGTTGAATTTGAATGTACCAGGATACCAGTGCTCCAAACCAAACGGCAATCCAGCGCTCGTCCAATGCATGTAAAAACTACTCAGGCTAACAAAAGAAATCTACATGCCAGCGATGATCATAGATCACTAATTGTCAAGAGCAGCCACAACTCATACCTGAGCGTAGGCGCGTAGGTACAGCTGAACTGGTCCAAGGGGAACAAGTTAAGGCCAGCGACGAAGAACCGTTTTCTGCTACCTCTAGAGTCAACGCGGGGGAGGGGGGGGGGGGGGGAGGGGCAGAGGAAGCTACTATCTAATTACCAGCAGGACCCAGAATGACCGAGGAACAATGTCGGCCGGCGAGCATTAGCCATTATGCTCCACTTTTTGGATGCTTTCATATTCGGAGTGAAGAAAAGACAGATCAAGCGACCCTCGGTAGAATATTATAACACTGGGACCGTCCACCAGTTATCCATCGCTGGTATATGGTGCCGCCAGCTGAATTGTGAATAATTCGGAAAGAAGTGGACATGTTGTAAGATGACATCACTGAAACTTCAGAGAGTCCTTTGTTCTCTCCTGTGGTCTTTGTGAAGAAGAGGGATGGCACAACGAGTTTCTGTGCCCACTACGACGACAGAGCAAATTAATGAATGAAGACGTCTACCCATTCTGGTACATTGATGGTACCCTAGACAGCTTGAGAGGAGCAAAGAATTTCTCAACTTTGGAGACAGGTTATTGGCAAATCGAGGTCCATGATGATAACTGGGGAAAGACTGCTTTTATAACTGCTGACAGCCTCCATGAGTTGAAAGTTTTGCAGTTTGGGCTATGTGGAGAAGATGATGTAATGACATCACTGACATCATTGAAACTTCAGAGTGTCCTTGGTCCTTTCATATGGTCCTTTTGAAAAAAAAAAAAAAGAATGGCACAACGAGTTTCTGTGCCGACTATTGAAGACAGGACAAATGAATTAATAAAGACGTCTACCCATTCTGGTACAATGATGATATCCTAGGCAGCTTGAGAGGAGTGGAGTACTTGTCAGCTGTGGACACGGTGACAGATACTGGAAAATTGAGGTCGACGTTGATAACTGGGAAAAGACTGCCTTCATATCTCCCTGACAGCCTCCATGAGTTGGAAGTTGTGCAAAATGGCTCTGAGGACTGTGGGACTTAACATCTGAGGTCACCAGTCCCCTAGACTTAGAACTACTTAAACCTAACGAACCTAAGGATATCACACGCATCCATGTCCAAGGCATGATTCGAACCTGCGACTGTAGCAGCAGCGCGGTTCCGGACTGAAGCCTCTAGAACCTCTGGGCCACATCGGCCGGCTGAAAGTTGTGCAGTTAGGCTACGTAACGCTGCAGCCACCATTCAAGAGTATGACGGAGAACCTGCTTCGACACCTTAAATGGATGATGTGTCTTTCCTATCTGGTCGACATTGTCGGTTTTTCGAAGACATCTGAAGAACATCTAAGCTGCCTGTCAGTCGTGTTCAGACTGCTGGCCTCCACCTGAATCCGAAAATGTGCCGCCCAAGAAACACAAATAGCGGGGAGCTTAGTGCTTGGAGCCCGTCCTGATCCAGAGAGAATGAGAGCAGTTACAGATGTTAAGATTCCTCGGTATGTCCACGACGGGATAAGTTTTTCGAGGATATGCTGGTGTTAGCCTACTGACGACTCTTAAAGGACTTCTGTACTAAGGCGCGTCCCTTGCAGGAACTACTACAATGAGACGCCAAAACTTTTTGGAATGAGGTTCTAAAAAGATTATTCTTTCTCCTAAAGGAGGCGCTAACATCTTTCCCAGTCCTAGCATTGCATGACGAGAATGCCAGAACAGAATTTCACACTAACGCTAGCCATCATGGGATGGGTGCAGTTCTTGTACAGATCCAGAAAATTGGTGAAAAGGTGATAGCTTATGTTTACAGAGTACTAAAAATGGCTCTAAGCACTATGGGACTTAACATCTGAGGTCATCAGTCCACTAGACTTAGAACTAATTAAACCTAACTAACCTGCGGACATCACACACATCCACGCCCGAAGCAGGATTCGAACCTGTGACCGTAGCTGCAGCGCGGTTCCGGACTGAAGCGCCTAGAACCACTGGGCCTCATACAGAGTACTCTCTAAGTCTGAGAGAAAGTACTCCATAACCTAGAAAGAGAGCCTTGCAATTCTCTGGACCAGTAACGAGTTCGAACTATATTTATTTGCAAAACCGTTCACCATTGTGACGGATGACCATTCTCTAAACTGGCTGACTAGCTTGAAGGGCCCATGAGGTCGACTGGCGATATGGGCACGGAGACCACAGGCATACGACGTCACAGCGGTTTACAGAAATGCACTGACTGCCTTTCAAGGAATCCTTTGTCGGAACACAGCAGCGTGAACAGAATCTCAGCCATAATTGCAGTAAACGACATTGGTGCTGAAAACGGGGAGAAAACCATAGAAGTCTTGAAGAATGAGAATTCGACCAAAGGAGGATTCCAATTAATAAACGAAATGTTGTGCACTCCTGGAAATTGAAATAAGAACACCGTGAATTCATTGTCCCAGGAAGGGGAAACTTTATTGACACATTCCTGGGGTCAGATACATCACATGATCACACTGACAGAACCACAGGCACATAGACACAGGCAACAGAGCATGCACAATGTCGGCACTAGTACAGTGTATATCCACCTTTCGCAGCAATGCAGGCTGCTATTCTCCCATGGAGACGATCGTAGAGATGCTGGATGTAGTCCTGTGGAACGGCTTGCCATGCCATTTCCACCTGGCGCCTCAGTTGGACCAGCGTTCGTGCTGGACGTGCAGACCGCGTGAGACGACGCTTCATCCAGTCCCAAACATGCTCAATGGGGGATAGATCCAGAGATCTTGCTGGCCAGGGTAGATGACTTACACCGTCTAGAGCACGTTGGGTGGCACGGGATACATGCGGACGTGCATTGTCCTGTTGGAACAGCAAGTTCCCTTGCCGGTCTAGGAATGGTAGAACGATGGGTTCGATGACGGTTTGGATGTACCGTGCACTATTCAGTGTCCCCTCGACGATCACCAGTGGTGTACGGCCAGTGTAGGAGATCGCTCCCCACACCATGATGCCGGGTGTTGGCCCTGTGTGCCTCGGTCGTATGCAGTCCTGATTGTGGCGCTCACCTGCACGGCGCCAAACACGCATACGACCATCATTGGCACCAAGGCAGAAGCGACTCTCATCGCTGAAGACGACACGTCTCCATTCGTCCCTCCATTCACGTCTGTCGCGACACCACTGGAGGCGGGCTGCACGATGTTGGGGCGTGAGCGGAAGACGGCCTAACGGTGTGCGGGACCGTAGCCCAGATTCATGGAGACGGTTGCGAATGGTCCTCGCCGATACCCCAGGAGCAACAGTGTCCCTAATTTGCTGGGAAGTGGCGGTGCGGTCCCCTACGGCACTGCGTAGGATCCTACGGTCTTGGCGTGCATCCGTGCGTCGCTGCGGTCCGGTCCCAGGTCGACGGGCACGTGCACCTTCCGCCGACCACTGGCGACAACATCGATGTACTGTGGAGACCTCACGCCCCACGTGTTGAGCAATTCGGCGGTACGTCCACCCGGCCTCCCGCATGCCCACTATACGCCCTCGCTCAAAGTCCGTCAACTGCACATACGGTTCACGTCCACGCTGTCGCGGCATGCTACCAGTGTTAAAGACTGCGATGGAGCTCCGTATGCCACGGCAAACTGGCTGACATTGACGGCGGCGGTGCACAAATGCTGCGCAGCTAGCGCCATTCGACGGCCAACACCGCGGTTCCTGGTTTGTCCGCTGTGCCGTGCGTGTGATAATTGCTTGTACAGCCCTCTCGCAGTGTCCGGAGCAAGTATGGTGGGTCTGACACACCGGTGTCAATGTGTTCTTTTTTCCATTTCCAGGAGTGTATAAGAGGAACTCTGATACGATGGGGCGAAAATGTTTGCTGATCATCCCAGCTAATCTTTGGCAAGCTAAGCCGAAGTTTTTCCGCGACACATCAAAATATGGTTACCTAGGAAAATTCTAGACAGAATCAGGTGGAGCCATCAATGGCCAGGTCTTGGCCGATCCATTAGACACTATATGAGAGCCTCTGTAGAGAATGCCAGTGATGGAAGCACCAGCCGCAACTAACTACAGGGCATCTGGTACCTATTCCACCTGCAGCAACACCATTCCAGTTGGAATCGACCTTCATGAGAAGTTCGTCATATACTTTGTAGAAGACGTCATTTTGAAGTACATGGCACCCTGTTTGATGATCTCTGATGGTGGAAAAGTTTTCCAATCAGGACTAGTATCAGAGGTAATTTCATGTTTCTAAATCACTCACAGGATGACAACACCCTAACATCCACAGACCAATGGTCTCACAGAAGTTTTAGTAAGACAGACAGATATACTCTCTATGCACGTTAATGTTGATGTTGATGTTGTAATTCATCCTATCATGACATTTGTATGCAACACAGTGACGCAAGACAAGAAGGCTTTACATTGTTCTTTCTGCTTCATGGTTCTTAGGCAGAGACGACAAGTGAACACTGTTTCCGTGTTAACCAGACGATACACTCAGGTTGACTACGTGAAACACCTCATTACCAGGACCGTCTGCCCCTAGCAGCTGAGTGGTCAGCGTGACAGAATGTCAATCCTCAGGGCCCGGGTTCCATTCCCGGCTGGGTCGGAGATTTTCTCCGCTCAGGGACTGGATGTTCTGTTGTCCTAATCATCAACATTTCATACCCTTCGACGCGCAAGTCACCGAAGTGACGTCAAATCGAAAGACTTGCACCTGACGAACGGTCCACCCGACGGGAGGCCCTAGTCACATGACATTTACATTTATTTACCAGGACCAAAGAAAGAAGGCAACTGACTCACTTATGGACCCTGGACGCCCAAGAAAAGACCAAGAGCACTATAACGCTAAACACCGGCCACTGAGATAAGGTCCAAGATATTTGGTGTGGAATTTTACGCCAGTGCGGGAACTGGGACTGTCGGAAGAGTTACTAAAGCGCTACCTTGGGCTGTATCGCATCCTTCGTCGCTTGTCGGAGGCCACTTATTGAAGTCAAAGGTTATTACCCTTTCTGAAGACGACAACAGAGCAGATGCATTGCCCGTGTCTTTCGTATGAAGCCGTACTACACTCCTGAAGTGCAGATTGACAATGTGAGCTTCTTATTCCAGGAAACTGAAGGCATTCTCGACGATCATGAAGTTTCGATTGGAAGGGTACCTTTGATGCTGGTCATATTGAAGAGGATGTGACAACACGATCAGAACTTCAGGGTCTGCCAACACTCCCATCCAGAGGACCACTGATAAGATCTAGATCCAGGGTGTCGTCATCCGCTCCAATGAGGACATCTAGAACAGTGATTCGCTCTTTCTCCAGGAGAGTGAGCAATGCCATGGCCTTTGCTGCGTCAGGTGTGGTGCAGTGGTTAAGGTCGTTGGCTGGTGTGCTGCTGGTTGCCAATTCAAACCCGACTACCCACAGTTGTTTACAATTTAGTATTTGTCACTTCTTGGGGATTCTCACATCTTTTTATGTTTGTGATATTTGCGTATTCTGGAATATTATAGCTGAATTCTTCGTCCAGAAGAACTGTCCCTGTCCCTGTCCCTGTCCCTGTCCGTTCCTGTTCCTGTCCGTTCCTGTTCCTGTTCGGACTGTACGTCGACGTTCCTAATAAATGTACTTTCAGTGCTAAGTGTTGTATTTTGTTGACGAGCCTGCTCTCGGATTTGGATTTGACTGTGGTTATGATGACAATATCCCTAAAACGTTTTCTATTGCTCGAAGTTATGCTATATGTAGCTTTTGCTTAATAGCCTGTAATTTATCTTCAATTCATTATGTCTATACATGCAAATGTGTGTTGTTACTTACATGCCACACGTTTACTTTGTCGTGTGTGGCTTGTGTGAATGTTTCTTGTAACTATGCAGCATACGGTTTGTTTTTTTTATTTTCCTCGAGTATTACACGTGTAAGCCATTTCAACGGTAGTTTCATTATTAAACATTTATGAGTTGTGTGGTCCCCACATAGTACCATTCTCTGAAGCACTTTGAAAGATATCCATCAGATGTCTTTCATGGAATTTAACCTTTCTTTGTCATCGTTTCTACCCCTCGCTAGTCAGTTGTTCCAGTAGCAGCCCTCAGATAAGGTGGTGTGTGTTGATTTGTTCATTTCATTCATATAAAAAGTATCTGCATTATTGCTACCCTCCATATGATGTGTGAACGTAGGCTTCATAGGGTGGATGAACGTTTTTTCATTTCTACTTTCGAGCTTCCGTGTCTCTGCAGAGATTAATGCATTTTAAAATATGTTTGAGCCTGTTTTCTTTGGGTGAAGGAAAGCATGTTCTGCTAAGACGGTTTGCCGTTCCTAGAACATTATCGCGGGCACAGAGAAGTTACCTGTACAGCTTGTTGGGGGATGTAGACAGTGGGTGTTCCAAGAAGTCGGTCAGGGCGCACTAACCGAATTTCAGGCAATTTTTACCCTCCACAGCCGTGGGCGGCTAGGAAGCCGAAATCTCTTGGAAACGGCACTTGCGGCGTGGGGACTGGATAAGACAGAGGTGGATGTACACCACTCTTCATTTGGTGTCTTGTGGGTATTCGAATTCTTACTTCAGTGCGTGATGAAGTTGTTCAATCATTTTTATTTCATTGCTTAAATTTTATTCGAGGATTGTGTGTTTAGATGTGTACAAATCAGACATTTAGGAGAAATTTTGGTTTTTTCACGTGATTGCTTTTTGTGGTGATCGCACAAAGGAAGTGGGCATGTGTGTAACGTTTATGGCAATAAAGCCACTCTTAGACTTAATTCATAGGAATAATTAACGAGAACTAATGCGCTTCTCGCGATTTCGTAAGAGATAGTTTTTTTTGTGTTACCGGACTTCGAAATTGGAAGTCTTCACGCTTTTGTACGGCAGTTGGCAACGTGTGCCACAGTACACATTACAATGAATGAGGACCAATTGTTAACAGAGCTTTCGACTACTCAGATTATGCGTACAGTACGAACTATTGTGCATTTTGTATCGGAATTTTAGTTGGTTTCTTTGTGATAGTGCAGTGATGAACGGCCACGCGTCCCTCAGACAATTCACCGGCTTCCACATTACCAACTGTGGCATAGGATACTTTCTCGTGGTTATCCATCAGTTGTGTGCTATACTAAGAGTTATCGATCAGTTGTGTGCAATACTGAGAGATGCTTAAACCCGCGGTTTGCTGAGACATAACAGTTATCGGGAACTTAGAACTTTCCATTTGGTGATGTGGTAGGTACTCTCTGTCCTCGTTTGATAATACTGCATGCCGTAGAACTATAATGGAGTAGTTATCCCGAATCATTCACTGAATACGTATTCCTTGCCCCAGTACCCTGATAATGCTCTAGGTGGTCGTCGTATTCGTGTCCAGAAGTAACATGTGCCACTCCCATATGCAACGTTGTGTTATTGTAAATTAATATCGGCAATCAGTTTTGTTTCTTTTAAAATGTGTGTTAATGGTCTAACGTATCGTGTTCACGTAAGAATGAATAAACCGCAGGTGTAGGTTCACGATAAACCCTGTATGCTATTTCACGGTTCCCTAATCCTATCACTATCCAACTTTAATAATTTGAATATTGAATCCCGACTTATTTGAGTATGTATTTGATTCTGGTACAGTCAAGTTTATGTATGGATACCGATGATCATCCAAGTAAATTACCGCAGAGCTATCCTCAGAGGCCACGAAGAGTTATAATCAAAATTGTTTCCCTTGTAGGTCGTCAGTCAAATACCTATCCTCGATAGCTTGTTCTCGTAACCCTTCCTTTCATATTCGTGGAAGTAATTTAGATGAAGTTGAAATTCACGAGCAACCACAGTGCGTTCGCCTTTTACTTATACACGGCTGTGTGTTTTCCTGGCAACCCTTTCTTTTATATATAGCGATCCTGCTACTCCCACAATAAGCGGATAGTTTATACGTAACGATCCCGTCGTAGCAGGTAGGTTATACATACAGATACCGCCATAGCAGATACGTTATGATTTCGTCTTCAGAATGACAATATAATCACTGAAAGTGAAGCGAGGCTAAGGAAATAGTTGCCATGTGAAAATAATGTGATGTAACGGTGCTGGGCGTGTGTAACTTAAACACTTATTTCCAAGCCAAAAAGTATCAATGAAGTAATGCTTGAAACAGTAACAACATTTTCATTCAAAAGATATCAGACCAAATTTCGTTTCAGTTATACACCTGAAACTGAGCCGATAACAGAACTCTGTGCTCGTGTGGAATTTATGTTCTTGTAATCTTCATTTTGAACTTCGTTTTAGCATAGCTATCCACAGAAGTGTATCCTATGCAAACTCATTTTCTGCGTAACTACTTCACCTTACATACAAAAATACACATACGGTGCTGTTGGCTGAAGAGAACAGTGTCATTCGGTAAATAAAGTAGTATGCCATCTGAAATTACTAACTTTGCTCCACCAGTGAGATACCAGTTGTCCTCCGGTTCGAGGGCATCTTGGCGAAGTAAGAGACGTGGAATAAAGGGAAAGAGGGTGCAAGGTGTGGACCAAGATGATAAAGTAATGAAAACTGCCTCTTCTTTCAAAAGTAAGCAATATATTTTCATTAAGCTCTCACATAAAATATATTTACACATTTCATTTACAGGCAGACAAATTTAAAACATCTGTAATACGTAATATCTGTATAATTATTGTGTTTTGAGAACATGAATCAACTTTACATCTTCACACTTGCGCCAATACTCATTTCTTTGAGGGAACAGAAAATTTAAAACAAGAAGCAGAAGTTAACATTAAATGACGGCATTCCGCTTAATCCTCCTTGTGCTCGTCAACACTTAGTAACTTCGTTCTGAGACAACTCGAATTACTGTATAATTGAACAAACTAAAGAGTTTCGAGATGGGAAATGTACATCAAAACGGCATCTTCCATTCACAGTTTCCACAAAAGACGAACAAATCTCTATGACACTGTGAATTATCATTTTGACAGAGTTTTTTTTTTTGGTGATCATTCAAAATGAATAGAATCCAAAGGTGGGAGGTAACAATGCACAGAAATATTACATTAATAATTTTTTTAAAAAAGCAGAAATAGTAGTTGACACTTTGTATCTTCATTTTAAGATTACTCTTCATACGACTAATTTTTAAAAAATGAGGGACAAGGTACGATAAAATGGAAGTACTTAATTTACATTTTCCATAAAATATGGGCGAATCTGGGATATAATTTGTATATTCCTTTTGATACAACTCATCAGTTCCTTTTTGTCGGGCAAGCTAAAAAATATTGGAAGGTACAATGTGAAATGTATTTACTCGAAGCATGGTCAATACGCTGAGACCATAGGAGCCCTCATTCTGAGACAACTCGTCATTTCTCCAGGGTTCGGCAGTTTATATAAACGCTGGAAGAGAGAACATACTACAAACAATAAATGTTCCCTATCCACAAATTTTTTGTTATCTTTTGGGAAAACTTGCCATTTTTTCAGAAGGGAGTGTGGGGCAAGAGTGCAGTCGAGGAGAAAACAAAGAGAGTCCATTTGTTACACAGTATGTAACACTACCAAGTAAACAGTCTTATGGCACTTACTCGTACTCTCACAACCAGCTTACAACTAAACTATACTATAGTATAATAATAATAATAATAATAATAGTGGACTACTCTAGCTGACTCTAGAAGCGCCGCGAGGGCCAAAGAGGTGCGGGGTGGGGTGGGGACGGCGCCCACTGGTCTGACATGACACACACAACGACGCCCCGTGGGGCCAACAAATAAATAACGCTCGGCCCTTGGTCGCTCAGTCTTCTTTGGTTGTGGTAACGGCGGCCGGCCCTTCGCCAGCCCTCGGACGGCCCTTCCACGCCGCAGGACTCGGACCACGCCCTTCGCAGAATGTCCTTGCGAGCTCACAGCTACGGACGGCTGTACTCGCGAGTAACGACTACATAAAACAAACTCGCTCGCTGTCTAGGAAAATATTAAAAAGTCTTCGAAGTGTTAATTGAAGATAAAAAATACTTTGCCTTCGCTTTTTAAAAATAACATTTCCCTTTTTTCTTTTTTAAAAAAAACAGCCTTATATGAACTTTGGTTAGTCGTAGTTATGCGTATAATGTATGTAGGTGTGTGTTTTCAGGTAGAGATGAGCAATACTGTGGGAAGCCTCTGAGTTGCGGTGTGGGCGGCGCCGTCTCAGCCGTGTGGGCGGCGGTGCCTGCGCGCACACTGCGTCCGGCAGCACTCTCGCTCCTCCGCCTCCTCCTCGGGGATGGCGGGGGCGGCACCGGGGGCGGCGGACGCTTCCTGGAGGCGCGCGCACGTCGCCGCCTTGCACAACTTGCGCTGGCACTGGATGTGGCCAGCCTGAAACAGATGAGAGGAGTTTGTTTTTATGCAGCACTGGTGAGTCTGCAAACTCTACATTCCGTTTTCACACATGCCTGCAGGCGTACAGTCTTATAACCTCATTGACTTGGGATGTCAGGCCGTTATTGCTTTTCACTGAGGTGACAAAAGTTCATGAATGGTCGAAAACGATCTCCAAGTAGCCTAACATGACCATTTCCAGTCAATGATCGGCTCAGTTGGACCAGAGGACCGAATCCATTCCACAGCTCACTGGGTTATGGAGCCACAGTCAGCTTGCACAGTGGTCCATGGCTTTGTGGGGTCTCCACCACAGTCGAACCCCACCATCAGCTACCACCGAGTGAAATCGGGACTCATCTGACCGCGTCGCGGTTTTCCAGTCGTCTAGGGTCCAATCGATATGGTCACGAGCCAAGGAGGAGGAGGAGGAGGAGGAGGAGGAGCAGATTAGTGTTTAACGTCCCGTCGACAACGAGGTCATTAGAGACGGAGCGCAAGCTCGGGTGAGGGAAGGATGGGAAAGGAAATCGTCCGTGCCCTGTCAAAGGAACCATCCCGGCATTTGCCTGAAGCGATTTAGGGAAATCACGGAAAACTTAAATCAGGATGGCCGGAGACGGAATGAATCGTCGTCCTCCCGAATGCGAGTCCAGTGTGCTAACCACTGCGCCACCTCATCTACATCTACATCTACATGATTACTCTGCAATTCACATTTAACTGCTTGGCAGAGGGTTAATCGAAACACAATCATACTATCTCTCTACCATTCCACTCCCGAACAGCGCGCGGGAGAAACGAACACCTAAACCTTTCTGTTCGAGCTCTGATTTCTCTTATTTTATTTTGATGATCATTCCTACCTATGTAAGTTGGGCTCAGCAAAATATTTTCGCATTCGGAAGAGAAAGTTGGTGACAAATTTCGTAAATAGATCTCGCCGCGACGAAAAACGTCTTTGCTTTAATGACTTCCATCCCAACTCGCGTATCATATCTGCCACACCCTCTCCCCTATTACGTGATAATACAAAACGAGCTGCCCTTTTTTGCACCCTTTCGATGTCCTCCGTCAATCCCACCTGGTAAGGACCCCACACCGCGCAGCAATATTTTAACAGAGGACGAACGAGTGTAGTGTAAGCTGTCTCTTTAGTGGACTTGTTGCATCTTCTAAGTGTCCTGCCAATGAAACGCAACCTTTGGCTCGCCTTCCCCACAATATTATCTATGTGGTCTTTCCAACTGAAGTTGTTCGTAATTTTAACACCCAGGTACTTAGTTGAATTGCCAGCCTTGAGAATTGTACTATTTATCGTGTAATCGAATTCCAACGGATTTCTTTTGGAACTCACGTGGATCACCTCACACTTTTCGTTACTTAGCGTCAACGGCCACCTGCCACACCATACAGCAATCTTTTCTAAATCGCTTTGCAACTGATACTGGTCTTCGGATGATCTTACTAGACGGTAAATTACAGCATCATCTGCGAATAACCTAAGAGAACTGCTCAGATTGTCACCCAGGTCATTTATATAAATCAGGAACAGCAGAGGTCCCAGGACGCTTCCCTGGGGAACACCTGATATCACTTCAGTTTTACTCGATGATTTGCCGTCTATTACTACGAACTGCGACCTTCCTGACAGGAAATCACGAATCCAGTCGCACAACTGAGACGATACCCCATAGGCCCGCAGCTTGATTAGAAGTCGCTTGTGAGGAACGGTGTCAAAAGCTTTCCGAAAATCTAAAAATACGGAATCAACCTGAGATCCCCTGTCGATAGAGGCCATTACTTCGTGCGAATAAAGAGCTAGCTGCGTTGCACGAGAACGATATTTTCTGAAACCATGCTGATTACGTATCGGTACGAGCCAAGGAGGGGCGCTGCGGGCGATGTCGTGCTGTTAGCAAAGGCACTCGTGACGATCGTCTGCTGCCAAAGCCAATTAACGCCAAATTTCGCCGCACTGTCCTAACAGATACGTTCGTCGATCGTCCCACATCGATTCCTGCGGCTATTTTACGCAGAGCCGCTTGTCTTTCAGCACTGACAATTCTACGCCGACGCCGCTGCTCTCTGTCGTTAAGTGAAGGCCATCGGCCACTGCGTAATGCCTGAAATCTGATATTCTTGGCACAGTCTTGACACTATAGATCCCACAATGTTGAATTACCTAACGATTTCCGAAAGTGAATGTCTTACGCGTCTAGATCCAAGTAGAATTCCATGTTCAAAGTCTGTTAATTCCCGACGTTCGGGCATAATCACGTCGGAAACCTTTCCACATGAATCACCTGAGTACGAACGACAGCTCCGTCTTGTGTAAGCGATACTACCGCCATCCGTATATTTCATGACTTTTATCACCTCAGAAGGGAACCTCCCCATCGCACCCCCCTCAGATTTAGTTATAAGTTGGCACAGTGGATAGGCCTTGAAAAACCGAACACAGATCAATCGAGAAAACAGGAAGAAGTTGTGTGGAACTATAAAAAAATAAGCAAAATATACAAACTGAGAAGTCCATGGGCAAAATAGGCAACATCAAGGATAATGTGAGCACTGCAGCGTTGTGGTCCAGTGGTTAGCGTGAGCAGCTGCAGAACGAAAGGTCCTTGGTTTGAATCTTCCCTCGAGTGAAAAGTTTAATTTCTTATATAATCAACTTCGCTCTCCAAATTTCCAGGACATGTTCAGATTTGCTTGGACATATGCAGGATTTGACGGTCTACACACAGAAAAATTTGAAAACGTTAAAATCGTTTGTTTTGACAGAGCACAGGGAAAACTGTGCGACTGTGAAACGGTTACATTCATTTGTTGCAGTTTATGTGACAAACTCTTACGTTTTCATCACTTTTTTTGGGAGTGATTATCACATCCACAAGAACCTAAATCGGGCAAGGTAGAAGAATCTTTTTACCCATTCGCCAAGTGTACAAGTTAGGTGGGTCGACAATGTATTCCTGTCATGTGACGCACATGCCGTCAGCAGTGTCGTATAGAATATATTAGACGTGTTTTCCTGTGGAGGAATCGGTTGACCTATGACCTTGCGATCAAATGTTTTCGGTTCTCATTGGAGTGACACGTCCTTTCGTCTACAAATCGCACGGTTTTGCGGTGCGGTCGCAAATCACAGACACTAAACTTATTACAGTGAACAGAGACGTCAATGAACGAATGGACAGATCATAACTTTGCAAAAATAAAGAAAGTAAAATTTTCACTTCAGGGAAGACTTGAACCAAGGACCTCTCGGTGCGCAGCTGCTCACGCTAACCACGGGACCACGGCGCTCCTTAACTCACCCTCTCCTTGATGTTGCCTATCTTGCGCATGGACTACTCAGTTTGTACATTTTGCTTATTTTTTTCATAGTTCTACACAACTTCTTCCTGTTTTCTCGATTGATCTGTGTTCAGTTTTTCAAGGCCTATCCACTGTGCCAAATTGTAACCTAATCTGAGGGGGGTGCAATGGGGAGGTTCCCTTGTCAGTGTATGTAACGACACAGCATGAGTAGTATACTTCACCTGCTCAGGTGCGCAAATGTTATATTTGTACATTCTGGTCCGCAGCTAGTGGTCTCGCGGTCGCCTTCTCGCTTCCCGAGCACGGGGTTCCGGGCTCGATCCCCGGCGCGGTCAGGCATTTTCACCTGCCTCGACATGACTGGGTGTGTGTCGTCCTCGTAATTTCATCATCATTCATGAAAGTGGCGAGATTGGACTGAGCAATGGTTGGGACTTTGTACGGGCGCTGATAACCGCGTAGTTGAGCGCCCCACAAACCAAACATCATCATCATCATCATCTGATTCTGTATTTTTGTATTCGTACGCGAATGCACCTCGATATGCTTAGTTTTATGTCTGAAGGTGGTCATCGTTGACTAGAGTTAATAACCCGAATGATAAACATTTTGGTCCGTGACGGGATTCATATTAAAACGAAAATGAGCCAAGCTCATAAGTAGCAATGTCAATGCCATTTTCAAATAGGAGACCATTTGGTATGTTAAATGATTTATTTGTGAGTTTCATGTTACAAATGACACAGAAAACGTTGCCAGTGGCATATATGGCAAATGTGAGGCCAGGTGGTGTGACAGGTTCTCTACGAAGGTTAAGATTCCGCGGGGCGTCCTTGTAGGCCTACGCAGCAAATCAGAAGCTGCGCAATTGTGGCGCCAGCACTCCAAACTGCTGGCTTCTGTTTTCCCCTCCGCGATAAGCGCTCTACATTTAGAGAAGAAACACTCATGTTAACTGCCACCGTTGTAAGTACAGCGCTAGATAAAGTTATCTCCACGATCTTAATGTTACTGATCCTTAATTTCTGTAATCAGCTCCCTATATCTGCTGTGTATCTGCCTCTCGTAAGTAATGCTCTCCCCAGCCGCTACGGCAACAACAGAGATTTGTGTCAGAAAATAGCAGACGGAAAATAATAATGTACCTAACGTCAAAACGTGAGGTCACAATAGGAAGGAAGTCCGACTTTTAGATGAGAGAGAGAGAGAGAGACTTCAGTTGGATACTCGAACAGACGAAGAAAACTGTTTTCATATTCAAATTTACAGGTGTCAATTTTGACACATAACTGAGGAAGATATTTTCGAAACCGTATGCCTGAAGCGTAAAATTGTGTGAGAATGAAACGTGGACTGTGGGGATGCCAGATAGAAAGAAACATGAAACATTTGAAATATGGTGCAACAGAAGGTGCTTAGATAATGTATGAAATGAAGAGCTTCCTGAAATCGTAGACTATTGCCAGAAAAAGAAGTAGACAGAAAGAAATTTGAGAGAGCATTCACGAATGATCAGCTTGGCAGTGGGAAGAATAGCAGAGAGGAAGAACTGCGACATACGAAGATATATAAGACACATTCAGTGACATGATATGAATGGAAATAATGTAGTTGATATCATTCAAGATGCAATGACTTGAACTGATATCAGTCTAGTAATGCTCAGAGATAGTGAATTCTCCCCCCCCCCCCCCCCCTCCGCATTTCAGAAACATCCTCGTTGCTACTTTGCTGCTCACCCGCCTTTGTAGAGCACATTAAAGATGTTCAGAGCCGAACTGTGACGAGAATCATAGACCCTACAGGTAGGCTATGCTACTGCCCTAGCCCCCGCTAGCAGGTATGTGCCTTCAGAGAGGTGTCGGAAGGTTGCCTACTTGCAGCACCTAGTATTCCATAACCGATTGTGCCTGTACAGGCACACTGTTAAAGTGCTCAACAAATGTTAACTACAGGCACCGAGGATGATCTTGACCGTTGGCTATTTTACTCGTGCACGTTCAGTGTCGCACGTATTCATGATCACCACACAGAAGGGTGCAAAACGGGAGGGCTGAAAAAGCGTAAGCACATGTTGATGCTTCAGATCGCACTCAGATTTCACCGAATGGTTTTGAGCGGTCGCTAGTGGTTCCAGCCCGTACACCAGATCAAAAATCGCGGTTACAATGTTACCCAAAGGGGTGCGATAAAGGCACACGAATTCCTTAAAGAACGGTTGAATCGTCTTGGGAGTGGGGTTATCCACAATGTCAAAGGTTGTCAGAAACGTCCTCCTGTTACTCATTGCACTGCGAACTGTCGTTTTTGACCAAGAAATGTGTAGGAATCGACGCCAAAGTAAAGAGGTAATTTCACTGACACCACCTCCTTAGGCATTTCCGTATCGATTCAGAGCGGCGGTATGACAAATGTTTTCATCAGCCACTCATAAGAAAACGGCGTGATTTCAACACTGGGCGACGTGCTTCTGACCTCCATCACAGATGCGTCAGAAGAAGGGGTGAAATGTGGGCAAAGATGCGTGTGTGATTACCTTTCCATAGTGTGATATATCCATGGTAGTGATGGGCAGAAATGTGCTCAAATTTGACGCCACCTTACATATCACATGAGGCTTTGAGCTCTGGCCTTTATTTCGGATGTGCCGGAACCTCGCTGTCTGAAGTCCGAGGTTGCGTCGCAAGGCGCCACGCTTCTGCACCCTTACGGAGGAAGGCTGTGGGCACCTTTGAGCGAAATTTCAAAATTCTTCGTCGCAGTGGGAGACAATGACGGAGATTCAAACAATTGATCATTTAATTGTGTTTTGCAATGTAATTACGTAACTTAATTTTGTCGAAGATAACTCTGTCTTACCCGCCAGGTTAGCCGAGAGCGCTAACGCGCTGCTTCCTGGACTCGGTTAGGCGCGCAGGCCCCGGATCGAATCCGCACGCCGGATTAACGACGAGGGCCGGTGTGCCGGCCAGCCTGAATGCGGTTTTTAGGCGGTTTTCCACATCCTTCTAGGTGAATACCGGGCTGGTCCCCACGTCCCGCCTCAGTTACACGACTCACAGACATTTGAAACACATCCGCACTTTTTCATGATGTACACTAGACGCAGACAGATGGGGTACTCTGATTCTGTCCCGGGGGGGTATGCCAGGAAGGGCATCCGGCCACCACTTCAAATTAACATGCCACATCCGATTAAAACCGCGCCAACCCCGCGCAAATGCGGGACAAAGGCGCAAGCGATAGACAGATAGATAGATGGATAAACAGACTGTCTCTTGTGTATTCGTACAGTGAGGTCGGCCTAAGTCCGCTGTAAAGTAGGTACCGTCTATGATTTAGGTCCCATATATCCTGTGGCAGAATTTGTGTTTGTAATGTTATGAAGTGCCAATGAAACCATGACTCAGATCTGAGGGCTTGCTGAGATAGCCTAATGTTTAAGATGGTTGCTCACTGTAGCCAAGAGATCTGGGTTCGAGTCCTGGTTGAGCACAAAATTACGCTGCTTCAGATATACAAACTGATGGCGTTAAAAGTGTAAGTGGAATCTGTGTGGTCGTGAGCAGAGTATGTTGTTGGAATGAGCGCACCAGGAGACACACGCGGCTCACCTTGCAACGGCACGTGACGCACTTCTCTACGCCGAACGGCTGGATGCGCGGGTGCCAGCTGCGGCCGTCCTCGAACACCTGGTGCGGGGCGCGGCAGCCGCCGGCGGCCAGCACGGCCTGCGGGTCGGGCTCCGGCTCGCGCTCCGCCCCCGCCACCGCCCCCGCGCCGCCCGGCTCGTCGTCAGCAGTGTCCGCCGGCGGGCAGACGCGGCAGCAGGCGCGGGGGTCCGGCCTGACGGGCCGCCGGCCGCCGCAGTCGAGCGCGGGGCAGCGCCGCCTCCAGAAGCGCACCTGCAGCGTCACCGCCTGCAACACAGCGCAGCCGTGACGGCCTGAGCGGCTAACACGCGCACAGCTGTCCGTCTAGCGCCTTCTAGACGCAACAAAAATTTGATTACATATACTGGGTGAAACATATTTAAACCGACAAACTCTGGGAGGTTGTAGGGGACATTAAAACAAATATTTTTCCCTAATGTCATTTTTTCCTATGAAGAGTATTTAAACCGGTGGATGCCGTATTACGCTCTTCAGTTGTTAGAGGGCATATTACACTCTTCAGTTGTAGGCAACTGCTGTCCACCAGTGTAGTAGTGCATTGTCTCTGTTTAGTAATGGATCGATACACCTGGAGTGTGTACACTGTGTAAGTAGGCTGTTTAGGTTCTTTATTGGTAACGCCACCTCAATATGAAAATCACTGGCTGTGCTGTGTGCAGTCTGTGTCTGCTTTGCATTGTTGTAATACTCGCCATTGTAGTGTTAGGCAGCTGGCTGTGAACAGCGCGTAGCGTTGCGCAGTTGGAGGTGAGCCGCCAGCAGTGGTGGATGTGGGGAGAGAGATGGCGGAGTTTTGAAATTTGTCATGAACTGCTATATTTATATATGATGATATCAAGGTAAATACATTGTTTGTTCTCTATTAATATCTTTCATTTGCTAACTATCCCTATCAGTAGTTAGTGCCTTCCATAGTTTGAATCTTTTATTTAGCTGGCAGTAGTGGCGCTCGCTGTATTGCAGTAGCTTGAGCAGCGAAGATTTTTGTGAGGTAAGTGATTTGTGAAAGGTATAGTTTAATGTTAGTCAGGGCCATTCTTTTGTAGGGAATTTTGAAAGTCAGATTGCGTTGCGCTAACAAAATATTGTGTGTCAGTTTAAGCACAGTCATGTATAATTTTTCAAAGGGGACGTTTCAACTGATATGGTTGGTGCGTATTACGTAGCGCACCACAACGGACGAGCTGCACAGCGGGTTTAGCAACAACAATATCCTAATCGCCGTATCCCGCATCATACGACCTTTGCTGCTGTGTACCAACGTCTGCGTGAGACCGGGTCATTTAGCAGATTACCTCGATAGGGACTCTGTCGCACGGTAAGAACGCTGCAATTTGAGGAAGCAGCATGTGGAGTGGTATCCTTCAATCAGCACTCGTGCAATTGCACGTAACATGGGGACGAATCAGACGAATGTAAGAACAGCCCTTCGAGAGCAATTGTTACGTCCATTTCACTTACAGCGTGTCCACAACCTGGAACCAGTTGATTATCCACCCAGAGCACAGTTTTCGCAGTGGTACTTTGAACAGTGTTAAATTCATCCTACATTTCCATCCTCTGTGTTGTTTACCGATGAAGCAACGTTCGGGCGTGATGGAGTCTTCAACATGCACAATTCGCATGTCTGGAGTGAGGATAACCCACATGCCACAGTTACTAGCGCTCATCAAGTGCGGTTTTTCGTTAATGTGTGGGTCGGTATTGTTGGGGACTGTTTAACTGGGCCGTATCTGCTACCTAGCCCATTAAATGGCAGACTCTATTACAATTTTCTCGCCAGAGCATTGCCAGAATTGCTGGAAAACGTCCCGGTCCCTACAAGACAACGCATGTGGTTCCAACATGACGGGGCGCCGGCACATTTCAGTCGTCGTGTGCGTCGATTCTTGAACCGACGGTTCCCGGAAACGTGGATTGGCAGAGGTGGTCCTGTACCATGGCCTGCTCGATCCCCCAATATGTCACCTCTGGACTTTTTTGTTGTTTTAATTAATTTGTCGCCAGAGAAATCTTCCTCTACCGGTTTAAATACTCCTCATAGGAAAAAATGACATTAGGGAAAAATATTTGTTTTGATGAACCCTACAACCTCCCAGAGTTTGTCGGTTTAAATACTTCTAACCCTGTATAGCTCAGTATATGTACCTGTAAAATTAGCAGGCCCTGGACCGAAGTGAGCCAAATTTGACACACAAACTCTTTGCCCCATGAGTACAAATACAGCAGGTTTTATAACGCCCTAGCTCCAATATTTACAGGGATATAGACATGCATGTTTTTTAGGTTCCTTGCTGTATAGGCTATCCTGCACAACGTGTGTATTGTGTGGGAGTAATAACGACCATCCTTATCGACCTACTTTGCCAGGCAGCTCCCTCTGTCCCTACCCATCCCCTCATGCCTTCTCTCTCCCTGTCCATTACCTCCTGCCTTCCTTTTCTCTCCACCTTCTTCTCTATCTACCACAATCCCTGACATGCCCATCCACATGTGTAGCGCCTGTAAAAGATGTTGACATAAAACAGGCTGGTATTACTCCCACAACATGCATCTCATGTAGCACAGGTTATATGCCATGGGCGTGGGACATCTTTTTTGCCCTATGACATGTAGGTTGCCATACAAAGCACGCTGATAAGGCATGCTGATACTACTCCAACACAGCATGTCTGTTGTGCTTTGCAGCCTACATGTAAGGCGCTAGAAAACTGTTTCTTGCCCATGACATTTAGGCTGCCCAGCAAAGTAGGTCGATAAAACAGAGAGAGAACAGGAGGAGAAGATGAACAGAGAGAATAGTTGGAGGAGGTGGATGGAAAAAGTAGTAGCAAGAGGAAATGGGTTGAGAGGTGGAAGGAGGAGACAGACAAATAATGAGGTGTGGAGGTGACGGGCAGTGAGGGCAGATGAAGAGATACACCTAGATATGTGCACCGTATATGTGAAATACATGTTAGGTGAAACCATGGGTAATGTGCTAGTATGTTATAAAATGCATGTACGTTTCACATCAGCTCCTAAACTAGTGGACCAATTCACCCAAACTTGGTCCACATATCATTTACTATCTGGAAAGAAGCACTGTGTGTGTAAGAGCCAACGACCCATACTTTACATAGGAGGGCAGGGGAGATGGATGAGGTGAAAGCAGGGTGATATAATATTGTTTGCATAAGAATAATATGTGGGTAATATGCCCCTACACAAAACCCCTAGATGTGATGACAAGGAGCTGTCACATGCAATAATATTCGACAGTCGACAGTCACTGATATTAGAATCGAATCAATAGTTTTTGAAGTCGCTAGACTCATTGGTGACAGTTCTGATGAACTTCCGCCCCTAGGTGTGCGTGTGCGTGTGTATTGGGGGGGGGGGGGAAGAGTTGTACAAAGACAGTGATACGAAAGTTGATGTCTCTAACGTTTGAAGCAACTTTTATCAAAATAAGCACATCTTTTACTTGGAACCTGGAAAAAAGCATTACAGTAAGCTCTCTTTGCAGCCCTGTGGCTGAGGGTGAGGTAAAAATCTATGACGTAAAAGTGTAACTGAGGGATGTCTGGAGCAATTTCAACCATATTTGAGATATAAATGACTCATTTTTTTTGTATAAAAGTAGCATGACATCTGTACCACACCTAGGGATGGGGATGAGAAGTGGATGATACGTGAAAGTGTTGTAAAACGACCTAGTGGTATTTCCTCCCTGTACTTAGTTGATTTGAAAACTTTAGAAGTATGAAGTGAAATTGTCTGTTATTTATGCTGTTCTGTTTGTTAACCACGTCACGAGGCTGAGCAGTGCATCGAGCCATTAATTTTGTCAATGTGTTTTTGGACCTATTATCACGCCACAAGGCTGAATATAATAAATAAATTTAACATCTGCTCCAGAGTCATATGGTGTAAAACAGCAGTCAAGTACCTATGTGTGATATAAGCATATTCGGGCTGAATTGCGGGTAAAAAGCTAGCTTTATATAATTATTGACAGAATTTAAAAAAAATTATAAAGCTGTTGTAATCTACTCAGCAAGGGATATAATGTTACATTAAAGATTTAGAATAATAAGTCACGTATTAAAGTCAGAAAATTTTTGTATGTGTGTAAGCAGCGTAAATAACGGTGTCCAAATTACTCAGGCTATACTCATCAAA
Organism: Schistocerca americana; assembly: GCF_021461395.2. Taxonomy (NCBI): domain Eukaryota; kingdom Metazoa; phylum Arthropoda; class Insecta; order Orthoptera; family Acrididae; genus Schistocerca; species Schistocerca americana. The sequence goes on from NC_060121.1 coordinate 947,172,897, forward strand.
TGGTTGAGAATGAGAGTACTTAGGCACCTACACACACACACACACACACACACACACACACACACACACACACACACACACACACAAACACACAAATTAAAGCAAAAAAACCGTATCACTTACTACATTTCCACTGATTATGCAGTTAATCTTCAGCATCAGACACAACGTTCTAATTTATTACTTATTTACTACTGATTCTATTCGCAGAAAATTTGGCAGACAGTATACATATAACCTGCTGAATATACCTGCAAAATTATATCGTTATACGATACATAGTTCAGGAGATATGACGTCATAAACACTGGGATGAGTTTTGTACATGAAAATTCGATTCTTTAAAGAATAATGCTGAGAACATGAGTTTCTGATGCTTGTCGATAATGTTCATATTCTACCAGTGTACCAGTGGTTCACAAAGTTGGATCACTTCTCTATAGGCTCTTTTTATTCGAAGTTTCGATTTATTCTGGAATTAGTTCCTTCATGAATGTCTGTGCAAGAGGAATTTCGCTTCATGCCACTCCCAAGCACTCCAACTGGAACAGTAGAAATCGTATAAAAATGATATAAAATACGAATTTGTATACTCTGCCACCCACAAACTTCACTTATTTGTAAAAGTATCATTTATGTACAACTGATGTCTCAAGACTAACGGACGTAAAGCGTTCAGAAGCAAAAGCCTCAAAAGAAAAAAAGACTTACAACAGACAATCATTACCGGCAAATTCGCAAGAGCCATAAATAAGGTATTATTTAGCTAAAAGCTAAACATTTAATTGAAGCAATACATGTAAGTACATTTGGTATGGACAGAGCTATGTATTCTAAAATAGAAGATGCTGTGTTGTCTAATGGTCTTCCGTTAATCCTCATCCAAGTGCTAGTATGGAGTTTCAACAAAATGATTAAAACACAAAAGGACGAAACAGTATGCACATTTCACAAGGAAACCATGTGGTCATGTTAAATCATTTTCTGTGTATTCACACGGCAGTAGCCCATCACCAAAAGACACAATGATCACTTAATGCGGACTTTTGTCAGGAGCTCTTCCTTTCCACTTTGTTTTAATCCTGTCACTCAAACTCCACATTTAAACTTCGAGCCGGCCGGTGTGGCCGTGCGGTCTAGGCGCTTCAGTCTGGAACCGCGTGACCGCTCCGGTTGCAGGTTCGAATCCTGCCTGGGCATGGATGTGTGTGATGTCCTTAGGTTAGTTAGGTTTAAGTAGTTCTAAGTTCTAGGGGACTGATGACCACAGCTGTTAAGTCCCATAGTGCTCAGAGCTATTTGAACCATTTTTTAAACTTCGATGATGAATAAGGGACGAACGTAAAATACAGCAACTTCTAATGATTGGCGACTCCATGGAGTACTTTGTGCACAACGACCATATATGTTAAATTAAAAGGAAGGTCAGCGTTGGCCGTAATATTGATGTTTTATTGATAACAGAATCTATTTTCGATCACATGGTGATCATCTTCAATGCTGCACAAAATAAACTCAGACACTGGTATCAAGTTATCAATAACCAAAACTGAGAAGCGATCACAATAACTGAAGCTTCAGTTATGTACAACTGAAGCTTCAGTTATTGTGATCGCTTCTCAGTTTTGGTTATTAATAACTTGATACCAGTGTCTGAGTTTAATTTGTGCAGCACTGAAGATGATCACCATGTGATCGAAAATCGATTGTTATCAGTAAAACATCAATATTACGGCCAACGCTGACCTTCCTTTAAATTTAACAGCAACTTCTGTTTTGAGAAGTATGACTCTACGGATGCTGCCTATGTGTTTGTTTGTTTCATACAAATACGTAACTTTTTTTCCGAATAATTCCTCATTTACGACTCTTGTGAATCTGCTGCTAATAACCGTCTATTACACGTTATTGCTTCTTCAGCAAGTTTTGCTTCTGCGGTCTTCTGTAACCTTCAAACATTGATTGTACACAAATGCAGAGTTTTACAAGGAAATGGGGTAATACAACACATGTCCGTGTTTTAAAATAATTTTCATTCGATTTGTATGTGTTTCGGAGTGAATGATTGCTGTTGTCCGTCTCAACACTTCTTCCACATCGAATGAGCAGAATCGCCGCAAGCATTAAGCAACTTACCGATCCACATGCTGGGCTATCCTCTTGTCACAATCAAGCTGTTATCTGAACATTTTGTTCCCTCTGCTATCTGGTTTGTATTAAAAGCGGAGCACCGTCCGCATTACAGAATAAGTAGGGGACAGGTGGGAAAAGTGGTCAGGCTAAGATATTCCTATTAAACTGGATTAGCAATACACATAAATGCACAGAAATAAGACATAATTTCAGACATGAGCGGACGAAGTAACCATTTAGTTTTAAACTAAAAAATAAGGGATAAAAAGCTGTTTTAACAAAAAACTAAATATATTTTATTAGGAATATGATTCTAATTAAATTATTTGCTCTTTTAACAAGTAAGCCTAAAAGTCAATGTGTTTTGCTCAACTCTTGTACACAGTTCGTGGGCTCAGAGGGTGCACAATTGACACCAAATCCACTGCTGTTGTACTCATGTGGGAGGGCACCTGAATCATTAAAACAACCGCCTTAACTTTTTTCTGTTTTTTGTTAATACGGTCTCGAAACTTTTTGGACTGACAGGGTAGATACACAATATGAGAATATTGAATTTATTTATGCATTTCTTTCACATCAAATGTTTATTGGCTGTAGACCTTCTCTCGTATCTCACAAGTACTTTTTGTCAATAATGTTACTCCGGATACAAATGCATTGTAAATACAGGGTGTTTCAAAGTATTTGCGACGAATGTCTGTGGGTAGTAGATCACGTCTGGGGGAACAACGTTTGTTTGCGACAAAATGTTCGTTGACGGTTCCCAACGGTTTTAGCTGTCCTTTCATATTTCGTAACCCTGGGACGACTAGATATCCCTGAACTAGCAGGGTATGCTAACAGGTGCGCAGCATACAACTTACAACAGTTAACGGACTGATTTTCAGCAAGAAAATCATAACAATGAGTGTCTAAGTGCAGAAAAAAAAAATGGAAGAGGATCAGAGACATCAGTTTTCATCGGCGTACCGTCTTTCACGTGGAACAGATGCCTGGATGATAGGCAACACGCATTGCATATGAAGGCTGCAGGGTCCAAGGTCCTGCTGCCTCTCACAAGGGGACAATCAGATTTATTCATCGTGGATTTTGATTAGTCCGGTATGTTGTAGACGAAGTTGTCCTGAGTTACTGTCTAGTGGCCTTTAGTGCGATGGTTCCTAGTTTCGGAGAAAATCGATGTTTTGTGCGTGCGTTGTATACCTGCAACATTAGTAATGCTTCGATCACGCGGAAGTTGTGCGGTGGGTGAGGTTCACAGCCATCGCGCTGTCGCTACAGGTTCAAATACTACCCGTGTCTTCTCTTTTTTTCAGTTTCATCGTAGAGAGTATCCTTAAATAGTACATGTCATGCAAAATTATCGTTTTCGCCGTAGTAATTTCATTAACAAAGCAGTCATTACAGCAAACTCACTTCAAATGCGCATTCCTTTTGCGATTCACAATTGAAATTCTGAGCGTTTGGACAACGTTCGCTTGATACGCGGGGAGGATAGACAGAGCAGAAGCTATCCAGTCAAATCTTTGTAGATGAAAGAAAAGCATTATCTGCACCATAAGAACTATCTCGTTCAAACGTACTCTACTTTGCTACCAACGTGGCGCTTATTTTTACAAGGAGGTTAAAATTTTCACGAAATAAATTCAAAATGCTCCCAGCTTGCTGAAGACTAATAGAGAAATCGCTTCCAGGGAAAATTCCATGAAAATTAATTGTTTAAGTCTGCATCAATTTAGTGCACCTGCTTTCACAGGAATAATCAAATACGCGTGGTTTGTTTCGAAGTTAATTGAAGAATAAACGGACTCCGTTTTCCAGTATCACCTCTGAAAAGGCATTAGCTTTCATGAAGTGAAAGATGTTCTACAAATATGTACTTCGAGTGCTTCTACAACAAATACCATCCAGAATTCTGTTCTAGCACAGCAGGCGATGCAAGCGATAACGAGTAAGAAGATTCTGTAGTCTGTTGTATAACAAATGTAATACACATTTGAAGAATGTTTGATGCAGTGATTCATTCATTAATTAAATTACTACGGCGAAAACGACTATTTTTGAATAATTTTGCATGACATTTACAATTTAATGATATTCTGTACGTTGTATTTGAAAAAAAAAAAAAAACAAGAGCAGGACGTACACAGACAGGATCTGAACCTAGATCGCTAGCACGGTAGCCGTGAACATTACCCGCTGAGCTACTTCTGCGTGGTGCAAATATGACTAACATTACAGGTATAGAAGATACGCATAAAACTTCAACATCGAGTTTTTTGGAAACTGGAGACAGTCGCATGAAAAAAAACTAACCAGGTCTCCAGGACATGTCCCTCTACAACATTCCTCAGCCTCATCAAAATACGTGATTAAAAGGTCCAATGGTCTCCTTGTCAGAGGCATAACCAGGCTGAAACGACGCCTAAGGTCGCTGGGAAACATTACCGAATATTTTGTCCCCGGTGAAAGTTGTTCCCCAAGATGTAATCCACTACACATACATGCATGTCGCAAAAACTTTGAAACACCCTGTGTATAGGTAATGTATAAAATATGGCACATAACATAGAATAAGATAATCATATGTGTAGCAGTTGTGTATGTTGTGGCCTGGCAAGACAGCCAAGCCACTATGAGGAAGCCTAAAGGCACGCGTTTAAGCTCACGCAGGCTGGCGTGAGGTCTGGAACAGGTAAAGTAATTGAGACTAGCAAGTAAAGTACGTAGCTGCTGGAATACTTAACTTCAATTCATAATTGGTGAACATCGCTCTTTGACGGTACATGTTTTGCAGCATCAATAGTGACTGGTAATAGCGCCTTGCTAGGTCGTAGCAAATGACGTAGCTGAAGGCTATGCTAACTATCGTCTCGGCAAATGAGAGCGTAATTTGTCAGTGAACCATCGCTAGCAAAGTCGGCTGTACAACTGGGGCGAGTGCTAGGAAGTCTCTCTAGACCTGCCGTGTGGCGGCGCTCAGTCTGCAATCACTGATAGTGGCGACACACGGGTCCGGCGTATACTAACGGACCGCGGCCGATTTAAAGGCTACCACCTAGCAAGTGTGGTGTCTGGCGGTGACACCACAGTGTACATAGTTCCGCGTAGTCAGTGCGTACACAACTTTCCCACTAGCGCGCGCCCCGCTAAGCACAACAGCGCAGGCGCAGCGCTCGCCCGTCTCCGCGCTGCCTTAGAGACGGACCAAATTCTGCTTCCGCCGATCCGCGTATTAATATGTAACGCAGCCAATGAGATTGCTGCTAACGTAGAACCTTTTCTCCTCGCGGATCACACTCGCGCAGCGATACCTGAACGTGCGAGGTATTATAACACGTGTACAGACCTCCGATTAGTCAGTCTGCACTTGTCTGCACCAGTCTGTACCAGTCTGCATTAGTCTGTACCAGTCTGCATTAGTCTGTACCAGTCTATAGTCAAGTTTAAGTCTGCGCCTAATAAGATTATCATATTCCTGTACATAGCCATGAAGAGAAATGTATAGACACTTTTGTCAAGTATCAGAGATACGTGAGAATAAGATTAACGTACCAAGACCAAAGGAACTTCAGATTGTCAATTGTAAATAGCATCCAGAATCAAGTTACGTAATGTTTATGCTTGTCATTATTTTAATAAATGTGTGTGAAAATTAATCAAGTTCTGTTTAAAGTTGGTCACCGTCAATCTGCTACTCTAAGCATGCAAGTGGCATTTCTATCGTCTGACCTAACGGCAGAAGATAAACACGCCACGATAAGACCACGAGACGTATTGCTGACACTCGCCTATTTCGTTTGAGCGACGAGTCAAATAATATGATGGTGTGTGTACAGAAAGTCTTACAGTACGCACACCACAGTAGTCATGAACAGAAAATAAAACAAACATTTGGTTCTGGAACGTAAGGAATTACGACACAAACTATTCAATTTTAGTTCTGGGAATGTTCAGCTATAATGAAAACTGTGTTACGACATTTGTGACCGGTCTTTCATGTACCTCTCAATGTAGATTGTGGCGTGAAACCGAGAAGTTATTACAGCTGGCCTACTTTATGGATTTACACGTCTGACAGACTGGTGCTGCAGGGTAATAGGAGGGTTATATGGGAAGCAGCAGAAACAGATGTGCTGGGGATGTGGTGGGTGCTCTGAGAGCATTCGTAAGTGAGGACGGTGTTGTAGAGTGCAGGGTGGAGTAGATAGTCACGTCAACACGAGGCGTTTGTAGAGTGGTGCAGATACTCACGTCACAGGAGACGGTGACGCAGGTGTCGAAGCCGTGCGGCGGCACGTAGGGGTACCAGGAGGAGCCGGCCGCGTGGAACTCGCCGGACACGGAGCAGCCGCGCCGCACGCCCCAGCGGCTCTCCTGCGCGCTCGTCTCGTCTGCACAGGGCAAAGGCAAACACTGTGTCTGTGGCACAAATCACTGCAGCACTCGCTATGCTTTGGTATACTCCGAAGTCCGGTTTTTTAGGTAAGCAACCAGTCCAAGTTTGTGGCTAAACGTTATGTCAGCTTCATGTTTTAATAATGTAATGGGAGGCTACTTTCCAACATCAAGGCAAATCGACAAGAGTAATCGAAGAGTCATGTGGAAAAGGTTAACTTAACCACCCTTGTATTATGAGAAGGATTTAATTCAGCTGTGTAAATGGTTGATCACTGCTACCACCACCACCACCACCACCACCACCACCACCTATCACTAACCAACAAAATGGTTCAAATTGCTCTGAGCACTATGGGACTTAACTTCTGGGGTCATCAGCCCCCTAGAACTTAGAACTACTTAAACCTAACTAACCTAAGGACATCACACACATCCATGCCCGAGGCAGAATTCGAACATGCTACCGTAGCGGTCGCGCGGTTCCAGACTGTAGCGCCTAGAACCGCTCGGCCACTCCAGCCTCACTAACCAACACAACTGCCCATGCAGCTTCAACACGATAGCACAGTTCATCAAGAGTATTGACTGGCGTATTGTGACGAGCCAGTTGCTCGGCCACCATTGACCAGACGTTCCCAATTGGTGAGAGATCTGGAGAATGTGCTGGCCAGGGCAGCAGTCTAACATTTTCTGTATCCAGAAAGGCCCGTACAGGACCTGTAACATGCGGTCGTGCATTATCCTGCTGAAATTTAGGGTTTCGCAGGGATCGAATGAAGGGTAGACCCACGGGTCGTAACAAATCTGAAATGTAACGTCCAATGTTCAAAGTGCCGTCAATGCGAACAAGAGGCAACCGAGACGTATAACAAATGGCACCCCAACCATCACGTTGGGTGATACGCCAGTATGGCGATGACGAATACACGCCTCCAATGTGCGTTCACCGCGATGTCGCCAAACACGGATGCGACCATCATTATGCTGTAAACAGTATCTGGATTCATCCGAAAAAAATGACGTTTCGCCATTCGTGCATCCAGGTTCGTCGTTCAGTACACCATCGCAGGCGCTCCTGTCTGTGATGCAGAGTCAAGGGTAACCGCAGCCATGGTGTCCGAGCTGATAGTCCATGCTACTGCAAACGTCTTCGAACTGTTCGTGCAGATGGTTGTTGTCTTGCAAACGTTCCCATCTGTTGACTCAGGGATCGAACGTGGTTGCACGATCCGTTACAGCCATGCGGATAAGATGTCTGTCATCTCGACTGCTAGTATTACGAGGCCGTTGAGATCCAGCACGGCGTTCCGTATTACCCTTCTGAACCCACCGATTCCATACTCTGCTAACAGTCATTGGATCTCGACCAACGGTAGCAGCAATGTCGCGATACGATAAACCGCAATCCCAATAGGCTACAATCCGACCTTTATCAAAGTCGGAAACGTGATGGTACGCATTTCTCCTCCTTACACGAGGCATCACAATAAAGTTTCACCAGGCAACGCCGGTCAACTGCTGTTTGTGTATGAGAAATCGGTTGGAAACTTTCCTCATGTCAGCACGTTGTGGGTGTCGCCACCGGCGCCAACCTTGTGTGAATGCTCTGAAAAGCTACTCATTTGCATATCATAGTATCTTCTTCCTGTCTGTAGCGCGTCATCTTCGTGGTGTAGCAATTTTAATGGCCAGTAGTGTATTTTTGTGGATCGACATCAGTTCACACATTGAATTGTTTGCTATTGTAGAAATTCAATCACGAAACGATTTCTATTTCATGATGAAGTCTTCTCCGGTTATCAGCCGAATCAAGGTGCCGTTGTGCGCCAGCGTTTCGACAAGTTTCCTAATCGTAATCTTCATGCGATGGACTTCGCTTGAAGATGACGAGTAGGAAACTTGCCGAAACGTTACCTCAGAACGACGCCTTTACTAGGCTGATAACCCGAGAAGATTTCATCATCGAAATTCGCCGATAAAACTTCCATGCTCATAAGTTATGTTTAGTTGGGCACACCCATCCTATTGGGCAATGTCATTCTAGCTGTATAAAAACATTACGCTTGATGAAGAGCGTCATGGTCTATTGACAATAATGCCTCAGGTGCTCGTTCTATTTGCCAAAATGTTCATTATTTATTGAAGTCAACTAAGACTTCTATCGTGACTTTCCTCATTTTCACCTTCCCTCTGCTATCTCTTCTGTTATTACAGCGTACCAGGACTGTGAAGCAGTAAATGTCCAATCGAAGTATTGTACCGCATTTGAATTGTTATTATTAATGTATTTCCCAGTATATCTTCACTCATTCTCCGACTAGTTGTGATATGTGCAGCAGTAGGTGCCTGTATCACATCTCTGTTGCCGTTGTTGTCCTACTTCAGCTAGGACCGGTTTTCTCATCCATATGTTGCCATTTGTACACACACACACACACACACACACACACACACACACACACACACACACACACACACACACACACACACACACACACACATTGTCACGAAAGGTTTTCCATTGTTAATTATGTATTTCTAGAAGAGGTATACAGGCATTAATAATGCCATATCTATAGCGCTACACAATCGCTATTATCCTTGGGTAGACATGTAGGTCTGTCTATCCATTTTAAAAAAATAACACTATATGTCTGTAGGAGCCCAATTTACGAATGGATGATAGATATAATTAAAGGTTCTTGCCTCTAACTGAATCCAACATATCTAATCCCACTTCTAAAGCTACAACATGATTAATCCGTGGAGAATGTGGTTATTCACTGATCTGTAACGTAATTTATTTGTCTGTAATCCCACTTAATCACTCCTTTCCTGTACTGGTACGGTGGACTCCTCCCAGTCCAGTGGGGGGGGGGGGGGGGGGGTGTAAAATTGCTATGTGGTGATGTAGATTTAGCTTCTCCATGATTTCTTTAAACCACTTATCGTAACTTGTGCCACAGATCGCCTGAAAAGTACATCAACGATATCCTTCCATTTCTCTGCCCTATTCGAGCTTGTACTGATTGTAATGCCCGGGTCATCCCCTGAACGTAAAACCTCATGCTCTCTTCCGTTTTGTACAAGTGATGACAGTATATGTGTAGATGATTGCTGTAGACATGTACCACCTTCACAGAGCTTTCTACGCTCATTATCAAACATAGGTCTTCATTTGAGGAACAAATTTCTGAGAATGTACTGTGAAGCACATCATTATATGGTACGGAAACTTGGATGGTGGAAAAACCGGAACGTAAGAGAATAGAAGGAATTGAGATGCGGTGCTACAGACGAATTCTGAAAATTAAGTGGACTGATAAGGCAAGGAATGAGAAGGTTTTGCGCAGAATCGGACAACAGGGAGGGACAGGATGACAGGAGATCTGTTAAGAATTCAGGAAATAATTTCTGTGATACTAGTGGGTGCTGTAGAGGGTAAAAATTGTAGAGGAAAACAGAGATTGAAATACCTCCAGCAAATAATTGAGGACACAAGTTGGAAGTGCTACTCTGAGATGATGAGGCTGGCACAGGAGAGGAATTTGTGGCGGGCCGTTGCAAACCAGTGACAAGACTGATGACTCGGAAACAAAATAATGAACGGAAGGTGACCTTGCAGGCATAAATGCGAGGCACGAATAAGGAGGAGCCTTGGCCGCGGAGACGCAGCCGGCGCCGGCGCTACTCACTGTGGCAGGCGGGGCAGCAGTCTCCGGGCGGCGGCGTGGGCTTGCGGCCGTCGGGCGGGCAGGAGGCGGGCGCGGGCGGGCAGAGCTGCGGCTCGCAGCGGGCCCGCCCCCGCAGGCAGTGGCAGGCGCGGCAGCCGGGCGCCCGCCACTGCGCGCCCTCCTCGTAGAAGCGCTGCTCCCACAGGCACGGGCCCGACTCGCCCCCGGGGCCCGCCCCTGCCCCCGCCGCCTCCTGGTGCAGCACCGGCACCACGTCGTTGTCCGTGGACCGCGGCTGGCACGACGCCGGCACCTTCGTCTGCCGACACACGAAGGAACTATGCTAGGACCGCTATTGCTGTTAATTCGTTAAGTCACAACCTGAAAAATTTGTGTTGAAAATACAGGGTGATCAAAAAGTCAGTATAAATTTTGTAAGATGTGTATATTTCTATTGTTTATTGTCAAACCAGAGGTCGTACAGAGTTTCAGGGAAAGCATAAGAGAACAATTGACAGAAATGGGGGAAAGAAATACAGAAGAAGACGAATGAGTACCTCTGAGGGATGAAGTAGTGAAGGCAGCATGGGATCAAGTAGGTAAAAAGACGAGGGCTAGTAGAAATCCTTGGATAACAGAAGAAATATTGAATTTAATTAATGAAAGGAGAAAATATAAAAATGCAGCAAATGAAGCAGGGAAAAAGGAATACAAACGTCTCAAAAATGACATTGTCAGGAAGTGCAAAACGGCTAAAGAGGGATGGCTAGAGGATAAATGTAAGGATGTAGAGGCTTATCTCACGAGGGATAAGATAGATACTGCCTACAGGAAAATTAAAGAGACCTTTGGAGAAAAGAGAGCCACTTGTATGAACATCAAGAGCTCAGATGGAAACCCAGTTCTAAGCAAAGAAGGGAAAGCAGAAATGTGGAAGTAGTATATAGAGGGTCTATACAAGGGCGATGTACTTGAGGACAATATTATGGAAATGGAAGAGGATGTAGATGAAGATGAAATGGGAGATACGATACTGCGTGAAGAGTTTGACAGGGCACTGAAAGACATAAATCGAAACAAGGCCCCGGGAGTAGACAACATTCCATTAGAACTACTGACGCCTCGGGAGAGCCAGTCCTGACAAAACTCTACCATCTGGTGAGGAAGATGTATGAGACAGGCGAAATACCCTCAGACTTCAAGAAGAATATAATAATTCCAATCCCAAAGAGAGCAGGTGTTGACAGATGTGAAAATTACCGAACTATCAGTTTAATAAGTCACGGCTGCAAAATACTAACGCGAATTCTTTACAGACGAATGGAAAAACTAGGAGAAGCCGACCTCGGGGAAGATCAGTTTGGATTCCGTAGAAATATTGGAACACGTGAGGCAATACTGACCCTACGACGTATCTTGGAAGCTAGATTAACGAAAGGCAAACCTACGTTTCTAGCATTTGTAGACTTAGAGAAAGCTTTTGACAATGTTGACTGGAATACTCTCTTTCAGATTCTGAAGGTGGCAGGGGTAAAATACAGGGAGCGAAAGGCTATTTACAATTTGTACAGAAACCAAATCGCAGCTTTAAGTGTTGAGGGGCATGGAAGTGAAGGGAGTAAGACAGAGTTGTAGCCTCTCCCCGATGTTATTCAATCTGTACATTGAGCAAGCAGTGAAGGAAACGAAAGAAAACTTCGGAGTAGGTATTAAAATCCATGGAGAAGAAATAAAAACCTTGAGGTTCGCAGATGACATTGAAATTCTGTCAGAGACAGCAAAGGACTTGGAAGAGCAGTTGAACGGAATGGATAGCATCCTGAAAGGAGGATATAAGATGAACATCAACAAAAGCAAAACGAGGAAAATGGAATGTAATCGAATTAAGTCGGGAGATGCTGAGAGTATTAGATTAGGAAATGAGACACTTAAAGCAGTAAAGGAGTTCTGCTATTTGGGGAGCAAAATAACTGATAATGGTCGAAGTAGAGAGGATTTAAAAGGTAGACTGGCAATGGCAAGGGAAGCGTTTCTGAAGAAGAGAAATTTGTTAATATCGAATATAGATTTAAGTGCCAGGAAGTCGTTTCTGAAAGTATTTGTATGGAGTGTAGTCATGTATGGAAGTGAAACATGGACGATAAATAGTTTCGACAAGAAGAGAATAGAAGCTTTCGAGATGTGGTGCTATTGAAGATTGCTGAAGATTAGATGGGTAAATCACATAACTAATGAGGAGGTATTGAATAGGATTGGGGAGAAGAGGAGTTTGTGGCACAACTTGACTAGAAGAAGGGATTGGTTGGTAGGACATGTTCTGAGACATCAAGGGATCACCAATTTAGTATTGGAGGGCAGCGTGGAGGGTAAAAATCGTAGAGGGAGACCAAGAGATTACTACACTAAGCAGATTCAGAAGGATGTAGGTTGCAGTAGGTACTGGGAGATGAAGAAGCTTGCACAGGATAGAGTAGCATGGAGAGCTGCATCAAACCAGTCTCAGGACTTAAGACAACAACAACAACAACATTGTCAAATCACAATTTATGAAAGATGTTTATATTTTATTAATAGGATTAAGTAGGAATAATTAATATTTGTCATGTTGGAAATAATTGTGGTAGCAGGGAATGTCTGCACCAGAAAGCATTGTTGGCGGGAGAGACCGCACTTTAGCGTTCGTAGGAAGTCAGTGGTAAGCGAGATGTGAAGCGAGTCGGTCACAGGTCTGAAGCGAGAGGTTGAGAGGAGTAGTGTGCCTGCCAGCCACTAGCTATGATTTACTAGAGATTATAAACGGATGTACAGAGACATCAGCTATCTATTATAATAAGAGGAACTAATATTATTGAATTAATTTTTTGAGAAACTCAAGACTACTGAAGGTATGTTTGCGCATTGCTAGTTGTAAGATTATTGTAAAAGGTAAGTCTCATTTGAACGTTTGTAAAATCATTTCATTCAGAATATAATTAACTTTTGCCAGCAATATTGCATTTCTAATTATAATCCATCCCAAAAACCATCAACGTAAAACTTCGCACAATTTTATTGTTGTCAAGAAAAAGTTTAACTATGAATTACGTAACTTCAGTCAAATTAATTAAAGAATAACGTCAGCTTTGCTATTAAAGAATAACGTCAGCTGTGGTAATAAATACAGCTACTTATTATGAAAGCCCACCAGCAGCTTATAGAGTATAGTAAAACAGAGTAAGTATATTCATGTCCCAGTTCGATGCAGCAGTCAGATGGCGATCCAGCAACAGTAAAAAAAAGGTAAGGAACAGTTTTGGGTTATTGCAGATAACGACTGAGGGCCACGGCGACGACACATTCTATGTTTCGTGAAAATAATCAGAAAATCACTTTTAATAAGCAGCAATTAGATTTGTATGCGAAGATAGAGAAAGAGAATCAATTTCAAAGGGAAGATTTCATATGTTATTATTAAGCAAGAGAAAGAAATCCTAACAAAAAGTTACATAGGTCATTGTAAAAGAGAAGGTTATCAATAACGAAAGAGATATAGAGGAAACGGGAAGGTTTCAATTTGAAAACTTAATAAACCACGGAATAATGTACACAGAAGGGTAAAAATTGACACACATGCTTGGAACGACATGGGGTTTTATCAGAAAAAAAAGAAGTTCACAACATGTCCGACAGATGGCGCTGGGCAGCAAAACTGCTACCGTGACGGGTGAGAGGTACGCCGATATGTTACAGAATCGCATCATCCCCAGCCTGGCTGATAAACACCTGCTGGAACGTACGATGTTTATGCAGGATGGCGCTCCATCCCATATTGCTAGGCGCGTGAAAGATCTCTTTGGTGATGATCGTGTGCTCAGCCGCCACTTTCGTCATGATTGGCCTCCCAGGTCCCCAGACCTCAGTCCGTGCGATTATTGGCTTTGGGGTTACCTGAAGTCGCAAGTGTATCGTGATCGACCGACATCTCTAGGGATGCTGAGAGACAACATCCGACGCCAATGCCTCACCATAACTTCGGACATGCTTTACAGTGCTGTTCACAACATTATTCCTCGACTACAGCTAGTGTTGAATGATGGTGGACATATTGAGCATTTGCTGTACAGAACATCATCATATTTGCTTTGTCTTACTTTGTTATGCTAATTAATGCTATTCTGATCAGATGAAGCGTCATCTGTCGGACATTTTTGAACGTTTGTACTTATTTTGGATTTAATAAAAACCCCATGTCATTCCAAGCATGTGTGCCAATTTGTACCTCTCTATCTACATTATACAGTGATATATTCAGTTTTCAAATTTATACTGACTTTTTGATCACCCGGTATCTGCGCAGTCCAGACACATTAATGTCACCACCGCCTACGTTTCATGCCAACGTGCAATGACCAAGCGCGCACAGCAGGTGACAACTTTAGCAGTGGAGGGTATATGAAGCGTGTAGGAAGGGAGGACGCGGAAAAAAGCGCAGTCAGTATCGTAATGCGGAAACAGAGTGATTTATCTAATGTCCAAAAGGGCATGATCATTGTCTTTCAGGCCAAGGGTAGAAGAATTTTCGAAGTGGCTTCATTTGTAAACTGTTGATAAGAGTATACTGTGCATAGCAAAATGGCGCTATCCAAAACTGGCAACAAAGCAACCGTGGCGCACCACGGGCCGCAGATGACAGGGGAGGTGTGTACAGGTGAAAAGACGTGAACCTGTTGAGCAACTGGCCGCGCAGATGAAGCAATGGGCTACCAACAGTGCCAACTGAACGACCGGTCAGCGAACGCTGCTGCTTGTGGGCGTCTACAGCAGCGCCTCGTTCGTGCACGCATGCTGACGCTGTTCATCGACGATCGAGGCTGGAATTTGCAAGCAAATACCACTACTGGACTTCCAGTGAGTGCCGACAGGTGGCCTGTTCAGAAGACAGATAGCCGTTGGGAAACACTCTGCAACAATCAGCGGAAGAGTTCAGGCCACAGGAGGGAACGTTATGGGGAATGTTTTCGTGGCATTCCCTGCGACATATCATCACTCTGGAAGGTACAATGGATCAACACAAGCATGCATCTATTCTTAGGAACCAAGTCCGCTTATATAAGCAGTTTGTTTTTCGTCGGCACGATGGCATCTACCAGCAGAACAACGTGACGTATCATACAGCTCACACTGTACGAGCGTGGTTCGAAGGGCGCCAGATTGATTTTACCATACTCCTCTGCCCACCAAACTTTGCGGATTTAAACCAAACCGAGAATTGTGGGAACATCACGCCATGAATCGTCAACCGAGAAACCTAGCGTAAACTGTAAAAATTGCATGGCTGCATATCCCTGTTACCTTTCAGAACGTCACTGACTGTTTACTTGCGCGTACCGCAGCCATCCGCACTACAAACGATGGTTATTGAAGCTTTTAACAGGTGGTAACAGTAATGTGAATGGACAGTGTACATGAGAACTTACATATTTTTAACATTTTATATTTTAAGACACAAAGGAAGTACACACATTGGCTGCGTTACATATATTTACTTTATATTTTATTTGGACCCATGCCCATCTTCACAGTTGAGATAGCGAGAAACAAACTATTATCGCCTCTAGGCAGTTAGATGACTGCGACCGTTCTGCCACGGCAGTCTATTAAGTTCCAATCTCCCCTATTTTAGTAGTGAATCCAGAACTTAAATTTTGCCGGGCTGACGGTATTTCATACAGAACACACAAGGCATACGCACGCTGCAGAGTACTTATATGCTGCCACCAGAGGCATAACCAGTACAATAGGATGCCTAGCATCTCCGGGAAGCACATCAGCGATCATTTTACCTCTAACGGAAGTTGTCTCCAATTATAGCCCTAGGCGTTTTATGTAAAGACTTTGAAAGACCTTGTATATAGCGTTATCATTCCTCTTATTACAAAAAAAAATTCTCTACTGAAAGTCTCATCAACAATCATGATTCAGACTAAATACCTCTGGATCCAGAACTATTAAGTACTATGACTGATCAATTTTTCATCACAGAGTCGAGGAGAATTATTTCTAAATTTTTTTTCTCTTCTTAAGCAATGGCAAAGCCATTTATTGTCACCAGCCTCAATTATTAGACTCCACTCGCATCTATCCTCGTTAATATCTGTGTGCTCTAAAATGAGGTATTTTGACGTCATTAAAATGGAGTGGAGTTCCATGGGCGTTGGGGATAGGTGGATGGTGACTTGTAGCCTGCCGAATGAATGGTAGATGATGGACAGAAGCTCTTTACTGGCTTCCAAGAGACATAACTGAAGACGATGATATAATGGATGAGGGGTAGAAACATTAGAAAACAGCCAGGAGGAACATGGATGCATATGTCTGAAGAACAAAATGTATGGACCAGTGTGGAGCATTCCTTCATCTAGCAGTGGATGTAGGATAGCTGATAATGATGGATGATATAGCTAAAAGACTGACATAGAAGATCATAATGATGATATGGATAATATAGAAACAGAAGATTAGATTTTTAACACTCTTTCAACAATGAGGTCATTAGAATCGGAGCAGAAGCTCGAATCAGGGACGGATATCAAAGGAAATGGGCTGTGTCTTTCAGAGGAATCTTCAGCGACTTTAGCTACTGAGGGAAAGCTCGGAAAACACAAATCGGGATGACTTGATGGGGATTTGAACACTCCTTCTCTCAAATATGAGTCCATTCTGCTAGCCAATAGGCCACGTAGCTCACTGGTATGGATAATGATAATATGGGTAATGATGATGTGGGTGATCAGAATGTGAATGACTATGATATGGGTGATCGTGGGCAGTCTTATCAGGGTGGTGTTAGAGTTAATGGTAGCAGGGTTAGTGATGATGTGGTTAATGATAAGGTTAACTATAATGCAGATAGTGGTTAGATGGACCAAGACTGCGGTTATATGCATGATAATGATGCTGATGTTTTGAATGTGAAATGATTTATAATAATACTTACTCTAACATCGCTGTATCACTCTATTCCTCCCATCCTCACCACAGCCCCAACCCCAAACTGATCATCTGAACGCACCACTAACCTGACATTCCTAATTTTTTTTTAACTTCCTTCCTCAGCCTCACCTGCTACTTTTCTACTGACAAGGAAAATACGGCAAATGCCATAGCCCGACGTCCCAGAAACTTCGCTCGCTGTAAGAGGGGGCAAAATAAAAGAACACTTGTCTCCGCTTACTCTTAGATACTCGACCGTTTCTGGGTAAACGACGGTCAAGGTATTTGACGCATTTTAGATGCTATTTTCGCGCGATAACATCAACTGTAAATTTGGCACAGTAGGTAGCGTCCCGGCTGCAACCTTTTGCGCCCTGTGTTCGAAACCCGATTATTAATTCCATTTTATTTTTTTATTTTTCATTTTTCTACCCATCAGTAGAAGGTTACTACACGAATGTTTCCTATCAAGATAGGGGAGTTACATCAATTGTAAAACTATAACTGGGTTTCACAATAAGTGTCCTACATTTATCACATAATACATGTGTGTAAGATCCATTGCTGTCCGTTCGCTTTGAGAACTATTTCGGTAGTGATGTGTTTCCCTTACTGATTTCTTGAGGAAGAGAAAATCAGCTGCGCAGGCCAGCACCGACTAAATACAAGCTCATCCTTGTAGGCTGCAGAAATAAATGGGTATTGATGTATTGTACTGTATGTTAACCAGGGGCCTAGGAACAACGGAGAGGCTCCGTCCCCGCCGCAGCCGCAGTAGTCCACAACCCCACAACTACCGCAGTCCACTTCACCCCTCCGCCGCCCCACACCGAACCAATCTTTCAGGGTTATTGTGCGGTTCGGCCCCCGGTGGACCTCCCTAGGGAGTGTCTCACACAAGACGAGTGTAACCCCCATGTTTGCGTGGTAGAGTAATAGTGGTGTACGCGTACGTGGAGAATTTGTTTGCGCAGCAATCGCCGACATAGTGTAGCTGAGGCGGAAGTAGGGGAACCAGCCCGCATTCGCCGAGGCAGACGGAAAACCGTCTTATAAACCATCCACATACAGGCTGGCTCACCGGACCTCGACACAAGTCCATCGGGCGGATTCGTGCTGGAGACCAGGCGCTCTTTCCCAATACGGAAAGCCGTGCGTTAGACCGCACGGCTAACCGGGCGGGCAATAAATGGGGTATACTTGCTAACTGAACGAAACTCACTTCTCGGGAACATGTGCGCAACACCACCAATATTATCGACGCAACAGGAATTTGACTGGAAACAATTTCAGATTTTTTTTCAGTCAGTTGTTTTACAGATTTGTGTAGTAATCCTTTATGGAGATAGGTAGACAGATCAAGAAAATAGTGAAATGAAAGTTCCGAACACGGGGCGTAAAAGAGTGAAGCCTCGACGATAGTCACTGTGGCACCACTTCAGAGTGCCGAATGGCAAATAAAGTACCTCGAATGCTTTCACTGTCTTTTTCTCGGAAACGGTCTAGTATCTACGGATACGGCGAGACACGCGTTTGCTTATCTTGCCGCCTCACCCATTGAGCGAGGTTCCCGGGACACCGGGTCCCGGCCGTTGCCGCGCTCTGCCACTCACCTGCGGCAGGCGGCCGCTGAGCAGCAGCTGCCCCGTGGTGGCGTCGCGCACCAGCAGGTCGCAGACGCCGTACTCGAGGCGGGCCAGCTCCGCGGCCGGCACGTCGGCCAGCGACTCCTCCAGGTGGAAGGCGCGGCCGCGCCGGCTGGCGTTCAGCGCCGCCAGCTCGCGGCTCCAGACGGGCGCGCCCGGAGCCTCCAGCGGCCGCGCCTCCAGCATCAGCTGCAACGACAGCCACTCGCGCGCCTCTTCCGCCTCCTCCGCCTCCTCGTCCCGCGACTCGCCGCCTCCGCCGCCGCCGCGGATCAGCGTCACCTGCACAGCCACGCACCAACCTGTGCTGAGCAATTCCAACGACAGTGCACTATCTGATCAAAAGTATCCGGAATTTGGAATTCACCACTAGATGTCAGAAGAGGTGGACAGGTTAGTATAAAAAAAGGGCGAGGAGTATTTTTCTGTCAGTCGGGGAGCAGGAACAGCCACAGCTCAGTCACTTAGAACGTGGATTACTCATTGGGTAACACTGGATTGACAAAACATTAGCGACGTTTCAAATTTTCTAAAGCCCCCCAAGTCGACTGTTCGTAATGTGATTATGAACTGGAAATGCGTAGTAACGACCACAGCTAAGGCCAGGCAGATCTCTTGTAGGTCGGACAGCAAACTTCGAGCATTGTGATTGTGAAAAAAATCTCACGAAGAAAGCAGGACTCACTCGCGAGTACTAAAGTGCTACCAGCAATCCAGCTAGAGCATTTGATGCGATGACAAAATTATTGCCCTTAAATGAGGATATCGTTTTAATACTAACTCCTTAATGAAGTATTTTATGTGAAGAAACCATTATTACTATTAAATTCTTTGGCAGTTACCACATGTGAGTACAGTCTTCTTAGAAATCTGTTCGTAATAAAAAAAAAATTGCTTATTTTTATTCAAGCCTATTTTAAGATTTATTTAAAATCTACATCTACATCGATACTCTGCAAATCACATTTAAGTGCCTGGCAGAGGGTTCATCGAACCACCATTACAATTCTCTATTATTCCAATCTCGTATAGCGCGCGGAAAGAATGAACACCTATATCTTTCCGTACGAGCTCTGATTTCCCTTATTTTATCGCGGTGATCGTTCCTCCCTATGTAGGTCGGTGTCAAAAAAATATTTTCTCATTCGGAGGAGAAAGATGGTGATTGGAATTTCGTGAGAAGATTCCGTCGCAACGAAAAAAGCCTTTCTTTTAATGATGTCCAGCCCAAATCCTGTATCATTTCTGTGACACTCTCTCCCGTATTTCGCGATAATACAAAACGTGATGCCTTTCTTTGAACTTTTTCGATGTACTCCGTCAGTCCTATCTGGTAAAGATCCCACACCGCGAAGCAGTATTCTAAAAAGAGGACGGACAAGTGTAGTGTAGGCAGTCCCCTTAGTAGGTCTGTTACACTTTCTAAGTGTCCTGCCAATAAAACGCAGTCTTTGGTTAGCCTTCAAAAAATGGTTCAAATGGTTCTGAGCACTATGGGACTTAACATCTGTGGTCATCAGTCCCCTAGAACTTAGAACTACTTAAACCTAACTAACCTAAGGACATCACACACATCCATGCCCGAGGCAGGATTCGAACCTGCGACCGTAGCAGTCGCGCGGTTCCGGACTGCGCGCCTAGAACCGCAAGACCACCGCGGCCGGAGGTTAGCCTTCCCCACAACATTTTCTGTGTGTTCCTTCCAACTTAAGTTGTTCGTAATTGTAATAGCTAGGTATTTAGTTCAACTTACGGCTTTTAGATTAGACTGACTTATCGTGTAAACAAAGTTTAACGAGTTCCATTTAGCACTCATGTGAATGTCCTCACACTTTTCGTTATTTAGGGTCAACTACCATTTTTCGCACTATTCAGATATCTTTTCTAAATCGTTTTGCAGTTTGTTTTGGTCGTCTGATGACTTAATTAGTCGATAAACGACAGCGTCATCTGCAAACAACGGAAGACGGCTGCTCAGATTGTCTCCCAAATCGGTTATATAGATAAGGAACAGCAAAGGGCCTGTAACACTACCTTGGGGAACGCCAGAAATCACTTCTGTTTTAGTCGATGACTTTCCGTCAGTTACTACGAACTGTGACCTCTCTGACAGGAAATCACAAATCCAGTCACATAACTGAGACGATATTCCATAAGCACGCAATTTCACTACGAGCCGCTTGTGTGGTGCAGTATCAAAAGCCTTCCGCAAATCCAGGAATGATCTGAAGTCCCTTGTCAATAGAACTCAACACTTCATGTGAATAAACAGCTAGTTGTGTTTCACAGGAACGATGATTTCTAAACCCATGTTGACTGCGTGTCAATAGACCGTTATCTTCGAGGTAATTCATAATGTTCGAACACAATATATGTTCTAAAACCCTGCTGCATATCGACGTTAACAATATGGGCCTGCAATTTATTGGATAACTCCTACTTCCTTTCTTGAATATTGGTGTGACCTGTGCAACTTTCCAGTCTTTGGGTACGGATCTTTCGCCGAGCTAACGGTTGTATACACTACTGGCCATTAAAATTGCTACACCATGAAGATGATGTGCTACAGACGTGAAATTTAACTGACAGGAAGAAGATGCTGTGATACACAAATGAATAGCTTTTCAGTGCATTCACACAAGGTTGGCGCCGGCGGCGACACCTACAACGTGCTGACATGAGGAAAGTTTCCAACCGATTTCTCATACACAAACAGCAGTTGACAGGCGTCGCCTGGTGAGACGTTGTTGTGATGCCTCGGTAAGGAGCAGAAATGCGTACCATCACGTTTCCGACTTTGATAAAGGTCGGATTGTAGCCTATCGCGATTGCGGTTTATCGTATCGCGACATTGCTGCTCGCGTTGGTCGAGATCCAATGACTTTTTGCAGAATATGGAATCGGTGGGTTCAGGAGGGTAATACGGAACGCCGTGCTGGATCCCAACGGCCTCGTATCACTAGCAGTCGAGATGACAGGCATCTTATCCGCATGGCTGTAACGGATCGTGCAGCTACGTCTCGATCCCTAAGTCAACAAATGGGGACCTTTGCAAGACGACAACCAATTGCACCAACAGTTCGAGGATGTTTGCAGCAGCATGGACTATCAGCTCGGAGACCATGGGTGCGGTTACCCTTGACGCTGCATCACAGACAGGAGCGCCTGCGATCGTGTACTCAACGACGAACCTGGGTGCACGAATGGCAAAACGTCATTTTCGGATGCATCGAGGTTCTGTTTACAGCATCATAATGGTCGCATCCGTGTTTGGCGACATCGCGGTGAACGCACATTGGAAGCGTGTATTTGTCATCGCCATACTGGCGTATCACCCGGCGTGATGGTATGTGGTGCCATTTGTTATATGTCTCTTTCACCTCTTGTTCGCATTGACGGCACTTTGAACAGTGGACGTTACATTTCAGATGTGTTACGACCCGTGGCTCTACCCTTCATTCGATCCCTGCGAAACCTGACATTTCAGCAGGATAATGCACGACCGCATTTTGCAGGTCCTGTACGGGCCTTTCTGGATACAGAAAATGTTCGACTGCTGCCCTGGCCAGGTCATTCTCCAGATCTCTCACCAATTGAAAACGTTTGGTCAATGGTGGCCTAGCAACTGGCTCGTCACAATACGCCAGTCACTACTCTTGATGAACTGTGGTATCGCGTTGAAGCTGCATGGGCAGCTTTACCTGTTCACGCCATCCAAGCTCTGTTTGACCCAATGCTTAGGCGTGTCAAGGCTGTTATTATGGCCAGAGGTGATTGTTCTGGGTACTGATTTCTGAGGATCTATGCATCCAAACTGCGTGAAAATATAATCACATGTCAGTTCTAGTATAATATATTTGTCCAATGAATTTCCGTTTATCATCTGCATATGTTCTTGGAATAGCAATTTTAATAGCCAGTAGCGTATTTACAATCTTCTTAGGTAACTGTAAATTTTGTGATGAAGACACCCATAGTCATTGACGAAACCTGCTAAAAGAAAAATTTTGTTGCCAGCAATTGGCTGTTTTATACGTGTCATACTCTTGTATGGTTGCTGTCACACAGCCACGCTTAAAATTTTAAGAAGTATCGAAGTTCGGTACGAGACTTGTACTCACGTCGAGGTGTAGTGTGCACTCGGAGTCGACGGCGACCCAGGCGAGCCCGTGCGCGGTACCAGTTGCAGGTGTGGGTGTGGGCGGTGGCGGGGGCGGCAGCAGGTGCGCCGGCCTCTCGGCGTCCCTGGCGGCGGCCACGAGGCGCGGGGCGAGGCGCCCGCGGGCGACGGCGGCGCGCTGCGTCGACACCGCCAGCCACAGCTCGCCGGCGGTCAGCTGCCGCAGCTCCGGCACCCCGGGCGGGCCCAGCTCCCCGCTCGCCTCGCCGGAGTCTGCAACGCACAGCTGCGGATAAAACCGCGCCACCGGACTGCAAGCACTGTGCATGAGACAGTTTACTCTAGGCATGGGGTGGGAGACAATGACCCTCGTTCAGTGGACGTTACGACAAATACGTACTGTCCGATGGATTTTATAGTCGAATTGACCATAGTTTCGCCACCCAAACTAAGGGAGTCTTCTTCAGAATTTATATTACATACGCAAGAAGTTGAGCATAACAGCTCTCGTCATACAATTTTAACGCCAAGAAGGCCACGTCACATAATAAAACATCCTACGTAAAAGTTTTACTGTCATTTCTAGTTAAAAATTAAAGATTGTCGCTAAGGGCTCCTTGTGTATACTGAAACAGGTCAGTCAGTACCCCATCATCTTTGAGGAGGCTTGGAGAATTCATTCCAGGTGATTGTGACTTAAGAGCGGCTTAAACTTCACAGAAATTTTGTAAGAGGTATGAGACTATTCACTCACTTATTCAGTTGGTGTTAAACTTTTGGGAATAGTAACTCTGCACTCTGTTGAAGCTGTATTAATCATTATCACTTTCAGCCGTGTGCTTGTACTGATAAATTAAAAAAAGAATAAATTTACTTTTAATCTCCTGGTATCATAGTTCAGCTGTGGTGCATTTAATTTAATCTTCAGGTGTTCTTATCGACATGTGTTTTAACCAGTTATTGTTTTTTTGTTATACTAACGTTGTGTCACTTGAACATAACACTTAGGAGGCGTCTTTGAAGGGGGCTGCACACGTTCACTATTTATTGTCAATACTAATTCGACAGACCTTCAATATATTGAAGCGACCTCACACTATCAATAACAGTGATTAAAACTGTCAGTTGACAACGCGATTTTGCATGGTTAAGGTGTCGAATACTCAAAGAAAGGCATGTGTCGTGTGCTGCAATTATATTAGCTATAGCTCGCAAGCAACAGGAAGTGAGTCCGAGATTGGTTGAAAAAATGGAGTCACTGGTCACATGTTAATTTCCTGACTGAAATCAGAATCACGGGCCCGAAAGATTTTATACATTATTTTGTAATGAATTCTGCATGTTTCGACACGTTATTAGTGTCGACACGAGATAAAATAAAGAAGCAAAAGACGTTTACGAGGTAGGCAATCGCATTCGTCGAGAGATTAGGCGTTATTTAGAGATGTCTTGCGACAGACAGGGCATTCTAATGCTCGAAGTTTAGTTCTGTAATATCATCAAGCACAATTAGTAAAATTCTTTGGAGGCCTATGAAGCGAGGACCTGTTCAGGAAATTAACATTAAACTTTTTTGTGCTTTGTGATAATTTTGTGAAACTGACACGCATTTCCCAGACCTCTTACTAGTCACAGCAGATATATGACGTATATTTTCGAAATCAAAGCGTTTTTCAAAACTACTAGGTAACACAACAATATATACTATATTTTCAAATTAATGAAGTAAGCAATGTCATAGAGAATCCACCCTAAAGTTTCCTATACGTTGATTACCCTCGCATAGGCCATTAAAATTGTTTAGTGTTAAGGGGCTCCTTAAAAACTGAGTGTGAAGTATGATGCACACAATGGCGAATTTAAAAAAAATAATCAGTGCACACTAAAGCCGCGTGGCTGGTTCCTGAAGCTCTGTCAACGTATTATCAGACAATCAATATGTTTATGTATTCGAAATATTGAGAATATTTTGAGGTCCATCAATACCGCTTATCAGTATTTCTAGGATTGACAATACGTCAATACGCGCCCTTAGACAGTCAAAATATTGACAGTTTGGCAATATTATTGAACGTGTGAGGGCCTCTTTAGAATGTAGAAATTTTTTTAAGACTAATTGTTTTAGGTAGTGCGGCTGCTACTTTTGTAGGTCAATATTTTTAATGAAACTTCCTGGCAGATTAAAACTGCGTGTCGGTCCGAGACTCGAACACGGGATCTTTGCCTTTTGCAGCCAAGTGCTCTACCATCTGAGACATGAAAGGCAAAGGTCCCGAGTTCGAGTCTCGGTCCAGCACACAGTTTTAATCTGCCAGGAAGTTGCATATCAGCGCGCACTCCGCTGCAGAGTGAAAATCTCATTCTGGAATATTTTTACTGACCATCGCAGCGTTGCCCTGCACTGCTTATACTGTACGTTTTGGTTCTCACCAGAGAGCGCCGGCGTGAGGTCGTAGATCTCTGTGCCGCGAGCCGACGTGAGCGTGAGCATGCGCACGGACAGCGCTTCGAGCCCCGACAGGGACGCGCCGTACGACAGCGAGCCGTCGCGGCGCGCGAACATCCACGCCACGCCCCCCACCCCCGCGGAGGGGGCAGCGGGTGAGTCGTCAGAGCGACTGCCCTCTGCTGAGGCGGCGTCGGTCGGAGTCAGTACGGCCTGTCAAACAGCGAGCCACAACTAGTACACATCTAAAACACACACACACACACACACACACACACACACACACACACACACACACGGACCATACTTGCACTACTTGAAACGCTTCTCCTTTATTAATTTTTCACATGACACTTTGTAGGAAAGAGTACCCATTATCAAGTGCGTTTTCCATGTATTATGAAACTTTAAGGCGTGATACTTACGATGTGTGTCTACTGCTGCAATATAATGGTCCCTTTAAATTTTATTCTGGTCTTCTTGTGTAGAAAAACACTTATTACACATCATTTACGCAGTTCATAGTCCGTGATAAAAGTGAAAAACAGAGAATTTATCAGATGCTTCGACAGTACTCTTCAATAAGCAAAATATAAGAGAGACAGGAATAAGTACCTGGTAATGGATGTGCAGGGTGTCCCAGGAGGAATGGTCAGTATACAGTGATACGACAAGAACGCTCATTCGAAGCAAAAAAAAAAAAAAATCCAGTAAACTTGGACTCTAAACTGCATACCTTAAGAACTACGAGTACCTATTCATCTTCGCCACTGTGAAACACGTCTCTTCTGAACAAGTACTCGTAGCTCTTCATGTGGCGAAGTAGAGGGTGGAAATAGTTTTAGTGCATCATCTTGGACATCTATAAAGCTCTTATAGAAGCTCTTTGTCACTGACACGGGACATTCCTTTGATAACACAAAGGACAACCTTAAAATACTTCACAAAACAAACAAAGTTCACAAACTCAGTTTTTATGAAGAACCGGAAATTTTCATTCACAATAGAAAACTTGGACAGAACACACTAAATGAAAGAGGTAAGACAGTGGCAAAGAGGTTCTTTAAGAGCTCTGCAGATATCTTAGATGATGCACTATAACCCTTTCCAGTTTCTACCTTCCTGAGTGACCTTCATAAAAGATAATTCCCACAGCACTGTACAGAAACAATAAGAATTAGATTATGTTGATACTAAGTCTGAAAGTTTTATATTGTTTATGTTTCTTGTTTTATTTTCATTTGTGTCTTTACTGTCATGTATTTACAATAGTAATATCTTTAACAAGTTGAGTGAAACAATTTTATAATTGTTATTATATATAGATATATATTAGTCCATAATGTAACTTAGTAATAAATGATCTCTGATGCAAGGCACTAATATCTCTACACCTTTATAAGCTTTGGTATGCTTATGTTATTGTTTCGTGTTCTTTGAGGGTAATTAAGTTACAAGTTATATTTAAACGTACCGTAGGGTTCTATTCACTGGAACAGGATGTAAGCAACACTGTCATCATTTAAAATTTACAAAATGAGTGCCATATTACGATAACAAATGCCTTTTATATGTTTTTTGTAGCGAAATTAAGCCGCAACAAACAACAGGCTGGATCCAGGTACTAAAAACGTAATACAATATCGATGTTCCACCTGAAGATGGGAGTGTAAACTCCCGAAACGCGTCGTGGGACGAAATTTGAAAAAGTGACTGTAGAAGACAACTGTTATATGTGAACATTTATTGTCATAAACAGTCGCTCTTGCTTACAACATTCCATGGACGACATAAGGTTATTTGGTTACATAACAAAAATAACCTCTTCACTCTGTGGACGATCTAAAAATAAGTGATTCTATTTTTAACTTCTACTGTGGACCCTATAACTAATAATCATCTTGTGGTGCAGTTCTTCTTGCTTGCTACGAAAATGGGATGAGAAGTTCCGCCTTATGCAAGACACCTCTTTTCTGTTTTGTTTCATCCATACATGTTTCAGGACTTAAGTGCTATCATCAGTGGGTTTAATTTATATTTTTTACTGTACAATTGTTGTTACATATTAGCATTTGTGTTGTTTATAACATTATGTCAAAGTTCCATTGATAGCTTCATTGCATTAGTTAACATACCTTACATTATGTTATAGTCTATTTATTTTGGTAGCTAATCTGCAACACCATATACAACTTGTCATCTGCAAACAGCAAAACGTAATTTATCTTTCTGTTTGTTATGCATTTACGAACGGAAATGGAGTCTGTATCAGGTTTTTGTGTGTAACTTACAGTTTTGAAGTTGTGGCGCGTTCTCCTGAGTTGCTGGCGAAGGAAATAGGCTTGCTTCGTGACCTATGGTAGCTTGGCACTGCACTTTTACGATTTCTCAAAACATAGGCGGAGTTTTCGCTGCCATTACGCGTTGTTGTGGCTGTGTGGTGTTCATTTGTTTCGTAGCGTGTTTGGCTGAGTGAGGCGTGAGAGTTTGAATTGTATTTGGCGCCAGTGGTGTATGGTTTGTGAGAATTTACGTGTGTGAGTTGAGTACTGGGGCGCGCATATATCACAGGGTTATTACAAATGATTGAAGCGATTTCACAGCTCTACAATAACTTTATTATTTGAGACATTTTCACAATGCTTTGCACACACGTACAAAAACTCAAAAAGTTTTTTTAGGCATTCACAAATGTTCGATATGTGCCCCTTTAGTGATTCGGCAGACATCAAGCCGATAATCAAGTTCCTCCCACACTCGGCGCAGCATGTCCCCATCAATGAGTTCGAAAGCATCGTTGATGCGAGCTCGCAGTTCTGGCACGTTTCTTGGTAGAGGAGGTTTAAACACTGAATCTTTCACATAACCCCACAGAAAGAAATTGCATGGGGTTAAGTCGGGAGAGCGTGGAGGCCATGACGTGAATTGCTGATCATGATCTCCACCACGACCGATCCATCGGTTTTCCAATCTCCTGTTTAAGAAATGCGGAATATCATGATGGAAGTGCGGTGGAGCACCATCCTGTGGTACGTTTAGCTCCCTGCTTGCTTTATTCGTCGACTTCCGCGGGCTACGCGTGAAACTTGCCCGCACGCGTTCAACCGTTTCTTCGCTCACTGCAGGCCGACCCGTTGATTTCCCCTTACAGAGGCATCCAGAAGCTTTAAACTGCGCATACCATCGCCGAATGGAGTTAGCAGTTGGTGGATCTTTGTTGAACTTCGTCCTGAAGTGTCGTTGCACTGTTATGACTGACTGATGTGAGTGCATTTCAAGCACGACATACGCTTTCTCGGCTCCTGTCGCCATTTTGTGTCACTGCGCTCTCGAGCGCTCTGGCGGCAGAAACCTGAAGTGCGGCTTCAGCTGAACAAAACTTTATGAGTTTTTCTACGTATCTGTAGTGTGTCGTGACCATATGTCAATGAATGGAGCTACAGTGAATTTATGAAATAGCTTCAATCATTTGTAATAGCCCTATATATATATATGAGAGAGAGAGAGAGAGAGAGAGAGAGAGAGAGAGAGAGAGAGAGAGAGAGAGAGAGAGAGGTCTATCTCTGTGCCCCAGTACTCAACACACACACACGCAAACCCACACAAACCACACACCACTGACGCTAAATACAATTCAAACTTCATGTTCCCACACTAGGATGGAGTTTTTATGGATGACAATGCGCCCTGTCATCAAGCCACAGTTGTTCGCGATTGGATTGAAAAGCATCCTGGACAGTTGGAGCGAATGATTTGGCCACCCAGATCGCCCGACGTGAATCTCATCGAACATTTATGGGACGTAATCGAGAGGTCACCTCGTGCACAAAATCTTGCACCGGAAATACTTTCCCAATTATCGACGGCTTTAGAAGCATCATGGCTCAGTATTCCTGAAGGGGACTCCCAACGGCTTGTTGAGTTCATATCACGTATAGTTGCTGCACTATGCCAAGTAAAAGGAGGTCCGATACGATATTATGAGGTTTCCTCTGACATTCGCCGCCTCATTGTATGTCGAGTCCGCCCCCGGTAGCTGAGTGGTCATCGCGACAGAATGTCAATCCGAAGGGCCCGGATTCGATTCCTGGCTGGGTCGGAGATTTTCTCCGCTCAGGGACTGGGTGTTGTGTTGTCCTAATCATCATCATTTCATCCCCATCGACGCGCAAGTCGCCGAAGTGGCGTCAGATCGAAAGACTTGCACCCGGCGAACGGTCTACCCGACGGGAGGCCCTAGTGACACGACATGTATTTATTTATTGTATGGCGAGAAGTAAAATGAGTTGTTTACGAAACAACTATTATTGTGGTTATTTTACCTGACTGTTCAAACCACCTTCATATATTCAAGAATTCTGCAGCGGCAAACCGACAACAGTGATATTGGACTGTAGTTTTGCGAGTCTCTTCTTCTGCTCTTTGTATATACAAGCGTTACTTCCGATTTTTCCAGTCACTTGGTACTTCCCACTAGGCGAGAGATTAGCGGTAAAGGCAAGCTGCGTTAGGGACCAATGCTGGAGAATACTCTTTGTAAAATCGAATTGAGGTCCCATCCGGCCCTGGCGACTTATTGGCGTTCAGGAGAGGTGACACGTGAGAGCTGTGGGCGGGGTCTACTAGAAGTAGGCAAGCTACCTGGAGTATCTCGCAGGAGACCCTGGCCGTGACGCGGCCGCGCAGCTCCATGAGGCGGCGGCCCCCGGCGTCGGCGGCGGACAGCGACGCCCTGAGGCGGCCCGCCGCCAGCTGCCGCAGCGCCCCGGCGCCCACCGGGCTGCGCAGCTCCACCTCCGACAGCGACGCCTGGTTGTGGTTGTGGCCCTGGCCGCCGAGCGGCGCCTGCGTCTGCGGCTGCGGCGCGCGCACCGTCTGCAACAGGCCACCTCTCACTACCCTGCTTATGGCGTAAAACCACAGGAAACAGCAACATCTAGGAATGGCTGTCCAGAGCGGTCTGAAGTGGGATGACCGACTGTAGGAAAAGCAGATGCTTGGTTGGGATCCACTGGAGACAGTAACATCTGGGAGTGGCCGTCCAGAGCGACCTGAAATGGAATGACCAGCTGTAGGAAAAGCACATGCTCGGCTGAGATCAACTGGAGACAATAACATGTAAGTGTCTGTTCAGAGCAGCTTGAAGTGGGATGACCAGCTGTAGGAAAAGCAGATGCTTGGTTGGGATCCACTGGAAGCGGTAACATCTAGGAGTGGTCGTCCAGAGCGACCTGAAATGGAATGACCAGCTGTAGGAAAAGCAGCTGCTTGGCTGAGATCAACTGGAAACAATAATATGTAAGAGTGTCTGTTCAGGGCGACAGGAAGTGGGATGACCGATTGTAGGAAAAGCCGATGCTTGGTTGGGATCCACTGGAAACACTAACATCTAGGAGTGGCCGTTCAGAGCGACCTGAAATGGAATGACCAGCTGTAGGAAAAACAGCTGCTTGGCTGAGATCAACTGAAAACAATAACATGTAAGAGTGTCCATTCAGTGGGCCCTGAAGTGGGATGACCGGCTGTAGGAAAAGCAGATGCTTCGCTGCGATCAACTGGGAGTCTCTTAAGAGTATCTACATTCGTCAAAATAAATGTTGCATGTTCCTGACCTTTCATATCGAACGTTGTGATCCAGTAATATGTTATGATACCAATACATTGGTTTGGTTGTACTGTAATTCTGGGGGGCGATATGTGCAGGCTGTGACATCCGTGTCACCTGTGAACATTGTAGTACTTATGAGAGTTGTGTTGCTTCAGGATGGTTCGTGTTGTGCACGACTTTGTACACCAAAGTAAGGAGAGATGCGCTACAGCGTGGTGCAGCAACTGCTGTCGTCGTGGGACAGGAGCAGAAATGATTAGTGAACAAGTTAACACAGTAAACAGAAGATTTACTTAACTTGCATCTCTCCAAGTGTACGAAGGTTCATTACAAATAATGCAGCAAGAATCGGAGTCTAGATATCACATTGTCAACAAAAAAGAGGCTCTCTGAACTTAGCAGGAATGATGGTGTCTGTGTCGCTTCACACAGCAAAGGGGCTCCATGTGCTAGTGGGCTGAGTGGCTGCCGCCAGCCGTCGTGTATCGAGGAGGCAGGGGGCGCTTGTGGTACGGAGCTACTGGAGGCATGGCTCAACGGCTGTGCGCCATTGGGTACGCCAAATCCTGTGCAACCATTATTGGCGTCTGGCGGAAACTTGCAATTCCGTTGCCAACCCTGACGCCTGTGGGGCGGTACTGATATGTGATACCACAATTTTCTGTTGACAGGATCAGTTGAGGATCGTCACAGAACTGGCCGTGGGACAAAAAACAAGTGTGCGCGACTGATATCTGCGTATAATAGCAAACAGAAACCTTCAACACAATGCTACACGTCTACAGCGGCAGTAGCGAACAGTTACGAGTGTGTCAACACAAACGATACAAAATAAGCTGCATGAACAGGGATTACGTGCCAGAAGGACTCTCAAAGCTCATGTTCTATATAGAGTTCAGTGGACGTGTGTCACACGGGCATGAAACCACTCTTTGTGGACTAGGCAGCAGTGGGAAAAACGTGAAACGATATCAATGATAAGATTTGCTGATAACATTGCTATCCTCAGTGAAAGTGAAGATGAATTACAGGATATGCTGAATAGAGTGAACATCTAGTTAGTACAGAATATGGATTGAGAGTAAATTGAAAAAAGATGAAATAAATGAAAAGTAGCGGAAATGAGAACAGCGAGAATCTTAACATCAGGATTGATGGTCATGAAATAGATGAAGTTAAGAATTTCTGCTATCTAGGCAGCAAAATAACCTATGATGGACGGAACCCACGATGGAAGGAGAAAATAAAAAGCAGACTGGCACTGCCAAAAAGAGTAAAGTCTGCCAGTATCAAACATAGGTCTTAATTTGAGGAATAAACTTCTGAGAATATACGTGTTGAGCACAACAATGTATGGTAGTGAAACGTGCATCATGAGGGGGGGGACCGGAACATAAGAAAACCGAAGCGTCTGAGATGTGGTGCTACAGAAAAATGTTGAAAATTAGGTGGATTGATCAAGTGGGGAGGTTCTGCACAGAATCGGAGAGGAAAGGAATATGTGGAAAACATTGACAAGGAGAAGGGACTATGAGACCAATTGTGTGATTGGATTGAAGAGTTCTTAGATAACAGAACGCAGCATGTCATTCTAAATGGAGAGAAGTCTTCCGAAGTAAGAGTGATTTCAGGAGTGCCGCAGGGGAGTGTCGTAGGACCGTTGCTATTCACAGTATACATAAATGACCTTGTGGATGACATCGGAAGTTCACTGAGGCTTTTTGCGGATGATGTTGTGGTATATCGAGAGGTTGTGACAATGGAAAATTGTACTGAAATGCAGGAGGATCTGCAGCGAATTGACGCATGGTGCAGGGAATGGCAATTGAATCTCTATGTAGACAAGTATAATGTGCTGCGAATACATAGAAAGAAAGATCCCTTATTTAGATACAATATAGCAGGTCAGCAACTGGAAGCAGTTAATTCCATAAATTATTTGGGAGTACGCATTAGGACTGATTTAAAATGGAATGATCATATAAAGTTGATCGTTGGTAAAGCAGATGCCAGACAGATTCATTGGAAGAATCCTAAGGAAATGCAATCCGAAAACAAAGGACGTGGGTTACAGTACGCTTGTTCGCCCACTGCTTGAATACTGCTCAGCAGTCTGGGATCCGTATCAGATAGGGTCGATAGAAGAGGTAGAGAAGATCCAACGGAGAGCAGCGCGCTTCGTTACAGGAACATTTAGTAATCGCGAAAGCGTTACGGAGATGATAGATAAACTCCAGTGGAAGACTCTGCAGGAGAGACGCTCAGTAGCTCGGTACGGGCTTTAGCTAAAGCTTCGAGAACATACCTTCACCGAAGAGTCAAGCAGTATATTGCTCCCTCCTACGTATATCTCGCGAAGAGACCATGAGGATAAAATCAGAGAGATTAGAGCCCACACAGAGGCATGTCGACAGTCTTTCTTTCCACGAACAGTAAGAGACTGGAATAGAAGGGAGAATCGATAGAGGTACTCAAGGTACCCTCCGCCACACACCGCAGGTGGCTTGCGGAGTATGGATGTAGATGTAGATGATAGGACATCTGTTAAGACATCTGGGAATGACTCCCAGAGGGAGCTGTAGAGGGAAAAACTGTAGAGGAAGAGAGACATTGGAATATATCCAGCAAATAATTGAGGACGCAGACGGAAAGTGCTACTCTGAGATGAAAAGATGAGAGGAATTCGTGGCGAGCCACATCAAACCAGACAGAAGACTGAGGACTTAAAACAAAAAACAAAAAAACAAAAAAAAGTTGTAGAATTTGGGTATGGGGATTACCTCTTCCCCGACCTTCTCAGAACTGCAGAGGAACACCTGCTGGGTGGATGGGGCCACAGTGGGGGGGAGAGAGGGCAGATGGCGGGAAGAGCTTACCTCCTCGACGATGGCGCGGCCGGCTTCGTCCTCAAGGCGGGCGACCAGCTGCGCCCCCTGGGGCACGTCTGCGGACAGCAGGAGGCTGAGGTGGACGCTGCTGGTGTCGGGGGCGGCGTGCACGGACACCACCGCCGTGGCCGCCGCGTCTCCGCCGGCGCGCTCCTCCAGCAGGCCGGAGAACACCTCCGTGGTCAGCGAGTGGTGCCTGCAAGCGGAACGACCTCTACTCAGCGCCCGAGGCGTAGCTCTGTTTGCTACTTCGGTTCCTCTCCTCGGATATCATATTTTCTCCCAGGAGCGAAAACAACGTCAAGTTTGTAGTGAGCAACACAGTGAATGAAAGCCAATAACGAGAACAAGAATGTCCAGGTACGGTGCAAGATCGACATCCAATAAGCAGGATGGTATGATTTGTAGTAGCTCAGGCAACAGACTGCACTAGACTAGACAGTTACCTGCTTTGCCCCATCGTTATGAACGGCTCGGCGCTATTCGCACCCTTGGAGGCGATTGTCAATTTTTTCCATCTTCAGAAATCCGGGTGAAACGGTAGCACAAGGAAAAGAGAGTTACCAGCTGGCTACGTAACATAGATGGTACGTGCACAACTGGTAACGCTCTTGTCCTTTGGCTACCTTTGCAGTAAGATTTCTGAAGATGTAAATAATTCCGAAACGCATCATGCATACTTTGTCATTAATAAAGTCATTTTTCACCCGCTGTATGACTTTTTATGCTACCTAGCCCGCTTAATTACACATCTGCACATATTTATGTATGTTAAACTTTTTGTTCGATTTAAATCCGTGTTACGCTAAAAATATGTTATTGTTTAGATAATTATTCGTTTCGCGGAAGGCTCGTATTGATAACACCAAGTCTCGTCACACCTGATGATTTTTTACGCGTCGTTTTTTGTTCGAGAATCGAGATGTACGGAACAAACTTTGCACATACCTTTTTCTTCTCCAAAATATTCTGGAAAATGTCTTGAACACTTAATTCGGCCGTCCGCTATGGCCGAGTGGTTTCTATGCGCTTCAGTCCGGAACGGTGCTGCTGCTACGGTCGCAGGTTCGAATCCTGCCTCGGGCATGGATG
The DNA here is from genome assembly GCF_021461395.2 of Schistocerca americana. Taxonomy (NCBI): domain Eukaryota; kingdom Metazoa; phylum Arthropoda; class Insecta; order Orthoptera; family Acrididae; genus Schistocerca; species Schistocerca americana. The sequence goes on from NC_060121.1 coordinate 947,207,880, forward strand.
TGTGTGAAGTCCTTAGGTTACTTAGGTTTAAGTAGTTCTGAGTCTAGGGGACTGATGATCTCAGATGTTAAGTCCCATAGTGCTTAGAGCCATATGAACCGTTTGAACTTAATTCGAAGATATTGCTCCAATACGATTTGCACCACAGCAACGTTGACACACTATGGCAGCATGTCCACTACTTAACACTGCCCGCTCAAAACTGGCTGGTTGAATTAGCATCTATGGTTTATAGTCGTTAGTTCAAGCAGCCACCGTAGTTACTGCGATGACGTCGCTTATACGCGAGGAATAAAATCAGACTCGGAACTTTTTGGGACCTTCTTCGGACCATGATTCATGGAAATTAAGTAAGATCATACGATAGAAAAACATATATACGTGTGCATCCGAAATACAGTATAAAGTCTTTTCTTGGCAACATGATACACTGATATACGTACACGATATGTTAACAGAAACTATTTTTATTTACAAGTTTTGATATTGAGGAGTATAGTCCCGCGAATAGTATCAGTGAAACCTGAAAACGGTGAACCATTAAAAAGAGTCAGAATATTTACTGCTGCATTATGGAAGTAGAGAACTTGGAATACAGAGAATGATCTGTGAAAACAGAGCTTACAGGACTTCGGTAGTACAGAGACGTTGAGCAAGCTGTCCAAGTCTTCTACGCCAGACAGTAAACAGTGTAGGATTTCTCCCCCTGTTATTTTTATTTTTTCTCTCTAATGCAAGCGGGACGTGGGGCCCCGACCGCAGGTCATCCGTCATGGACGGGTGTCAGCTGACAGCGCTGTCAGACCGCGTCAATACTCAGGGCAGCCGAAGGCCACTTCACGCCGATTTCGACACCACGCTGTCGTTCGAAGAATTGCACATTGTGCACAACACTGGGACTCGGATCCATACATCGCCATTTAACGGCAAGTACTGGACAGTTCGCGCCATCGACACTGCCTTATGCACCATCTGAGAAGCACCCAGTAGCACTCGATTCTGGTCACACCTTCCAAACTCAGTTTTAAAGGCATGACTACCCGATTCCCTTGTTTTGCCTGGTTATTTATTCCAGTCTTATATTTAACAGGAAAGGAAATGAAAATAGAAGTTATTCTGTCGTCTCCTAGGTTTTCTCAGCGTGATCCATCAGTGGTACGCTTTTGGATGTTCAACCGAGTAGCTGATTCCATTTTTCTGAACAGTGTTTCGACAACTGAGCCCACCTTATGTTCCGGCTATGCGAGCTGCGTTATTTTGCGAACTCGCTGTCTGGAATCCACCCAGCGTCTGGAGTATTGTTGGTTTCGCTCTCGCCGAGCTGGACTTCGACGCCCACAGGGCTCTTTGATGTTCGTTTTTTTTAATTTTTTAATTTTTTTTTTATTTACAGCCAGCACTGTTCCGTTAACCACATATTATCTCCGCGATTTCCATCTCTGGTGGATGAGATGGTCTTAACAAAGTGAGTGCTGAACCCCAATCCTTGCATAACTGAAACCTCCATTCCGGTTTATTGGGTTTTTCCGTGTACAAAAGGTAGTCAAATGAAAACCGAATACCGCCTCAATGGGTCATAGAATCGTTCCATTAAAAAATGATGACTACACGCGTCTAGACATTTATCCCACTGGGAGACGAGACCATCAATTCCTGTGTCGTAGAACGCGGTCGCCCGTTGACGGATCCACAACGGCGCTTGTTCTCGCACTTTCACTTCCGAATGAAACCAACGTCCATGCATGTCTTTATCCAGGTGAAAATTACACAGTGAAGGGTCCAGGCTGTAAGGAGGGTGTTGCAGTGTTTCGCAACCAAACCGTCCGATTGACGGTGTGAGGGCGGGCGTTATCATGCAACAGGATGATTCCGTCCGACAGCATTCTTGGGCGTTTTGATTTTATAGGGCGTCGCAGTTTCTGCAAACTGTCTTCACAGTGCTGCACAATGATTTGTTCCACGCCCGAGCAACTCGACGAGCAGCCGAAGTTGGATATTTTTGATGGGGGAGAGATGGAATGTTTCCACTGTCGGCTTTGCCATTTACCATCGGGCTGTCGGAATGCTGTTATGTACAGTCATCGACTGTGCAGTGGCTTAGCTCTTTACACCAACACGAGCGTCCCTTATCACTGACCACACATATGTGTTGGTTATGAGGATACAAATGGTTCAAATAGCTCTAAGCACTATGAGACTTAACATCTGAGGTCATCAGTCCCCTAGACTTAGAACCACTTAAACCTAACTAACCTAAGGACATCACACACATCCAAGCCCGAGGCAGGATTCGAACCTGCGACCGTAGCAGCAGCACGGTTCCGGATTGAAGCGCCTAGAACCGCTCAGAAACAGCAGCCGGCGCTTATGAGGAGCCACTGGACCATTATACCCCACACTTTCTAACTTATTGTGCTAACTGGACTACTAGTAGCACTTTGGAATTCACGATTGATCCGTTCTGGTGATTTCATGTGCTTTTTTGGAACGAGTTTTCGCAATCCTCGACGGTCTTTGTCCATCGGTACATGTGTGCCTGGTCTTGGTTCAGGTGCCTTTGTTCCATCACGTTTACACGCCACAATCACATTACATATAGTTGACTTGAGCAGCTTTAAACGGACTGAAATATGACTGATGGGTCTGTTACTCAGGTGACACCCAAATGACGTCCGCGTCCGAAGTCACTGAACTTTCCTGACCGACCCATCTGCTGTTAAGTGCTACTGACAACACCGTAACCCCGCCACCTTTTGCTGTGACGTGTCAGCTTCTCGTGACATCTAGTGGTGAAACCCGCATTACACAGTGGTATCTGGATGGTGTTGTTCAGACCGTGTGCGCCAAGGTGTGCTGGGGGAAAGATTCATTCGGCACTACATCAGTTGGCTATCTGATGAAAGGAAGGATCCCAATATGAATCTCGAGTGAATACCATAATCACGATGGCCAGAGGGGAATTTGAACATTGATGCTCCAGAACGCAATTGTTGCGGGTTAACCACTACGCACCTCGGTATTCGAGTAGTACAGTACGTATGCGCTACAGGTCTGCGCGCTGGTTAGTCACGTGCCCACTCAGCAGGGTTGACGGGCTGTCACTGTGGCCGTAACTCAGCGGGGTATACATAGCTGCAGACGGCCGCCTGGCAAGCTGCATCAGCTGTTGCGGCAGAGATAATGGGAGGCTGCGTGCCGCTACGTAGGACAGGACCGCCGCCCCGCCGCCCACTCGGGGTGCAGCCGCGGTTCCGCAACAGGTGCCGCCTGCCAGCCAGTGGTCACACCGCAGCGGCTGAGCGTGCGTCAGCCGCACTGCTTATAGCCGCCGCTTCGCCACCGTCAGCAGACACCACCAAAGTCTGTGCATGGCCGAGGGTACTTCCTTCCAGTAACGGTCACTTTCTGTCCTGTTACACTACTGGCCATTAAAACTGCTACACCACGAAGATGACGTGCTACAGACGCGAAATTTAACCGACAGGAAGAAGATGCTGTGATATGCAAATGATTAGCTTTTCAGAGCATTCACACGAGGTTGGCGCCGGTGGCGACACCCACAACGTGCTGACATGAGGAATGTTTCCAACCGATTTCTCATACACAAGCAGCAGTTGACCGGCGTTGCCTCGGGAAACGTTGTTGTGATGCCTCGTGTAAGGAGGAGAAATGCGTACCATCACGTTTCCGACGTTGATAAAGGTCGGATTGTAGCCTATCACGATTGCGGTTTATCGTATCGCCACATTGCTGCTCGCGTTGGTCGAGATCCAATGACTTATCAGAATATGGAATCTGTGGGTTCAGGAGGGTAATACGGAACGCCGTGCTGGATCCCAACGGCCTCGTATCACTAGCAGCCGAGATGACAGGCATCTTATGCACGTGACTGTAACGGATCGTGCAGCCCCGTCTCGATCCCTGAGTCAACAGATGAGGACGTTTACAAGACAACAACCACCTGCACGAATAGTTCGACGACGTTTGCAGCAGCATGGACTATCAGCTCCGAGACCATGGATGCGGTTACGCTTGACGCTGCATCACAGACAGGAGCGCCTGCGAAGGTGTACTCAACGACGAACCTGGGTGCACAAATGTTAAAATGTCATTTTTTTCGGATGAATCCAGGTTCTGTTTACAGCATCCTGATGGTTAGCGACATCGCGGTGAACGCACATTGGAAGCGTCTATTCGTCATCGCCATACTGGCGTATCACCCGGCGTGATGGTATGGGGTGCCATCGGTTATACGTCTCGGTCACCTCTTGTTCCTATTGACGGCACTTTGAACAGTGGACGTTACATTTCAGATGTGTTACGACCCGTGGCTCTACCCTTCATTCGATCCCTATGTAACCCTATATTTTAGCAGGATAATGCACTATCGCATATTGCAGGCCCTGTACGGGCCTTTCTGGATACAGAAAATGTTCGATTACTGCCCTGGCCAGCACGTTCTCCAGATCTCTCACCAACTGAAAACGTCTGGTCAATGGTGGGTGAGCTACTGGCTCGTCAAAATACTCTTGATGAATTGTGGTATCGTGTTGAAGCTGCATGGGCAGCTGTACCTGTACACGCCATACGAGCTCTGTTTGACTCAATGCCCAGGCGTATCAAGGCCGTTATTACGGCCAGAGGTGGTTCTTCTGGGTACTGAGAAATCAGTATCTATGCACCCAAATTGGTTGAAAATGTAATCAAATGTCAGTTCTAGTATAATTTATTTGTCCAATGAAGACCCGTTTATCATCTGCATTTCTTCTTAGTGTAGCAATTTTAATGCCCAACAGTGTATTTTCGTACATGGAACGAGGGGAAAACGACAATCTGTGTCACGGTAAAGTGCCACCGCCACCACGGCTATCGCGCCACTACTGGTTCAAATGGCTCTGAGCACTATGCGACTTAACTTCAGGGGTCATCAGTCGCCTAGAACTTAGAACTAATTAAACCTAACTAACCTAAGGACATCACACACATCCATGCCCGAGGCAGACTGTAGCGCCTAGAACCGCACGGCCACTCCGGCCGGCTGTGCCACTACTAATCGTGTCTTCGGGTACTCTATTTTTCTGCACGATATTTCGACGAACGACTCAGTCGTCATCTTCAGACACTCCGAACTCTAGAGGGAGCGAGGGGGGGGGGGGGGGGAGACGACGCTTGCCATGAAGGGCAACAAAACAGAGTGTAGAATATCGTCGACGCACCGCTGAAAGAGTGCTGCAGATGACAGCCAAAGGGGTCCAGCTATAAAATGAAATGGCGCGCAAGACCACCGCTTCTGGTTGTCAGGCCGAATAGGTAACACACCGCTGCCTGGGACTTCTCGAGACACATCTTCACTGGTCACAGAAGCTCAGATCGAAGCAGGATTCATCACTGAAGACAATTCTACTCCAGTCAATGAGATTCCCGGCCGCAGGCGTGTCCAGAGACGCCCCGAACGGCGGTGAGATACCAGCCGGCCTGTCGCCAGCTGTACTTCCCGACAACTAGGAATGATGGTCTAAGGTGCCATTTATTTTCATAGGACGACTCCTTTCCTCGTCAGCTGCGGTACCCTTACAGCACAGCGGTACGTAGCCGATATTCTACGTCCTGCATTGTTACCCTTCATGGCAAGCTATCCTGTGCTTACATTTCAAGAAGATAATGTCCGCATGCACACGGCGAGAGTTTCTACTGCTTGCCTTTGTGCTTTCCAAACCCTTCCTTTGCCAGCGAGGTCACCGGATCTCTCCCCAATTGAGAACGTTTGCAGCGTTATAAACAGGACCCTCCACACAACTCGGAATTTTGACCATCTAACGCACCATTTCGGCAGAATTCAGCACGATATCCCTCAAGAAGGCATCCAACAACTATCAGTCAGTACCAAGCCGAATAACTGCTTACATATGGAACAGAGGTGCAGCAACATGTTACTGGCTTACTCAGTTTGTGTCCCCATTCTCTGGAATAAATCATCTAATTTTTCTGAAGTCGTAATCACTTCTTTGTTTGTCCATGTACATCACATAAATCGTTTTCCGTTCCATTCGCGTAATTCCTTCTTTTCGCTTTTTTGAATGTTTTACGTATTGTGTGTACTAGCCGTGTGGACTATGATCAGCGTGTGGCAGTCAACGCATTGAGAGGGTCGACCTTTCTTTCGAGAGGTCGTCTTCATCTACATATATAATCTCCAAATCTATATGAAGTGCATGGCAGAGCGTTCTTCCAACATTACTACACGTTAGGATTTCTATCTGTTCCATTCACGTATGAAGCGCGGGAGCAATTGGAAAAACGTGTTGGAGAAAGTTAAAGGTGTTTCAGTGCTATAAGAGAGAGACGAACATCATACAAAATGGTTCAAATGGCTGCGAGCACTATGGGACTTAACATCGGAGGTCATCAGTCCCCTAGAACTTAGAACTACTTAAACCTAATTAACCTACGGACATCACACACATCCATGCCCGAGGCAGGATTCGAACCTGCGGTCGCGCGGTTCCAGACTGAAGTGCCTAGAACCGCTCGGCCACACCGGCCGGCTGAACATCATACTAAAAGTTAAAATAATAAACTGTCCAATTCTGTCCACGGTTACGTATGCAGGGCAAATTCTGCAGGCCCCCTAGGGTACTAGCTAAATTAATATATATTTGAAAGTAGCAGTTCAGACGATAATGTAAAATCCTAACCACTTTGGTCTAAGTCTTATCGACATACTTCAGAAAACCATCAAATAGCTCTTTATATTTGTGAAAAGGTTCCGATCAGCATAACCGCCAAACTATTCAAAATACTATACCCAAAAGTCTAGATCCACACACAAATGAAAAAGAAAAAAGTTAAAATGCAGGGCTACTGCAAATGATTAATTTGTTTTCGCAGCTCTATATTTTCCGAAGTATTACAGGTACAAATATGACTGATGAGTGAATAAATCTGTAAACTCACCAAGTTTGCATTGTGCATTCTAAAATGTTCTACGAATGTCCCTCTGATCACATGGCACATGTCCGAGCTGTAGCATAGTTCGTTCTGTAGCAACATCCCCTCGACGGTCACCGCAGCAGTATTGATGGGTTCTAGCTGCTTCAGTGTTCTTGGCAGTGGGGGTACGTAAACATGGTTCTTAATGTACCCCCCCCCCCTAAAGGAAATGTCAGAAGACGTTAGGCCAGACGAATTAATGGGGCCAACGGAACAGACCCATGTCACTTTTTCCCAGTGGAGCGATGCGGAACTGTTACGGTTCTACTGCGTGGATTTGAGCTACATGAAAAACACTGTAAATGATAGAAGTCGTAAAAACTGAACAAGAGACAACAGACCTAAGACTGAGTTAAAGTATCCCAACAACTGGAAGCCAAGTGGAGCAATGTGTGCAATCGAGTGCTTATAAAAAGGCATAAGTGATATGGTACTGGATAATAATGTTATAAGCATGAACGATAACCTACATGAGATAGTCTAAGTGATACAAATTAGTGTATAAAATGTAACTTTGTCGACATGCTACATCATCATTGCACTTGGACAAGATGTATGGACATATGGAAGGAATAAAAAAAAGGGCAGCTTTAATCAAAATAATTGATGGTAGGAAAAACAATATAAACAACGTAATCTTCCCCGAGGACGTTGTGTTTTCCTGGCTATCTGGAAATTAAGTTCACTGCGTCGTAATAAAATGGGGAACGAGTAGCTGCTGACTTTATCGTTTACGAAGAAGAATGTTTCAAAATATATAGAAACAAAGAGCATAAAATAAACACGTTAAACGTCCTACTTCAGAAGCAGAGGATAGGTTAATACGAAACAAGTCTGAGGATACAAGGAAGATCAGTTCTAAAGTCGGGGACTGCTACTGAGGGTAAAGTACGGAGGGGACAGAGAGCCTCGAAGCCGTTACGAAAGCAGTGAGGGACTCAGACGAACCTTGTAAAAAGCAAAAGTGAGCTCGACTGAAATGCAGTGAGCTGGATGTTGTTGCAGATGTTCGTTGGAGTGGCCTTGTGGACGCTGCGCAGTGAGTGTTTCGAGGAAGTGCGTGTTTATTCGCCGGCAGTGTTACGTTTCTGTGGCGTCCAAGTTCTTTTCAGCTGAAAATGTGTAAAGCTTGTTCTCATATAGAGCTACGTATTGTGTACGCCTCTTTTTCCGTCTGTATTATTTTATGTGAAATGTGAAGATGTAATCATAATTTCTGATCAATAAAATATAATTAAAAAATCGTATGTGCGTGCAGTAATTAGCCCACTCGCAAACTTTGTAAGTAAGATTTCGCAGGGAACTGGTGTCTACCTTCCAGTGTTTGCCAGTCCGGGATTTCTACGAGTAGTATCCCCCTGACTCTCTCCTATGGGTCAAACACATCTTTGACCACACACGCTGCCCTTCTTCCTAGGCATTCACTAGTTCCTGATATCCTGTTTGATTGCATTTCCCCAGTATCCTACCAGAGAATCAAAGTATGCAACCTGATGTACCTACGATTGAGAGTACCTGATGTTTCCATCTAATATCTCTATAAATTGGTAGAACCAGGTATTTGTATGAGTTAACCGATTCCAGGCGTGACTCATTGATATTGTAGCCACATGATACCAAGTTATTTGAATTTGTGAAATGCGCTCAAATGGTTCAAATGGCTCTGAGCACTATGGGACTTAGAATCTGAGGTCATCAGTCCCCTAGAACTTCTTAAACCTAACTAACCTAAGGACATGACACACATCCATGCCCGAGGCAGGATTCGAACCTGCGACCGTAGCAGTCACACGGTTCCGGACTGAAATGCCTAGAACCGCTCGGCAACCGCAGCCACCGAGCGAGGTGGCGCAGTGGTTAGACACTGGACTCGCATTCGGGAGGACGACGGTTCAATCCCGCGTCCGGCCATCATGATTTAGGTTTTCCGTGATTTCCCTAAATCGCTCCAGGCAAATGCCGGGATGGTTTCTTTCAAAGGGCACGGCCGACTTCCTTCCCGTCCTTCCCTAATCCGATGAGACCGATGACCTCGCTGTCTGGTCTCCTTCCCCAACCCCTCCCCCCCCCCCCCCCCCCCCTCCACTAGCCCACTAGCACTAGCACAACCGAGGCCGACCGTCACGTGCAGAACAAATATTGAACTTAAAGAACATAATAGAAATGAGGAAAATCGGGAACTTAAAATATGCCCGGCGGGGTCAGGGATTTTCTCTGCCTCGTGATGACTGGGTGTGATGTCCTTAGGTTAGTTAGTTTTAAGTAGTTCTAAGTTCTAGGGGACTGATGACCGTAGATGTTAAGTCCCATAGTGCTCAGAACCATTTGAACTTAAAATATGTGATTACTTTTGTGGATTTAAAAAAAAACTATGATTCAATTGACAGAAATACACTGCTTGATATCTTAAAAGAATTAGGACTCGATAGTAAAAGAACTGAAATAATTAAAGCAACTTTGACAAATACAAAATCGAAAGTAAAATTTTTGGAGAGCTCTCAAAATCGTTTGAAATGAAATCAGGTGAGCGACAGCGAGATGGTTTGTCACCTCTGCTTTCCAACTGTGTGTTAGAGAAGGTAGTTCGAGAATGGAGGAAGGCCATCAGTACTAAAGCGTTTCAACTAGGAAGAAATCCAAACAAGATCACTGTCGACTGCTTAGTCTTCGCAGATGACATGGCATTGATTACAGATTCGCTAGATAATGCCCAAGAACAAATAAGAGAAATGCAAAAACGAGCAGCCAAAGTAAGACTACAAATAACCTTTGAAAAAACAAAGTTCATGACAAACATCTGTGATGTTCCTCAAAATATTGCATTTGACAACAATACAATATACAAAACAAATTCCTTTAAATACCTAGGAGAGTGGATTACATATAATGCAAAAGAAAAGACATCTATAGAAACTAGAGTGCACAAAATGGAAAGAATATTTCATATGACCAAAAACGTTTATAAGTTTATAACGAAAAATACTTGTCCTGGAACACGAAATTAAGACACTACCAAACAGTGGCCAGACCTGAAGCTCAGTATGCTGCAGAAACACTTGAACTAACAAGAAATGGAGATCTTGAGAACTAGAGAAGTTCGAAAGAAGAATTTTAAGGAAAATACTGGGAGCTAAACGAAAAGATAATGCTGAATACAGGTTAAGACCAAACAGAGAGCTATACTTGAAAATTGAAAAACTAACTGATTTAATGAGGAAGAGAAGACTACAGTTTTTTGAACATATATTCAGAATGGATAACAACAGACTAACCAAGCGGATATTCACATTAGTCAATAGCTACAAATACAAGCCCACAGCCGGCCGGTGTGGCCGAGCGGTTCTAGGCGCTTCAGTCTGGAACCGCGCCACCGCTACGGTCGCAGGTTCGAATCCTGCCTCGGGCATGGATGTGTGTGATGTCCTTAGGTTAGTTTGGACTAAGTAGTTCTAAGTTCTAGGGGACTGATGACCTCAGATGTTAAGTTCCATAATGCTCAGAACCATTTGAACAAGCCCACATGGTTCATAGAGACTGTAAAGCTCATGGAAAACGCTGGAATTACAATAGATACAATAGAAAACAGAACACATTTCAGAAAGGCAGTTCAAAATGCATAATTTCAGGAGAGAAAGGAAACAACCAGACGAAAGTGGTCTCAAGAAGAAAGGTCACAACACTCTAAAAGGATGAAGGAAATCTGGAAACTAAGGAAATCTAATATAATGATGAGTAGCCAAAGTTGATTCATCGTACCCTCCAAATGGGTTATTGGAAAGAAGAAGAAGAGGAGGAGGAGGAGGAGGAGATTAGTGTTTAACGTCCCGTCGACAACGAGGTCATTAGGGACGGAGCGCAAGCTCGGGTGAGGAAAGGATGGGGAAGGAAATCGGCCGTGCCCTTTCACAGGAACCATCCCGGCATTTGCCTGAAGCGATTTAGGGAAATCACGGAAAACCTAAATCAGGAGGGCCGGAGACGGGATTGAACCGTCGTCCTCCCGAATGCGAGTCCAGTGTGCTAACCACTGCGCCACCTCGCTCGGTGGAAAGAAGAAGAAGAAGAAGAATACTGAGGAGGTCACACTGAGCGTGTACTCTGGATAACTGCTTATATATCACAAGAAGACGGAAGTGTTCAGAAGATTTTACGTAAGTGGATAGTCTTTTTTGTTCTGGAACAAATTGTCGTCTCTCCAAACATTACAAACTTTTATCTCAAGAATAGCGCAGAACTCGCCCACCGAAATACGTCAGTTTATCAGGGAAAGCGTAAGGCTTGCAGAATGATATCTGCACGTGCGTTTCGGTAGAGGGGGTGTTGGCGTCCCTCAGCAGACGGCGATGGCTCAGAGTACACAGTGCGCACGCCATACCAACAAACTGAGCTGGCCGGTTTGTTTGGACGGGCTGCTATTCGCCGCTCGCGATAACAGCTGGCTGCCAGTCCATCGACAAGAAAATACAGCGGGCTACACATACCCTACTTACCGTTCGCTCTGTCGTTCTCCTCAGCGTTCACAGACAACTGAGAGCTGTAATAATCTGAACATGAAATGAGGTCGGTTCGATCTTTGGTGGAAATCCATGATCTTTACTATGAGGTGACAAAACTCACTGGATACCTCCTAATATCGTATCTGACCTCCTTTTGCCCTCCACAGTGCAGCAACTCTACGCAGGGCAACGGTGACCCAGCCATTACCTTGCTGATTGGCATAATTGTTGCTAAGGGTAGAGTTCAAAATTCCACCAAAAAAAAACTGATGGCCCATGCAGGATGACTTGTGCACCTACAAAGTTCTTCGTCTCAACAACAATATTGTTCAAAACGGTTCAAATGGCTCTGAGCACTATGGGACTTAACATCTGAGGCCATCAGTACCCTAGAACTTAGAACTACTTAATCCAAACTAACCTAAGGACATCACACACATCCATGCCCGAGGCAGGATTCGAACCTGCAATCGTAGCGGTCGTGCGGTTACAGACTGAAGCGCCTAGAATCGCTCGGCCACACCGGCCGGCCAACAATATTGTCTACTGCTTTATACACTGTAGGGAAGGTTCAACCTTCTCCTCCTATAATAACGTGACATGTTCCGTGTGAGCCGTCCAACGCTCTTGCTCGAGCGGCAGCACGAAGACATGCGCCTTCTTAACAAAATCATTACTTATATAGACCGAACTGTTGCATCCTTGAGTCCCCGGTCCGCTCAAAACGCCTTTGGAAGTTCCCTGCAGAAATACTGATCCATGCTGCCTCTATAGCCGTCCATAATAGCCAGTGCAGGATTTTGTGCACGAAATGACGACGTGATTATGTCCCGTAAATGCTCGATGGGATCCATATCGGGCTATCTGTGTGGTTAAATCATTTGCTCGTAGTGTCCAGAATGTTCTTCAAACAAGCGGCAAACAACTATGGCCCGATGACACATCGCATTGGAATCCATCAAAATTCTACGTAAACACAGTCCACACCATTATGGAGCAACCACCAGCTTGCTCAGTGCCCTGTTGACCATTTGGGTCCTTGACTTCGCGGGGTCTGCGCCACATTCGAATGTTACCATCAGCCCATACCAACTAAAACTGGGGGTCACCTGACCAGCCAAGGTTTTCCAGTCGTCTAGGTCCAACCGATATGGTGACGAGCCCAGGGGAGGCGCTGCAGGCGATGTCATGCTATTAGCAAAGGCACTACGTCTGCGATCGTAGCCCATTAACGCCACATTTCTCCGCACTGTCCCAACGGACACGTTCGTGATTTGTGCGGTTATATCACGCACTGTTACTTGTCTATTAACATTGACAACTTTATGGAAACGCCGCTGCTCTCGGTCGTTAAGTAAATGCCGTCGGCCACTCCACTGTCCGTGGTGAGAGGTAATGCCTGAAATCTGGAATTCTCGGCATACTCTTCACACTGTGGATCTCGGAATATTGGCTTCCCTTACCAGTGGCAAGATGCAATCAATAACTTCACTGCGTGATAACAACGGTGAAGTCACTGATAACAGTGCCACTAGAGCAGACGTACTAAATACGGTTTTCCGAAACTCCTTCACCAAAGAAGACGAAGTAAATATTCCTGAATTCCAATCAAGAACAACAGCGAAGATGAGAAACATAGAGGTAGATATCCTCGGTGTAGTAAAGCAGCTTAAATCACTTAATAAAGGCAAGGCCTCCAGTCCAGATTGTATACCAGTCAGGTTCTTCTCAGAATATGCCGATAAAATAGCTCCATATTTAGCAATTATGTACAACCACTCTCTCACAGAAAGATGCGTACCTAAAAACTGGAAAATTGCTCAAGTCACACCAATACCCAAAACGGAAAGTAGGAGTAATCCGCTGAATTACATGCCTGTATCACTAACGTCGATTTGCAGTAGGGTTTTGGAACATATAATGTATTCGAACGTTATGAAGTACCTCGAAGAAAACGATTTATTGACACACAGTCAGCACGGTTTCAGAAAATATCGTTCTTGTGAAACACAACTAGCTCTTTATACTCGTGAAGTAATAAGTGCTATGGACAGGCTTTCGACACCGTTCCTCACAAGCGTCTTCTAACCAAACTGTGTGCCTACTGAGTAACGCCTTAGTTGTGCGACTGGATTCGTGATTTCCTGTCAGAAAGGTCACAGTTCGTAGTAATAGACGGAAAGTCATCGAGTAAAACAGAAGTAATATCCGGTGTTCCCCAAGGAAGTGTTATAGGCCCTCTATTGTTCCTGGTCTATATTAACGACATAAGAGACAATCTGAGTAGCCGTCTTAGATTGTTTGCAGATGATGCTGTCATTTAGTGTCTTGCAAAGTCATCATATGACCAAAACGACTTGCAAAATGATTTAGATAAGATATCTGTATGGTGCGAAAAGTGGAAATTGACCCTGAATTAGGAAAAGTGCGAAATTATTCACATGAATACTAAAACAAATCAGCTAAATTTCGATTACGCGATAAGTCAAATAAATCTGAAGGCTGTAAATTCAGCTACATACTTAGGGATTACAATTACAAATAACCTAAATTGGAACGATCACATAGATAATATTGTGGGTAGAGCAAACCAAAGACTGCGATTCATTGGCAGAATACTTAGAAGGTGCAACAGGTCTACCCTTGACCGCCCTATTGGCTCTGAGCAGTATGGGACTCAACTGCTGAGGTCATTAGTCCCCTAGAACTTAGAACTAGTTAAACATAACTAACCTAAGGACATCACAAACATCCATGCCCGAGGCAGGATTCGAACCTGCGACCGTAGCGGTCTTGCGGTTCCAGACTGCAGCGCCTTTAACCGCACGGCCACTTCAGCCGGCTGACCGCCCTATTCTGGAGTATTGCTGTGTGGTGTGGGATTCGCTTCAGGTGGGACGGACGGATGACATCGAAAAAGTACAAAGAAGGGCAGCTCGTTTTGTATTATCGCGAAATAGGGGAGATAGTGCCACAGACATGATACCTGAGTTATAGCGGCCATCATTAAAACAAAGGCGTTTTTCGTTGTGGCGGGCTCTTCTCAAAAAATTTCATCCACCAGTTTTCTCCTCCGATTGCGAAAACATTCTGTTGGCACCCACCTACATAGTGAGAAATGATAATCAAGATAAACTAAGAGAAATCAGGGCTCACACAGAAAAAAATAAAGTACTCGTTTTTCCCGCGTGCCGTTGGAGAGTGGAACGGTAGAGAGACAGCTTGAAGGTGGTTTGTTGAACCCTCTGCCAGGCACTTTATTGTGAATAGCAGAGTAATCATGTAGATGTAGATGTTTCTGAAATGTAATATCTCATGCATCTAGCTCTAACTTCTATCCGCTATCGGTCTTTTAATTCCCGTAATGCTACCATAATCACGTCGGAAACCTTGTCACATGAATTACCCGAGTACAAATAACAGATTCGTTTTTTTTCCTTTATTGATTTTCAATTCGGCCCCCAATGGGGCAGGCTGGCAGCAGCTTAGTACGCTGCTCTACAGCCTACAGACTTTCATTTTAAAAACGGAAGAAGAAAAGAAACAAGAAAAACAGCCGATAAAATGGTGACGTCAAGTGTAAAATGGCGGAAAAATGCGGAAAGTTAAAACAGAAAGCAAAAAGGGGGTGGCAACGTTAATAAAAGACACAGGAATCAGACAAGTAACATAGTACACACACAATTAAAAAACACGGCGACAGTCTGGTTTCTGTTCGCAAGAGATAAAAGGCACACCCAGCGACAGTATGATGGCCGTTCGCAACACTTCCGAAAAAACACAACACGGAACACTCACTGTAAAACACGCACTGGAGAACACTCACTGTAGTAGAACACTGCGCGAAAGTGGCGGCACAAGGATAACACTCCCGAGTCAAAGGCAGAGGGGGGGGGGGGGGGGGGAGGGACCTGGAGGAGGGGGAAGAACAAGGAGGGAGGAAGGAAGGAAGGAAAAAAACGAAAAAGGGGGGGGCGACCAAGGAGGGAGAGGACGAATAAAGGGGGAGAAGGGCAGATGCGAGAGGGAATGAGAGGAGGCAGAGGAGGGAAATGTAAAAGGACTCGGGGGAGAGAAGGGGGCAAAGAGAGGGGAGAGGTGGGGAAGAAAGAGGATGGAAGGGGGGGGAACAGATTCGTTAATGTACTGTCCTTTTATACCTTTCGTTACGCGATACTGCCGCCATCCGTGTATGTAGGTATCGCAATCCCATGACTTTTGTCGTCATAGTGTATATCTAAATAGACTGGACAATTTACAGTATTTGCCACAGATTGATCTATGTGAACAGTAAATCGGATTCGACTTTACAGACACCATCACATCTTCTCCAGGCAGCGACACACACGATTCTCAATCGTTAACAACGCTAAGTCGGTTGTCAGTTCAATTAAAATTAGAAAGTGATCACGGCAGCGAATTCTACAATATATAAGCTTCTGTTAAAGGAAATCACAGATAAATCTGCAGTCTTATCCGTTGCATAAGAATCTATGAGGGATAGTTATAAATTTTTAATTATCACCTCTAAAGAATGGAGTTACGTAATCATGTTTTCGTTTGTGTGTGTGTGTGTGTGTGTGTGTGTGTGTGTGTGTGTGTGTGTGTGTGTGTAAATTACATTTTCTATTAGAGATCTCTCCACAAATTTCGCAGTATTGTCAGTGACAAGAAAAGGCGAGCTAACACACATTTCACGCGAGACGTCATTTTGACGTCAAACGCAATACTGACAATCGATGCGGCATGCGGCGTATTCATTTTGGAAAATTCACCTGTTTTGTATTGTACCTTGCAGTATGCCGTTCAAAGGCAACGGCATATTAAAAATTTATCAGAAACACATCACCGTTATCATTTAATGTCTGTTAGTAAAAAATCACATACATAAGCCTTCAAGAGATACTATGATATCAAAGACAGGGGACAAAAATCATACGTCCATCTCTAGCGTAACGGATAACGTCTTGGTTTACAAAGTTAATGACTGTAGATTCGTATACCTCTACATGCTATTTTTTCTTCTTATCGTTGTTAACATAGTCTAGGACTTCCTTAGGAGTGCAATATGAGTGTGTTCTGCAATATTCGATGTTATTTACATTTTGGTATGATTAGAAAACGAAGGATGAAATTTCTGACTGTTTATTTCAGAATATATGGTGATTCCCAGTGACTGGTTAGACACGAACCTAAGAGGACAGCTTAAATTCCTGCGAGTGAAAAAGAGGAGCAATAACATTCATGTTGTATTTCACGGCAGTTTCTGTGGTGTAATCGAATATGTAGATGTTACAGAGGACAGCTTTACTTTAAGAAAACCCACGGCGATCGGACGATGCGCTGTCGTTTTGTTGGTGACTAGCGACTTCGTCTTCGGGCCAGGTAACTCGCTCTCCGTCTCTTTTCTAAAAGCCCTCCGGCAGGCAAGGAACGTGACAGCGTGCGTACGCTCAGCCAGACTGCCAAGGTCCGCTGCGCCGGCGTGGCACATTCTTCCGGCTAACGGTTCTGGTGTCAAAGTCACGGCACGGCATCCATTATTGCGCGCCGACAGCCATTACCGCAAGGCATTGGCTCCCTGTACGCATTTAGCGCTACGGGACAAGCGCAGCAGCTGCTCTGGAGACTTTTACAGGCAAATGAAGATCGCTTGTCATATGGGAAGACCAAATCCTTCAAAAAATGAAGTGTGTGCCTTTCTGTCTGTTCTTAGATCGGCACGGCAAAAGGTGTGTCAGTGGATGGACGGCAGCGAAAATGTACGCTCAGATACCTGAGAAAACAAGATGTTAAAAAAGTGTTCGATACTCTGAGACGTAACAATATGGAACAAAACAAGAAAAAAAGTGCAGAAAACGAGGGCTCTAAAACACATACGTTAAGGGCTATGAGAAAACGTTCAACTTCGCTACTTTGAAGCATACCTCTTCTACTACAAGTTCCTTTTTGTTAAAACTTCCTGGCAGATTAAAACTGTGTGCCGGACCGAGACTCGAACTCGGGACCTTTGCCTTTCGCGGGCAAGTGCTCTACCATCTGAACTACCCAAGCACGACTCACGCCCTGTTCTCACAGCTTTACTTCTGCCAGTACCTCGTCTCCTACTTTTCAAACTGTACAGAAGCTCTCCTGCGAACCTTGCAGAACTAGTACTCCTGAAAGAAAGGATGTTGCGGAGACATGGCTTAGCCACAGCCTGGGGGATGTTTCCAGAATGAGATTTTCACTCTGCAGCGGATTGTGCGCTGATATGAAACTTCCTGGAAGATTAAAACTGTGTGCCGGACCAAGACTCGAACTCGGGACCTCTGCTTTTCGCGGTAGAGCACCTGCACGCGAAAGGTAAAGGTCCCGATGGAGCAAAGGAGACATTCGGCGTACCACAAACAGACTGATCAATCGGCTAAGAGCTGCAGATTATAATACCGACAGCCACTCCACCGTTGTATTTCTTCCCACCCTTCTTCCATGCGTTATACGATCTCGCTTCAAGTTTATGGATATTGTCGAATTACTCAACTGGAGGTTTACACTGGTGCACGTTGTGCACTGCATCCTTTGCGAGACGGTCTCCGTGCTCATCGTGTAGTTGCCTTGGTACACCGGTATGCAGGGAAAATTTACCAAAGCTCCACAAAATTGTAACTCAGATGCCTTCATAACAAACGTTGTTGTCCCTCGTGTATTGCTGGGATGCTGAGAGCTGACAGTGCAAACGACGAGTTAAATATGATAGTTGTCGTGTTCAGTCGAAGCGGCCTGACAAGCTCGAGATCTTTTCTGGTGGCCATTTTCTGCAGACTTTGACGTCTTCTGAGGGACAGTGCACAATGGTTCTGCTTGGAGATCAGGGCAAAAAAAGGGACTATTCCTGTGGCTGATCACTTTCTCTGAATCAGTAAGTGTTTGAATAGCACCTGGCCACTTCAGTTGCCCAGTTGTAGTGAACATGTTTGTCAAATTAAACTACCATATATAGTTCCAAAGACTTTTTAAAGTCTCAGACATGTATGATGTATATAAGCAGACTGAAGTGATGAATGAAACTTTTGTACCAAGGTCGGGATCCGATCCCCAGTCTCCTGCTCACAAGGCAGATGCGCTAACTGCTACATGCCCTGGCATAGTGGATTTGCACAACCGCATAGACTACCGCAGCGTGGCTCCATTCTCAATCCACTTTGCCTGGATGGCGTAGGGTGAGCACGAGACCTGGGCTCGAATCTCGGCCTCGGTACAAAATTTCCATTCTTCGCTTTAGTCTGTATATATACAGGGTGATCAAAAAGTCAGTAGAAATTTGAAAACTTAAGAAACCACGGAATAATGTAGATGGAGAGGTAGAAATTGACACACATGCTTGGAATGACATGGGGTTTTATTAGAACAAAAAAAAACGAAGTTCACAAAATGTCTGACGGATGGTGCTGGACAGCAAAACTACCGTGATGGGTGAGAGGTACGCCGATATGTTACAGAATCGCATCATCCCCAGCCTGGCTGATAAACACCTGCTGGAATGTACGATGTTTATGCAGGTGGCGCTCCACCCCATATTGCTAGATGCATGAAAGATTTCTTGCGCGCGTCGTTTGGTGATGATCGTGTGCTCAGCCGCCACTTTCGTCATGCTTGGCCTCCCAGATCCCCAGACCTCAGTCCGTGCGATTATTGGCTTTCGGGTTACCTGAAGTCGCAAGTGTATCGTGATCGACCGACATCTCTACAGATGCTGAAAGAGAACATCCGACGCCAATGCCTCACCATAACTCCGGACATGCATTACAGTGCTGTTCACAACATTATTCCTCGACTACAGCTACTATTGAGGAATGATGGTGGACATATTGAGCATTTCCTGTAAAGAACATCATCTTTGCTTTGTCTTACTTTGTTATGCTAATTAATGCAATTTTGATCAGATGAAGCGCCATCTGTTGGACATTTTTTGAACGTTTGTATTTTTTTGGTTCTAATAAAACCCCATGTCATAGGGAACAAGTGGACGTTGTACGAAGCAGAAGGTGTAGATTGTGTGTAGACAGGGAAGCACCCACTCAGCACTCACCCAATTATCTGGCCCGCGACGGGTGGCAGCTGGCCCAGAAGAGACGGCGGCCACAGCAGCACTGCGTACAGCCGGCCCTCTCTGAGCAGGCGGCGGTAGTCGCGTGGCAGGCGCCGCCACGCGCCGCACACCTTGCCCGCCTCGCGCTGGTACCGGCCGCCCTCACCCAGCTGCATCTCCACCAAGATGTCACCCTCCTGCAACACCACAACACCTCTCACACTACTCCAGCACTCGGCAAGCAGAATGTGTCTCAGTCTGGCAGTCAAAGGTTGTGGCTTCTGTGTCAAAAATGTACAAAGTCGCCTAACTTTAAAAGATTACTATGAAACACCAGTATGCTGTTTCTTAATATATGCAATTCAGACGTCTTACAGTACTCTGAATGCGCTTCTGAGTAGACAAGATGGGTTGCTAACGCAGTTACTTAGATCTGAATATGATACAAAAAGTGTTGAAACATGTAATCTAATTACGAACGTCCAACTGAGACGAAGCAATAAATGAGAATTATCTGCAGTATACAGTTTCTGAGTCTCTCAAGACGATTATGTCGATTGTAGTGAACATATAATGTAGTTTGGCATGTGTGTAAACTTATGTATCCCAACCGTTTTAAAAAAATCATGCACATGGACTACAGACCATGTAACTAACTAAAACAACTTAACTTAGACTATGTAACTAAGTAACAGAACTTAGCTAACATAGCTAAGTTAGTAACCTTAATCAACATGACTAAGTAAATAACGTAACTAAGTAACCTGACCCTACGTAACCTGACCCTACGTAACCTGACCCTACGTAACCTGACCCTACGTAACCTGACCCTACGTAACCTGACCCTACGTAACCTGACCCTACGTAACCTGACCCTACGTAACCTGACCCTACGTAACCTGACCCTACGTAACCTGACCCTACGTAACCTGACCCTACGTAACCTGACCCTACGTAACCTGACCCTACGTAACCTGACCCTACGTAACCTGACCCTACGTAACCTGACCCTACGTAACCTGACCCTACGTAACCTGACCCTACGTAACCTGACCCTACGTAACCTGACCCTACGTAACCTGACCCTACGTAACCTGACCCTACGTAACCTGACCCTACGTAACCTGACCCTACGTAACCTGACCCTTTTCTGGGAAGTCAGTGGAAATTGATTGACTTCTGGCAGGTACGGATTGTTGCGGCCCTTTGCCAATGTTGGCTACTGTAAATGCAATGCTCATTCGAGTGTGCTGCCTTTGCTATGAGAAAGAGGCGACTTGTTTCTCCTACAGTACTTGTTTTCCCCACACCTTTTCACCTCCTCAGCCACCGAAAAACTAGGCAGCAGTCACTTGATTAAGCTCGCAGTATCCCCTTCAAAAGCGTCGAGCTACATCGTGCATATACTAAGTAATACAGCTAAGAAACCAACATAAGTAATGCTGCTGATATAACTAATGCAGCAAACGTAACTAATTCAGTAAACATAACTACTGTGACTAACGTAACTAATTCAAAGGACATAAGTAATGCAACAGAGATAAAGAATGCGATCGAGATAACCAACTCTCAACTAAAAAAAAAAATCAACCAACTCTCAACTAAAAAAAAAAATCAACCAACTCTCAACTAAAAAAAAAATCAACCAACTCTCAACTAAAAAAAAAAATCAACCAACTCTCAACTAAAAAAAAAATCAACCAACTCTCAACTAAAAAAAAAATCAACCAACTCTCAACTAAAAAAAAAAATCAACCAACTCTCAAACAAAACAATCAACCAACTCTCAAACAAAACAATCAACCAACTCTCAAACAAAACAATCAACCAACTCTCAAACAAAACAATCAACCAACTCTCAAACAAAACAATCAACCAACTCTCAAACAAAACAATCAACCAACCAACTCTCAAACAAAACAATCAACCAACCAACTCTCAAACAAAACAATCAACCAACCAACTCTCAAACAAAACAATCAACCAACCAACTCTCAAACAAAACAATCAACCAACCAACTCTCAAACAAAACAATCAACCAACTCTCAAACAAAACAATCAACCAACTCTCAAACAAAACAATCAACCAACTCTCAAACAAAACAATCAACCAACTCTCAAACAAAACAATCAACCAACTCTCAAACAAAACAATCAACCAACTCTCAACCAAAACAATCAACCAACTCTCAACCAAAACAATCAACCTTCTCTCAACCAAAACAATCAACCTTCTCTCAACCAAAACAATCAACCTTCTCTCAACCAAAACAATCAACAAAGTCCCCACTAAAATAACCAAGCAATTCTCCCCTACAATAACCAAGAACACGTCAATGAAAATAACCAACCAGCTCTCAGCTAAAGTAACGACACAAATATTTTTGGAAGGTGGTGCTTCACAACTGTAATATGTTTAATGACTGACATATTTATATACTTCGTTAGCTGCTGTATAAACTGTATTGATTTCTGGTACTAGTTTTCATATGGACCATCTTCTGGAGATCAATGTGCCGCTGTCGTTATCTTACTTGGTCACTTCTGTCATGGTCACGGCTGCTGTGACGTCGGTATAGGTTATTGAGCTCGCTGTAAGTGAAGTTACACAGTAAATATTCAACATAACAGCCCACAGACAAGGGTGATACGCTTTTCACCAATGCAGTTACAAAATTTTCGCAACAGTTGCCATGTGGGCGGATGAGAACTTGGACAGCTTAGTGATGAATGCACAATGTTGTGTTTGGAACATTAAACCAACATTAACGTCTCAACAACAATTACCATATGGCATTAATTTCATAAACTATAAGAAGTGTATGTGTGGAAGTACAGATGTGTCCTGTTATCGAATGTGTGTTGGTGGCATATGCTCATTATATGTTTGCCTGGCATATGCTCTTTGTTTGTTTGTCTGTTTAAGTCAGGCAGGTATGTGTAATACACCAGAAAACTAGACGATAAAGAGACTTTTTGTTGAGTAAGTGTGGCCGAGCGGTTCTAGGCGCTTCATTCCGGAACCGCGCGACCCCTACGGTCGCAGGTTCGAATCCTGCCTGGGGCATGGATGTGTGTGATGTCCTTAGGTTAGTTAGGTTTAAGTAGTTCTAAGTTCTAGGGGACTGATGGCGTCAGATGTTAAGTCCCATAGTGCTCAGAGCCATTTGAACCACTTTTTGTTGTTGAGTAAGTCCATACTCATATTGTGCAGTTCCTTGTGAGTTTTTAAAAATTTAGCAATTTGGTATTGACATCATGATCTATTTTGTGTCAGGTGGCAGAAGACGATCCACATCGTCATAGACATATCAGCACATTTCAATAAAGTTTAAAAATGAACTGAATGTATACTGAAACACGTTCTTCATAACAAGGCAACCTACATAACCAACTCACGAAAGGAGTATAACTAAGTCAACCAGAGAAGCTCACTCAAACAGTGTAGCTAACTCAACGAATGTAACTCACTCTAAATGTAGCCAACTCAACTAAGGTAGATCAGTCAAATAACGTAGATAACTCAACTTATGCCAAGTAATTCCCTAGACAAGACAGAGGCTTTCAGTAAGATAATGTACTGTCCCATTGAGGTAGAAGTGGTTACATGTAGCTAGAAGAGCACAATCAAAACATGACAGTAGAATTCCGTCCTTCAGATTCCTCACATCTCAACTCAACTTTTAACATAAATGTTTTCCTACCTATTGAGTACAGGTCTATGTAATACACTAGTTGCCGTTAAAATTGCTAGAACAACAAGAAATGCACATTATAAACGGGTATTCATTGGACAAATATATTATACTAGAACTGACATGTGATTACATTATCACGCAATTTGGGTGCATAGATCCTGAGAAATCAGTACCCAGAACAACCACCTCTGGCCGTAATAACGGCCTTGATACGCCGGGGCATTGAGTCAAACAGAGCTTGGATAGCGTGTACAGGTACAGCTGCCCATGCAGCTTCAATACGATATCACAGTTCATCAAGAGTAGTGATTGGCGTATTGTGACGAGCCAGTTTCTCGGCCACCATTGACCAGACGTTGTCAATTGGTGAGAGATCTGGAGAATGTGCTGGCCAGGGCAGCAGTCGAACATTTTCGGTGTCCAGAAAGGCCCCTACAGGACCTGCAACATGCGGTCGTGCATTATCCTGATGAAATGTAGGGTTTCGCAGGGATCGAATGAAGGGTAGAGCCACGGGTCGGAACACATCTGAAATGTAACGTCCACTGTTCAAAGTGCCGTCAATGCGAACAAGAGGTGACCGAGACGTGTAACCAATGGCACGTCATAGCGTCACGCCGAAAGATACGCCAGTATGGCGAAGACGAATACACGCTTCCAATGTGCGTTCACCGCGATGTCGCCAAACACGGATGCGACCATCATGATGCTGTAAACAGAACCTGGATTCATCCGAAAAAATGAAGTTTTGCCATTCGTACACCCAGGTTCGTCGTTGAGTACACGATCGCAGGCGCTCCTGTATGTGATGCAGCGTCAAGGGTAACCGCAGCCATGGTCTCCGAGCTGACAGACCATGCTGCTGCATACGTCGTCAAACTGTTCGTGCAGATGGTTGTTGTCTTGCAAACGTCCCAATCTGTTGACTCTGGGATCTAGACGTGGCTGCACGATCCGTTACAGCCATACGGGTAAGATGCCTGTCATCTCGACTGCTAGTGATACCAGGGCGTTGGGATCCAGCACGGCGGTCCGTATTACCCTCCTGAACCCACCGATTCCATATTCTGCTAACAATCATTGGATCTCGACCAACGCGAGCAGTAATGTCGCAATACGATAAACCGCAATCGTGATAAGCTACAATCTGACCTTTATCGAAGTCGGAAACGTGATGGTACGCATTTCTCCTCCTCACACGAGGCATCACAACAACGTTTCACCAGGCAACGCTGGTCAACTGCTGTTTGTGTATGAGAAATCGGTTGGAAACTTTCCTCATGTCAGCATGTTGTAGGTGTCGCCAACCTCGTGTGAATGCTCTGAAATGCTAATCATTTGCATATCACAGCATCTTCTTCCCGTCGGTTAAATTTCGCGTATGTAGCACGTCATCTTCGTGGTGCAGCAATTTTAATGGCCAGTAGTGTAGTTGAATGTAGAAGAAGCAACATTGGCACGAATCCGTAGGACATCCGCAATTGTGCAAGGCTTTTCCAGTAGGGGGTACAGTGACGGGTGGTACTTGTCTCGATTACTACATATTAGCTCCAAACAGCTGCCCTAGCCGGCAGAGGTTCCACTCGAGCAGATTAATTTTTCAACCGGAAACCTCGACCCTGACGCAGTTCAGGGCTCTTCGTAGTGCAGGAGAGCCGCTGGACGTGCTTACCTCGCTGCGGAACTGCACGGCCCTGGGCCGGGGGGCGGCGTCCGCCACGTAGAAGGAGAAGTAGAGGCTGCGGCGCGCCAGCTGGAATCGGCCCGTGGCGGCGGCGGGCGGCAGCGCGTCCAGGCTGGAAAGCGGCGCGCGCTCCGGGTCCTCCCGGAACAGCGACTCCGCCACGCGCGACGTCAGCACCGCCGCCATGTCTGCCGGCACGGGAGAGCGGCCGCTGGAGCCTCCAACACCAAAGCTACGTCACCAGCTGGTGCGGCACACTGACGGTGGGGAAGTTCTACACCGTGGAGCAACAGATACTTACCAAACTCTGCGGAAACGCTTAGGACGTAACGGATATTGAAGGATTAAACTTTCATTCCGTTCAGAACTGATATCCACTATCGACATCGTATGGGGTGTGGCCCCCACAGGCAAGAACACGCTGTTGTGCACTGAAACACCGAACTACTGTATAAGACCAATGTCTGGCGCAGTTGTTAGGTCGGTTACTGCTGCTACAATCATAGGCCATCAAGATTTAAGTGAGAATGAGATTTTCACTCTGCAGCGGAGTGTGCGCTGATATGAAACTTCCTGGCAGATTAAAACTGTGTGCCCGATCGAGACTCGAACTCGGGACCTTTGCCATTCGCGGGCAAGTGCTCTACCATCCGAGCTACCGAAGCACGACTCACGCCCGGTCCTCACAGCTTTAATCTGCCAGGAAGTTTCATATCAGCGCACACTACGCTGCAGAGTGAAAATCTCATTCTGGAAACATCCCCCAGGCTATGGCTAAGCCATGTCTCCGCAGTATCCTTTCTTTCAGGAGTGCTAGTTCTGCAAAGTTCGCAGAACAGCTTCTGTAAAGTTTGGAAGGTAGGAGATGTGATACTGGCAGAAGTACAGCTGGGAGGACCGTGCGTGAGTCGTGATTCGGTAGCTCAGATGGTAGAGCACTTGCCCGCGAAAGGCAAAGGTCCCGAGTTCGAGTCTCGGTCGGGCACACAGTTTTAATCTGCCAGGTAGTTTCAAGATTTATGTGAGTTGGAACGTGGTCTTACTCGTATAGTCGGCGCACGAGTAATGGTACACAGCACCTCCGAGATAGCGATGAAGTGGGGATTTTCCCGTACGGTCATTCCACGAGTGTTCCGTGATTATCAGGAATCCGGTAAAATATCGTTGCGGTCGGAAAAAGATCCTGCAAGAACGGGACCAACGGCGACTGAAAAGAATCTTTCAACGTGATAGAAGTGAAACCCTCCCGCAATTACTGCAAATTTCAATGCTGAGCCTTCAACAAGTGTCAGTTTGCGAACCATTCAACGCATCATAGATATGGGCTTTCAGAGCCGAAGGCCCATTCGTGTAGCCTTGACGACTGCACGACACGAAGCTTTACGCCTCGCCTTGGCCCATCAACACTGAAACTGGACTGTTGGTGGCTCGAAACATGTTGCCTGGTCGGACGAGTCTCGTTTCAAATTGTATCGAACAGGTGGATGTGTACGGGTATGGAGGCAACCTCATGAATCCATGGACCCTGCATGTCAGCAGGGGACCGTTCAAGCTGGTGGAGGTTCTCTCATGATGTGGGGCGTGTGCAGTTGGAGTGACACAGGACCCCTAATACGTCTAGATACGACTACGACAGGGTCATGTACAGAACCATCCTGTCTGATCACCAGCATACATTCGTGTCCATTGTTCATTCCAACGGACTTGCGCAATTCCAGCAGGAGAATGCGACACTCCACACGTCCTGAACTGCTACAGAATGGCTCCAGGAACACTCTTCCGAGTTTAAACACTTCCGCTGGCCACCAAACTTCCAAGTCATGAACATTGTTGGGCATATTTGAGATGCCTTGCAATGTGTTGTTGAGAAGAGATCTCCATCCCCTCGCATTCTTACGGATTATGGACAGCCCTGCAGGGTTCATGGTGCCAATTCCCTCCAGTACTACTTCAGACATTAGTCAAGTCCATGCCATGTCGTGTTGCGGCACTTTTGCATGCTAGCGGGGACCCTGCCTGACATTAAGCAGGTGCACCAGTTTCTTCGGCTCTTCAGTGTATTTGTTGTGGCTTGGAAGCAGTCAGCTCCCGAATGTCACACTGAGGAGTTTCTTGCCACACCTTAACACATTCTGAGTCACTTCATGAAGATTCATGTCTGCTGGCTGATATGACAGTACATCTCTTCCATCGCATCCCAGACATGCTATATAGGTGTCAAATGAGGAGACCGGGCATGCCAGTCAAGAATCCATAATTCCCTGAAGGCGTTTGTGCAGTGTGGGGTCTTGCATTATTCTGCCGAAAGATGCAGTTTCGTAATGTAGTCATGAAGGGCACGATAACAGGGTTTACCATTGTATTGTGTGTATTGAACTGGCGACATAGAACCGACGGAGATGCTTCGTCCCGCCATAGCCCTCAGTGGTTCACAGCCTCACAACAGGCCACAGCAGACCACCCACCACACCCCCGCCCCACACCGAACCCAGGGTTATTCTGAGGTTCGGTCCGCAGTGGACCCCACTGGGAAAGTCTCATACCAGACGAGTGTAACCCCAAATGATTGCGTGGTACAGCAATTATGGTGTACGCGTACGTGGAGACAGTGTTTGCATAACAATCGCCGACATAATGTAACTGAGGCGGAATAAGGGGAACCAGCCTGCATTCGCCGAGCCAGATGGAAAACCGCCTTAAGAACCATCAAACCATCCACAGGGTGGCCGGCACACGGGACCTCGCCACTAATCCGCCGGGAGGTTTCGTGCCGGGGACCGGCACGCCTTCCCACTCGGGAAGCAGACCGGGCGGCTAGCCGGGCGAGCGGGTTTACCATCCTTGCCACATACTGCAGAGCACTCAGCCTCCCTTCGACAGTTACCGAATCAGCCCTGTTTTCATATCCAATAGCTCCCCATTCCAAGATTCCAGGAGCGAGAGAGATTGGAACTCTAAAGTAGGTCCTTTCAGTGACCTTTCAGCAGAGCATCTGTAAACACGCTGGTGTCAATCTGATCGTCACAGACAGATGCGAGACTTACTACTGGACACCACAGAATGCCATTGAAAGTCCCAGTTAACTGTGGCTTACACTACACAAGTCGTTCGACCTATACTTGAGTATTGCTCATCAGTGTGGGATCCGTGCCAGGTCGGGTTGACAGAGGAGATAGAGAAGATCCAAAGAAGAGCGGCGCGTTTCGTCACAGGGTTATTTGGTAAGCGTGATAGCGTTACGGAGATGTTTAGCAAACTGAAGTGGCAGATTCTGCATCGCGGTGTAGCATGCTGTCCAGGTTTCGAGAGGGTGGGTTTCTTGATGAGGTATCGAATATATTGCTTCCCTCAACTTATACCTCCCGAGGAGATCACGAATGTAAAATTAGAGAGATTCTAGCGCGCACGGAGGCTTTCCGGCAGTCGTTCTTCCCGCGAACCATACGCGACTGGAACAGGAAAGGGAGGTAATGACCGTGGCACGTAAAGTGCCCTCCGCCACACACCGTTGGGTGGCTTGCGGAGTATAAATGTAGATGTGGAAGTCTCTCTTGTCTGTGGCATGCTATCAGCGGCAAAAGTCACATGGTCACTAGAAATCACAACCCAGCTTCCACTAACCTGTTCCTGACGTCTCGCCATGACACTCTTTCTGGATTTACGTTTGTTCATAACAGCCAGTCGCACAGTCCTACGACTTCCTCATGGTATAGTTTTTATGCCCACTCCACTTGCTGCAATGTTATCCTGAGCCCATCTCATCACCCTTCGTCCTGCAGTCATTGAACTACAGCGACCAATCGGTATGATGCTCCCGTGTCCCTCATGCCAATACTTCGTCCTTTCTCAAAGTCTGAAAGATGGCGATAAGCTGTAAGTGCACGCCCTCTGGGAATGCTGTGATGCAACTCCCTTCTATAAAGTTCCAGTAATGTTTGACACATCCAGTAGGCATTATGTACTCACAGCATTCTTCCTCTGTGAAACGGATTTTTTTGTACTGAAAATAAGCTTACAAGCAGATGAAGTTTCAGTAAACATGTCCCTCAGACATGGAAATACTGGAGTATCAGTCGATAGCGTTCCCTCAGGATGTCCATGGTGTAGTACTTTCCATTTCCGTCAGTGTCTCTCCCCATTGAAACATACAGTTAGTCTTCCAGTAACAATAAACCCATCATGTGTCGTGAGCAGGTCTACTCACGTTTCCTGCGCTCGTCGTCTGCTCCAGCTCCAGTGTGGGTCTGCACCTCCTTCACAGTGGGCTCCGTCGGCAGCACGTCAGGGCCTGAAACACGGCGAGGAGACGACAGGGGTAAGTCGCACAAGCGCCGCGTGGAACGTGGAGCATCAGCGGATGCATACAGTGTGTGAACGCATCCTCAAAATGTGACAGAAGGAGCAAGGCTTCGCACATTGGTGGGTTGGGTTGTTTCGGAGGAAGGAGACCAGACAACGAGGTCATCGGTCTCATCGGATTAGGGAAGGATGGGGAAGGAAGTCGGCCGTGCCCTTTCAAAGGAACCATCCCGGCAATTGCCTGGAGCTATTTAGGGAAATGACGGAAAATCTAAATCAGGATGGCCGGACGCGGGATTGAACCGTCGTCCTCCCGAATGCGAGTGCACATTGGTGGAAGGTGCAGGATAGCTCCAGACAAATGATCGAAGACCTGACAAAACTCGGCACAAATAGCATATAAACATATTACTTCATCCATAATGAACGTTAGATACTGCACCTTAATTGTAACCCACGTATCATTTCCCTATTATCCTTTTTGTCGTAGCCCAGGTTCTAATTGTATCACTTTTGAAATGTCCGTAAATACACCTGTGTTTTTCTGTAGTAATGTAGATAAAGAGAAATTGGAAGTCAAGTAACGTGAGATGGGAAAGAGGGGAAACCTAAGAGTGCATGTTGCCAAAATGGCAGCCATTTTGGAAGCCGCCATCTATGATTCAACCGGTAATTTTCAAACGGAAAGGGCGTCATGTTAAGTTCCAGACAGGTGGAGAATAACACGAGAAAAATAATGGTGCCTCTCGTTTGAGTATAGCTGTAAACAGTCTCGATTTATGACTGACGTTTCTTCCCTACAGGTGACGCGAAAGCTGATGGCGTTAACACAGGCCGAATGCATTGACATTGTCTGGTTTGAGAAGAGAGGAACACCCTTGTTATCGCAGAGAATTTCAAATAACGCCACCGAAACAAACCAGCCATTACGTACAGTGCGGTGATGAAACATCTCGGTAAATTCCGTGAACCTGGCTCTGTCGCAGACAAATCTTAAGCTGGACGATCTAAAACTGCTTCGGATAAAGCAACGTCAAACGCTGTTGTGGTAACGTTCAGTAAGAATCCAGAGCACAGTAATCGCTGCATCTCGCAGGAAACTACAGTTAACCGCATGTCAATAATGAGAATGTTGCCCTCACATAACGACAAATAACTCGACACTGAATAACGCTATGCTCATGTCAAAGACAGCATTGCTTTTTTTTCCTCATTAAATTCTCTGGCTGTTTGATATGGCAAACGATGTTCTTTTTTCTTGAAAATAATGAGTTGCATCCAAGATTGTGGCTTTCAAAGTGACCGCCATACATAGCCTCACAGATCTTTAGTCTCTCCCATCTCACACTATTTGACTTTCTGTTTGCCGACCTATTTTTGTTATAGAGAGGTAGACCCTCATCTATAGATCACCCTGTACACCTCCGTTGTTGACAGAGACTATGTGAGGAGGACACTGAGTCGTGTGTCATAAAATAGAGACTGCTGTATGCTTCAAATATTGACAGGTTGATTGCATCCATGTGCCGAGTTGTTAAGGTGAAGCAGGAAGAAACTGTTACTTTGTTGGATATACACAAAAATCCAATCAGGTTTCGTTTCTCTGATATTTCTGATGTTCGTCTCTTTTTCTATGATTTCGAGCCTTGTTCAGTCCAAAGGAAGAAAGGAAAGATCTTCAAGGAGTGTTTCTTGCGGCGCGCACAGTGAACAGAAAACGTCATTTTCGATATAATGCTCTTTCAAATACACTTCTATGTACCCAGTCGAGAGATCAGCGTCAAGTACGAAAATTTCTGGCGGATTGAACCTGTGAGCTAGACCGGGAGTCGAACCTGAATTATCCAAGCTTAACTTCCACCCGACCTCGCAGCTTCGCTTCCTGCGATACCTTCTTCATAACTTCCGCAAGTACCAGGTTCAAGTCCTGGTATGGCATACCGTTTCAATCTGCCAGAAAATTCGAGATCAGTGCAAACTTAGCTGTAGAGTGAAAATTTTTGTAAAAACCTCAAGTATGTTTGGGACAACGTTTGAGCCATGGGAATGTACTGAAGATGAGAGGATAAAATATTCATTGTTTCCAGCAGTGACTGCGTAACGCTGTTTTGTGACGGCACGGTAAAGGGAGTATTGCGCACGCTTCATTCAGTCGCCTATTCCGTTTTTTCTGTCATCCACGACGAACGTCTCTGAATGAGATATCTCCACCCTGTTGTATCGACTGGTTACGCAGAATTACACTTAACAGTACTTTGTTGTGATAAACGAAACGTTTTCCAGTGATATTTGGCGTCACAAGAAACGCCCCATAAGAACATTACGTTAGAGCTGATAACACAGCACCAGAGACACCTTCAGAAATGCGAAAGAAAAGCAACTTGACGGTTCCTAGGAGAGACACGCACATTTTGGGATACTAAAGGTGTAATTAAATCTAAAAAGTACTTGTGTTGAGAGAATTAGTTTGAACGCTAAATACGCTAAAGCTTTTAATTTTTTGTGTCCAAGACCTTATCGCTATTTAAAATTTAAGCTTCTAACCATAATACATACGTGTGTCTGTATCCCAACCTATACAAGTAATTACAAACAGATAACACAACGAGTATTCAGCCTGGTGATACAGCGAACTTCCTCAATGGAAAGTCACGCAATGGGAAGTAGTAGGTGGTACTTCCTGTCAGTGCTAGAGTGCTGCCTTCATGGCCAACCAAGCGCGTTGTCATGAAAAATGGCACATTTTACACAAAGATCAAGGTAAATGTCTATGAACCCCGTACAGGTAAAAACAAATAGATACTAGTAACATAATACAAATCTGGACCCAGTGTCGAGCCTTGTGGTAGATCAAATTTCCTGGAGTCACATTTTACTCTCAGTAGGACAGGATGGTAGGAGACGCAGCAAACAGTACTGAGAGCAGGACATTAGAAGCTACTGACAGTATGGGTGGAGAGCCAAGACAGTGGTCGGTACTCACTGAAGGCGTCGTCGCCGGGGCAGACCTTGCAGCAGCGGCCGGGCTGCAGCACGGGGTGGTCGCAGCTGGGCGCCGGGCACTCCGTCTTCACGTTGCGGCACTGCGCACGCGCCACCACGCGCCGCTTCTTCTTCACCTGCAGGGACACAACACAGCGCGCAGTCAGCAGCTGCACCTACTAGTTGATGCGCGAGGGCATCGCATCGCACTCGGTGTATCACCAGTGTCGTACACTAGTTAAGTGTAATCAGGAAGGAGTACAAATTAGCACACCGTGTAAATGATCGTCTACATACCCTAATGACCAGCACTGTTCACGAGTTATAAGAGCGTTAATATGAAGCTTCAACAATCACATCGAAAAGATAGTTACGCAATTAATTTTTCATTTGTAAACGTCTACCTGCTTACAAGTAAAAATCTTAATTACGTACTTCATTTTTTCAAGGTAATTAAAATACATTCAAGCTCATAAATTAAGGATAATTGAAGAATATGGTGCCACACAACGTGGCACTACACAAAACTGGCGCTAATAGCACAGGCACATAGGAGAAACACACGACACAGATCTGTAAGTCCACGGTATTGGTGATAAGCTGGGAAAATCGTCCCGAAACACATTTACTACAAAACGCCACTGTTTCCTGCACATGTACCCCGACATCAGTATGGGATATGATTACCATGCACACGTACGCAGGCCGCACAACGGGTTAGAATACTCTTGATCAGGAGGTCGAGCAGATGCTGGGGTATAGCTTCCCATTCTTACACCAGTGCCTGTCTGAGCTCCTGACGTGTCCTAGGGGTTTGAAGACGTGCAGCTATATGTCGACCGAGAGCATCCCATACGTGCTCGATGGGGTTTAGGTCTGGAGAACAGGCAGGCCACTCCATTCACCTGATATCTTCTGTTTCAAGGTACTCCTCCACAATGTCAGCTCGGTAGGGCCGTGCGTTACCATCCATCAGGAGGAAAGTGGGACAAACTGTACCCCTGAAAAGGTGGACATACCGATGCAAAATGACGTCCAGATGCACATGACCTGTTAAGTTCCGCTGTAAAAGACATGCAGGGGTGTACGTGCACCAAACATAATCCCACCTCAAACCGCCGAACCACGACCTCCATACAGGTCCCTTTCAAGGACATTAAGGGGTTGGTACCTGGTTCCTGGTTCACACTAGATGAAATATCAGCGAGAATCACTGTTCAGACTATATCTGGACTCGTCTGTGAACATAACCTGGGACATCTGTTCCAATAACCATGTACTGTATTCTTGACACCAGGCTTTACAGGCTCTCCTGTGACCAGAGGTCAGTGGAATGCACCTTGCAGTTCTCCGGGCGAATAAACCATGTCTGTTCAGTCGTCTGTAGACTGTGTGTCTGGAGACAACTATTACAGTGGCTGCGGTAAGATCCTGAGCAAGGCTACCTGCAGTACTCCGTGGCCGTCTGCGGGCACTGATGGTGAGATATCTGTCTTCTTGTGGTGTTGTATACAGTGGACGTCCCGTATTGTACCGTCTGGACACGTTTTCTGTCTGCTGGAATCGTTGTCGTAGTCTTGAGATAACACTTTGTGGCACACGGAGGGCCCGTGCTAAGACCTGCTGTGTTTGACCAGCCTCCAGTCGCCCTAGTATTCTACCACTCATAACGTCATCAATATGTGTTCTTTGAGCCATTTTCAACGCACAGTCACCATTAGCAAGTCTGAAAACGTCTGCACACTTACTCGCTGCACCGTACTCTGACATGCACCAACACACCTCTGCGTATGTGAACTGCTGCCAGCGCCACCTCATGGTCATACCCCTAGGTGATTTAAACCCGCAAACCGTCCACCAGAGTGTTGTTTCACCATGTATCAGCGTTATCCTTAATTTATGAGCATGAGTGTATTTGACTACCCCATGTACTTTTAATCCCCGCCGAGAAATGAACCAAGTTTCAGCATCCACCCGTGGAAATAAGTAGGAAACACCACCGGCATACAAACTGAAAAAAGTAAACGCACTGCTAGGTGCGACAATGACCATGACGACAACGAGGGAGCCCTACAGCGGTCGGGCATACACATTATGAAAACCAGATTAATAGCGTTTCGGTGCACCTTTGGAATGGAATATAGCAGCGCTTCTGCTTGCCATGGATTCCACAAGTCCTTGGTAGGATTCCGGAGGTATGTAGCACCAGGTGGCTAGACAGATGTTACGCAGTTCTCGTAAATTACTAACCCGTGGTTTGTTGACGCGGAACTGCAACCGATAGAGTCTCAGATGTGTTCCAGCAGGTTCAGAGCAGGGGACTTTGCCGGCCAAGACATCAGCGTGATTTTACCATCATACTCCTCTAGTTGTTGTAGCAGAATTCTGGTCTTGAGACACGCACAGTTGTTCTGCTGGAAGATGCTATCGCTGTCGGGAAAGGTACCTAGGATGAAGGGCTGCAGGTGATTTACAATAAAGTTCACACTGTCCACAGTTGGTGGCTTCGATTATTACGACAGGTTGCATGGAAGCCCTGTTGAAGGTCTGCCATAGCATAACGCTTTCCGCACTGGCTTGCGTCAGTGATGCGGTGCTGTTTCGTGCAGACGCGACCACCGACTTGGTATAACAAGAAACTTAATTCATCCGATCAGGCAACACGTTTCTATTGATTTACGGTCCAGTCTTGATGATGGAGACATATAGGGGCCGCTTTTGCAGAATCCAATGTTCAACAGTGTGCGCTGAATGGTGTGCTCCGGTACGTTTTGCCTACACCATCACTGTACTTTGCAGTCTCTACTCCGGTTATATACTTTCCTTACTGAGTATCATGCCCGCATCACCACCAGACGACTTACAAACTCCCGGTGGGCACTGATCGCAATGTTTTGGGTAATCAGTGCGAACATGCTTATGGCTATTGTCGACTCTATCACCGAGGGCTTTTACGATCCTTTCACTGGTCACACCTTGCTGAACGGAGCGTGTGTTGTGCGGAACCTCTGGAACGAGAGGTAGATGGTCGACTCTAGGCCGCCCTCAGTCATCTGATCTTGATATTGCTGGCTACACCTCAGAACGTCGCTCGAATCGCTACAATGACCAGACCAGACACAGTTTCTCCATCTAATAAACTTTACAGCAATATGAAAGCAAAAGGAATCTGATATGACCAATTGGACTACATTTCATAAAAGTACTCCTTGAGGTAACATGTTAGTGTTTTCAGTATGTGGGAAACGAAGTTTGCACAGTGCAAGTGAAACCGTAAGTGCGATGTATGTTTGAATACGTAGTGACAATTGAACATCTGTACCATAGAGGGACTCCCAGCCACATTGCCGGCTTTCCTCCTGCAGTCGTTTCAACCAACAGGCTACCTTTGCCACAGATGTTCGCGTGTACTGCATCCGAAAATTACAACCAGATTTATACCCACGGGGTTTTTCAGAATAGCACCCCTGGTTTGTTAGAAGACAACGGCTTGCCCCTCTAAGGAAATGATTAAGAGCTGAATTAATTTCACTAAAACTAAAAGACTACAATCACTGCGCCGGCCGGGGTGGCCGAGCGGTTCTAGCCGCTACAGTCTGGAACCGCGCGACCGCTATGGCTGCAGGTTCGAATCCTGCCTCGGGTATGAATGTGTGTGATGTCCTTAGGTTGGTTAGGTTTAAGTAGTTCTAAGTTCTAGGGGACTGATGACCTCAGAAGTTAAGTCCCATAGTGCTCAGAGCCATTTGAACCAATTTTTTTGGAACCACTGCATTTTCTTTCTTTGTTAATCATCCTCAAAAAATGGTTCAAATGGCTCTGAGCAATATGGGACCTAACTGCTGTGGTCATCAGTCCCCTAGAACTTAGAACTACTTAAACCTAACTAACCTAAGGACGTCACACACATCCATGCCCGAGGCAGGATTCGAACCTGCGACCGTAGCGGGCACGCGGTTCCAGACTGTAGCGCCTAGAACCGTACGGCCACACCGGCCGGCTAATCATTTTCGTTATTTACTTCATATCAATGCTTATAATTCAGGCATACATACATCCTAGAAGACAATTACATCCATCACTTTGTTGCCTAAAACGAGACTATCAGCTTTTATTTTGCAAACATAAACCATTCTTTTTAACTATGACTTAACTCATAAAAAAGAAAGCTGCGTTTTAATCCTGCTAACAAACGTCAGTGTTAATCTTCCTTTTCACTGATCACAGGACATTGCCTCGAAACGAAAACTTAAAATATGTTACCATATAATACTATCAGTTAGTTGTTTTCAAAGTTACGCTGTTTTACAGGTACGATCTTTCCCGTTAGTTCTACTAAACCTTTTCCACATTTACGGATCCACTTAAATTTAACGCGATGTAAGTACAAAATGAAAGGATTTTGACAGACTACATATGAATCAAGGTGGCGTAAAGATGGCCACGTCTAGCAAGTTATCCGAAATCATAGCTGGTTTGTCAGATTTGTTGCAGTAACGAAGCCCCTCACGGACGCAGACACACGAACTTTTCTGTATGGCGGGTAGCAGCCGCCGGGACAGAAGGCGAAGCAATGCACCTGTTAGCCACAGTCTCCAGACGCCATCACCTGGCGCAGTATTACCGGAACAGACACTACGGTCTTCATTTTTATTCGCGTGAACGATGGGTGTAGACTGAAAACAAACTATTCATTCCACAATTCCTCGGAATTACGATTCTCAAAGCAGAACAACATTGATATTGGTCAATTACTTCTTATCTCAAAAAATTTGGTAGATATATTTAACAAGAACGTATCTCTCTAGGTGCCCGTCCAGATAGGAGCACGTTAAAAGCGCTACTTCCAGGATACTAGGAGGTAGGCGTGCACCGGATCGAATTCGCATCAAGATACTAGGAGGTAAGCCTGCCCCGGATCGAATTCGCATCAAGTATTAACGACGCGACTGGTGTGGTTTAAAGAAGGTTTACCAGACTGAACTAAGTACATACTAAGCTGGTAGTCATGTCCTTCAACGCAAACATCTAGAAAACGTACTCACACTTGAACATGAGATATACTCTAGACGCGGACAAATGGGGTTCACAGATTTCGTCCTGGGGGGAGGTAGGAACATTAGGGACAGTATCTGGCCACCAAATACCACTAACATTGCCTCAATCGATTTAACAGTGTCGACCCCGTAGAAAAAAACGGGAAAAGTAAGAAGGAGGAAGAAGAAGAAGAAGAAGAAGAAGAAGAAGAAGAAGAAGAAGAATGTAACCCCAGGTACAATTTGTGTGAGCACTTTCCTGACTATAGATGAAACCATAAGGCATACAACTACAAAGTGGCTGCAGCTTCCTTACCATGCGAACATTCTATACAGAAATGAATCATCGTACGCTTTACTGTTAAACAGGTGACGCCTGCACCTTATTAAAGAAAACAGAAAAACCTGGTTGGCTCCATTAGCAGTTATAATGTATCCAGCGTTGAAAACGCGTCATCCAGACGTTTGCCTTTAGCTCAGGTCTTTTGGATAAGGGAAACATAGAGAAAACTCGTCTGTAACACAGCCGCCGCTCTCCAGAGAAATGTCTGTATGGGTGGAGAAGCTATGACTACCGTTCTCCTATGGGAAAGGCACATGCACTAGTGTCGAATTCCTTTTACGTGCCCTGTATTTCAAACGGCTTCTTTGTTACGGGATTGACAGGAATGTAAGCTAAACAGTCAAAATGTCTGCGAGCGTTTCGTGTCTCTGTTTAACCAAGCACATATTCTGTTGTTGTTTTTCTTCATTTTTTATGCATTCTAAGGCCAGTTCCTCTGATTAAAGTTTTACAGTGTTGTTTATAACTTTTGGCGTGAAATAATCTCAATTGTATTCATAATTTTGAATGGTTGTTTTTTCGGAAAAAACTTAATTCGCTGTTTAAGAAACCAAAAAACAGAATACCCACATCTGTTTTTACTCTGCGGATATTTGTAACGGTATTTTTCAAGTCTTAATTAGACATTTTAGAGTTCTCATTTCTGTGTCTTAAGTGAAAATAAGAGTAACGAATCTCAGAATTACAAAAATTATCTTTATTCTCTCCACAAATTTAATAATTTCCTCTTACGTATTTACAGTGAAACTTTGGAGCAAAATATAACATAAAATTTGTACAAAGTAAAAAAAAAAGTGCTCGTTCGAAGCGGATTAGCTCCTATGGTCTCCTTTGCGGTTGGAACGCCGTGGCACCGATGCCAGCATCAATACGTTATTTCACTGAACTCGTCGTCCATGTCAAAACCTCTATAAAACCTAGGATCACGCAGAGTAACTTATGAAAGATTTCCTCAAGCAAATCTCTATACACTGTCAAAGATTTTTCGATACATCGTTTGTAAAAGATCTTTGTGAAAGATTTTTTAGAGCGTATTACAGGAATAACGGCTTCTATTTTTCCTTAATTTAAGATTATCTCGGACTAGTTTGGAAAGCGTAGTTGTTGGTAGGAGTAATGTGACATTTTCCTTTTATTTCATGCATTGCGCAATACATTTTGTACTATATAGAGTATCTCAGGAGTACTGTTCAATATTTAGAGACATGATAGGAACGATCATTCGAAGTAAAAAAAGTCTAGTAAATATGGGTTATAAAATCTTACCTTTAAAGAGCTGTGAACTGCTGCTCATCTTCGATACCGTGAAACAAATCACTTCTACCGCAAGCTCTTTGCTGTCTATATTTTGAAAGGTGATAGTATATCAAAGCAAGAAAAAAATTATCTAGTAAACATGGAATCTAAAATGCATACGTTAAGAGTAACAAGCTCTTGTTCGCGTTAGTGAAGATGAACACGTGCTTATAGCTCTTAAGAGCACTTTAAAGCCCATGTTTACTGGACTTTTTTCTTGGTTTGGTCCATTCTATCACTTCACAAAACATGGAAAGCAAAGAACTTGCAGTAGGAAAGATTTGTTTCAGAGTATCGTAGATTAAGAAGTGCTCATCGCTCATAAACATTTGAAACCATATTTACTAGACTTTTTGCTCGAACGATCGTTTCTGTCATATCTCTGAATATTGATCTTTCCTCCTAGGACACCCTGTACTGAATAACTATCTCTAGAATGGACTCTCCTTCGCTCTCTATAGGATGGTATGTGGTACTGGACACTAGAAGGCAGTAAGCGTTGCTCATTATTCTTGCGTGCATGTGTTGCTGTCCGCTGGGAGCAATAAATCTTACGCCTCGGTCTCGCTAGAGACACAGTGCAGATCGCTCCACTTAGCCCCGCTAGCAGTGTGTGTACTTCTCTCTCTCTCTCTCTCTCTCTCTCTCTCTCTCTCTCTCTCTCTCTCTCTCTCTGGTGCTGGGGAGCTTCGTGTCGCTTCGCTGCCTCCCAATTGCCCTGCCATTAACAGTGAAGCGGTCCTACGTCAGTGTAACACGAGCGCCGGCGCTTTTGTTAGGCACACGTTTTCTGGCGAGGATGTGACTTTGTGTATGCAACAGGCGATCCGAAACGTCGACGACGGCACTGTAACCACCAAGACGTGTCCTCTCCAAAAATGTTGCAGGAAACTTTCAACAACTCCGAGCCCAGTTGTCAAGAGCGCCAGCCCAGTTTCATCCACCTCCTGTATTAATGAGGAAAAAGAATGTATTAACGGACCCGAAAACAATACATTTCACAAATGTTTTGTCTCCGTTTAACTTGTCAACTATGTACGAATTCCTGCTGACGCTTGTTTCTAATATTTTAAACAGATCAGCAGTAAGTGTTATACTTCTTGCTACCTGGTTCAAATCGGCCAGAAGTCGATAAGCGATTCCTTGCCCACATTCCCTACTGACTATAACCAAAATTAATAATTATGTTTTCTGAGCGATCAGCATATTTTCCTATTTACACTTGCAGAAAGAGAAATGGAGATAGAGAGGGGATGGGAGGTGTGGGCAACGGAAGACACTCATCAGGATTGCCTGGAGGCAACGAGAATATTTCAAAATTCACAGAGCCAATCACTGACGTGTCGATTGTCACCTCTGGAGATGGTTATCCACGCTATCGTCACAGGTACTCGTTACTGAAGAAGAACTGTTATCGATATTATGATGGGAGCGGACTCCATCCGACCATATTCCAAACAAACTCATTGGAGAACAAGTTTCACGATTGTGCTGGCCAGACGACCGCCAATTTGGCTAGCGTGTCGGGTAACGCGTTGATGCGAACACCGCCATTGTTCTGCTTGGAGAGGATACCTGCCTCAGGTTGCAGGAACGGTAACGGAACGGGCTGGGCGATATTCTCGATGTATAAGCGCTGTTAAGGCTCTGGCTCAATACAGCATGACGCCTGGAATTGGCACGTTTATCTCGCTTCATGACAGTCTTTTCAAGGCCGACGCCACGGTCGCAAACGACATGTATTGACGCCAAAGTAGAATCAGTTCTCGTTACCAAACTTAAATCCTCCCATCCTCTCGTCTGGGTGTTTCTCTGTACTATCAGGAAACGCAGGATGAAGATTAGGTACGAAGGGAAGCTAGCTCAAATCAAAATTTTCAAATGTGTGTGAATTTCTAAGGGACCAAACTGCTTAGAGGTCATCGGTCCCTGGACTTACAAACTACTTAAACTAACTTACGCTAACAACAACACACACCACACGAGGGTGGACTCGAACCTATGACGGGCTAGCTCAACTTGCAGCTTGCAGAATGCAGTAAAGTGCTCCCGATACTTCCAGACACTCGAGGTGTAACATTGGTCAAAATCTGCGCATCGGTTGCCTTACGATGAGTAATGCCGTTTCTCTCGTACGCCAGTATCGGCGCAAATCCGTAAATTGCACCTGTCCGCCACGAGAAAGACTAACACATACTGGCTTCTCAGACCGCCGACACCGAGTCCGATACGCAGCTGATACTTTTCGCCTGTCGTGTTGGGCAATTCTGGTGTGCGATCATGTCTCCCCGCACACTCCAGAATACGACGAAATTCAGTGAATTCTATGTTTTGTAGGCGGCAACTCCTTTCTGGCATGTCTTCAATGTTCACTGACGCACTACAGTGCTCGAAATAACAGACCACTAACTTCGTACTTCAAATAAACACATTGTGCAATCCATGTTTTCATGGTCAATGCGTCCTTTCTCCTGTGTACAAACGTTTCTTAATGGTCACGTTGATTTTTACTCGTGTAAAATGTTGGAGATAGTGTAGGGATGGAGGGGGGGGGGGAGAGACTGTCACATGCCGCTTGACAAAAAAAAAGTGAAGTACCCAAAATACATGGACGGATGTGAATGTAATTTAGTACAGGCACACACCAACAGCGGGTACGTAAACGGAGTTGCAAGTCTCTGTCACAGCTAGAACGAACACCAGCAGAATGCTCTACAGCTGTTCATGTCTGTTGTTGTTGTTAACATGCATGGTACGGTACAAAAGGGCCGCGAACAGCAACAGCTGTTGCGTGATCACTGTGAAGCACGCGGAAATGCCGCGTGTTGTGTGAGCCAGTGTTATCGGCACCTGAAGGAATTTCAAGGAGGCCGCATTGTGGATCTCCATTTGGCGGGCTAATCGAATCCTGTAATACCGGGATTTCGGGGGCATTCGAATGTGACTGGGGACCGATGTTGGACCACAAAAAATGGCTCTGAGCACTATGGGACTTAACTTCTCAGGTCATCAGTCCCCTAGAACTTAGAACTACTTAAACCTAACTAACCTAAGGACATCACATGCATCCATGCCCGAGGCAGGATTCGAACCTGCGACCGTAGCGGTCTCGCTGTTCCGGACTGTAGCGCCTAGAACCGGGCCGGCGAAATGTTGGACCACAAAGGAACTTGAAGCAGACATACTTGTCGTCAATGTTTCGGTCACCATACATACCATCGCAAGGCAGAATTAGGGTATTGTGCACCAAGCACATCGCAGCTCCTTTGCACCTGAAGGAAGATTCCTTCATCTGCGCCAATCCTCTTCAAAAGTCTTTCTTGCTGGTTTTGCTCATCGTGCAATCTTGCTTTCTAGATAATACAATTCCTTTGCTTCATTGACTACTGTGCCGTTTGTAGATTACTGTTAAGCAACTCACTATTCTCATTTCTGCTACTCTCCGTCACCTTAGTACTTGCTTTACCGACCCTTACGCTGTGATTCATTCCGAGTAAGCCGTTCATTACGCCCATTTATAAATGTTTATTACTCGCTTGCCTCTACATAAGATTAAGTCGTATCACACCGACATCAGAATTCTGTCTGCCTCTGAACGCCGCATGCGATACTATCAAAAATTTTCATATTCTACCTGCGAAACGACCGTGAAAACTTAAGGCTATTACAAAGACAGAAAAGAAGACGCACCGCGAAGGCATTATGCACAAGGGACGGAAATCGGTAGATGTGATTTGCGTGCACAGAAAAACAAATCAGTACGATTCCAGAAAAAAATTGATGATTCATTCAAGAGAAAGAACTTCACAAACTGAGAAAGCCAACAACAATTACCGAGCGAGGTGGCGCAGTGGTTAGCACACTGGACTCGCATTTGGGAAGACGACGGTTCAATCCCGCGTCCGGCCATCCTGATGTAGGTTTTCTGTGATTTCCCTAAATCGCTCCTGGGAAATGCCGGGTGGTTCCTTCGAAAAGACACGGCCGACTTCCTTCCCTAATCCGATGAGACAGATGACCTCGCTGTTTGGTCTCCTCCCCCAAACAACCCAACCCCAACAACAATTGGGGCACCTTTGGCGCTTATGAAAGCAGTTACTCGGCTTGGCACTGACTGATAAGAGTTGCTGGATTTCCACCCGAGGGATACCGTGTTAAATTCTACCCAATTGGCGCGTCACATCGTCAAAGTCCCGAGCTGGTTGGAGGGCGCTGA
Source organism: Schistocerca americana (assembly GCF_021461395.2). NCBI lineage: Eukaryota > Metazoa > Arthropoda > Insecta > Orthoptera > Acrididae > Schistocerca > Schistocerca americana. Next base: position 947,250,992 of record NC_060121.1, read on the forward strand.
CCGCAATGATCCAAACGTTCTCAATTGGGGAAAAATCCGTCGATCTTACTGGCCGAGGTCTGGTTTGGAAGCACGAAGACGAGCAGTAGAAACTCTCGCCGTGTGTGGGAGGGCATTATCTTGCTGAATTGTAAGGAACACATACAAAAACGTTGTGGGGAAGGCTAACCAAAGACTGCATTTTACTAGTAGGACACTTACAAAATGTGACAGATCTACTAAAGAGACTGCCTACACTACGCTTGTCGGTCCTCTTTTAGAATACTGCCGCGCAGTGTGGGTTCCTTGGCAGATAGGAGTGACGGAGTACATTGAGAATGTTCAAAGAATGGCAGCACGTTTCGTATTAGCGCGAAATAGGGGTCACTGAAATGATACAGGATTTGGGATGGCCATCATTAAAAGAACGGCATTTCTCGTTGCTTCAGAATCTTCTCTCGAAATTCGAATCACCAACTTCTCCTCCGAATGCGAACATATTTTGTTGACGCTGACCTACATAGGGAGAAACGATCACCATGATAAAATAAGGGAAATCAGAGCTCGCACGGAAATATATACATTTTTATTCTTTCCGCGCTCTATACGAGACTGCAATAACAGAGAATTATGAAGGTAGTTCGCTGAACCCTCTGCCACGTTTAAGTAGTTCTAAGTTCTAGGGGACTGATGACCTCAGATGTTAAGTCCCATAGTGCTCAGAGCCATTTGAACCATTTTGAACATAAATAACTTTCCGCTCTGGCGACATAAGGAAACACATGAGCGCTTTTCTACGCCGACGTTTCCGATTAGTTGGTGCGTCTGGCAGTAACTGTCTTTACTTGTAGTGCCGTCGTGAGATACCAACTTTTTCCCAAGACATCGTCCTACGGACCATACGACTCAAGCAAGTAAAAGTACACCCCTTCCATTGGGTTGACGGACAGTATTACTGTTAGCACGGATACAATGACAAGTATCAGAAGAAGTGGCATGTATCTCATATTATACTGTGCTGATACAATTTCCACATAAATATTCTTTGACACAATGATGTGGATATAATGTTGTTGTAGCTAGACCTTTCCCCCGATGCCAAAGATATTTCGGCGGTGGTGTCTCGGCTATCGTTGAGCTGATACGGAATTCCTATCACCTCTGTAGAGTGTACATTAGGTGGCCAGTATTCGTCAGAGATTAGAGGAGAAGTTGAAAAACACAATTATTATTTCTGGAAGTACATCGAGACATTGTTCACAGATAATGTTGCACACAACAGAATGTGTTTTACGTGAAGAAAAGAGATTCTCTGCAGCTAGTAGTGTCAGAACAAATCAGAGGCTCAGCAGGAGAATGATCTGCAAGGAAAGCGTGTCGTTTCGCTAGGACTGAATTGTCAGCAGGCGGACCGTGTTTAATGGGGTGGTAAAGTGGGACAATCAGCTCCGTGGAGGACGTTCCTCTCAGTTTCCAGTCTGCGCTGCCTCACCGAGTAGGCCGACGCCGTGTCGCAATGAGCACACGACGCGGTCAGACGTCACAGGTGTTCGCACCGACACGCACGTCCCAGCATACCCATCAACGTCCCTCTAATCTCTGACGAGTACCGCCCACCTAGCGTAAGCTCTGCTGAGGTGATAGGAATTCCGTGTCAAGCAAACGACAACCGAGTCACCGTCGCGGAAATGTCTTTGGAATCGAGGGAAAAGGCCTGGTTACATCGACAGTATATCTACAACATTGTCTCAGAGAATATGGAATGTGGAAATTGTATCAGCACAGTATACGAGGGCAGTTCAATAAGTAATGCAACACATTTTTTTTCTGAAACAGGGGTTGTTTTATTCAGCATTGAAATACACCAGGTTATTCCCCAATCTTTTAGCTACACAACACTATTTTTCAACGTGATCTCCATTCAATGCTACGGCCTTACGCCACCTTGAAATGAGGGCCTGTATGCCTGCACGGTACCATTCCACTGGTCGATGTCGGAGCCAACGTCGTACTGCATCAATAACTTCTTCATCATCCGCGTAGTGCCTCCCACGGATTGCGTCCTTCATTGGGCCAAACATATGGAAATCCGACGGTGCGAGATCGGGGCTGTAGGGTGCATGAGGAAGAACAGTCCACTGAAGTTTTGTGAGCTCCTCTCGGGTGCGAAGACTTGTGTGAGGTCTTGCGTTGTCATGAAGAAGGAGAAGTTCGTTCAGATTTTTGTGCCTACGAACACGCTGAAGTCGTTTCTTCAATTTCTGAAGAGTAGTACAATACACTTCAGAGTTGATCGTTTGACCATGGGGAAGGACATCGAACAGAATAACCTCTTCAGCGTCCCAGAAGACTGTAACCATGACTTTACCGGCTGAGGGTATGGCTTTAAACTTTTTCTTGGTAGGGGAGTGGGTGTGGCGCCACTCCATTGATTGCCGTTTTGTTTCAGGTTCGAAGTGATGAACCCATGTTTCATCGCCTGTAACAATCTTTGACAAGAAATTGTCACCCACAGCCACATGAAGAGCAAGCAATTCCGCACAGATGGTTCTCCTTTGCTCTTTATGGTGTTCGGTTAGACAACGAGGGACCCAGCGGGAACAAACCTTTGAATATCCCAACTGGTGAACAATTGTGACAGCACTACCAACAGAGATGTCAAGTTGAGCACTGAGTTGTTTGATGGTGATCCGTCGATCATCTCGAACGAGTGTGTTCGCACGCTCCGCCATTGCAGGAGACACAGCTGTGCACGGCCGGGCCGCACGCGGGAGATCAGACAGTCTTGCTTGACCTTGCGGCGATGATGACACACGCTTTGCCCAACGACTCACCGTGCTTTTGTCCACTGCCAGATCACAGTAGACATTCTGCAAGCGCCTATGAATATCTGAGATGCCCTGGTTTTCCGCCAAAAGAAACTCTATCACTGCCCGTTGTTTGCAACGCACATCCGTTACAGACGCCATTTTAACAGCTCCGTACAGCGCTGCCACCTGTCGGAAGTCAATGAAACTATACGAGACGAAGCGGGAATGTTTGAAAATATTCCACAAGAAATTTCCGGTTTTTTCAACCAAAATTGGCCGAGAAAAAAAATGTGTTGCATTACTTATTGAACTGCCCTCGTAATATGAGATACAGGCCTCTTCCAGGAGACGAAATAATTTGGAGTATGTGTGACTGGTTGCCGTTTTTCCTATTCCTTGTCATCATATCCGTGCTAACATTAATACTGCCCATCCACCCAATGGGAGGGGATGATATTGTTCCTTGTATATGTGGTGTCGTCGGCAGAAAGAGTTCTCAGGCAAAAATTGGCAGCTCACGACGGCACTACACGTAAAGACTGTCACTGCGAGATGTATCAACGAATCGGAGACGTCGGCGTAGACAAGCGCTCATGTGTTTCCTTATGTCGCCACTGCAGGAAAGTTAGTTATATACGAAAGCAGTACCGCTCACCACAGTCTCTATGTAATCAGTGACCATTTTTCATCATCGCTAGCGACGAGGGTATCGTCTTACCACAGACCCGGCTGCGTTTGAATAGAACAGTTGTTCTAGAGTTGTATCCTGTTAAAGACAATTGTATTCTGATGCGAAACTATGGTTCTGCAAATGTTATAAGTATCAGGTCATGTGTGCGTATAGTACTTGTTTCATAGTTACGTTTTTACCGTGGTCAAATTTTAATAAATTACTGATAATTTACGTGTGTGTGTGTGTGTGTGTGTGTGTGTGTGTGTGTGTGTGTGTGTGTGTGTGTTTTTGTATCTGCTCGACCCTCTCCTGAAGCAATCTAGTCTTGCTAAAATACACCAAACTATATGCAAGTAGTCGCATATAGTTTCCGGAAACAACGTATAAGAGAATAAGGTTGCTTAAAAGCGTCTAGATTTTGCTTTATAAGCCAATAACAGCTGATTTTATTACAATAACTAAAGAAAATTCGTACGTTCCTTTTAATTAAAACCATTACGTGCGCCCTCTTCTATATCTATCTCTCCCCCCCCCCCCCCCCTTCTTCTCTTCTCTTACGCTTTCCTTCCTAGATTTGTAAGCCTTGCCGTCTACGGATTTTGCGTGTTCGTCCTATTTACAGTAAGTCCTTTCTTCGCATGGACTACTCAGTTTGTATATTTTACTAATTTTTTTCATAGTTCCACACAACTTCTTCCTGTTTTCTCGATTGATCTGTGTTCAGTTTTTCAAGGCCTATCCACTGTGCCAACTTGTAATTAAATCTGAGGAGGGTGCGATGGGGAGGTTCCCTTGTTAGAATACATAGGGGTTATTTTTCTATCTGCCACACCTAATGCTACTTTCGTTTGTGTTCAACGTTCGGTGCCCAGTACAGTGTTCTGCATTCTCCTCTCCTCCCACGCGCTCACCACAACGCCGGTTCGCTCGCTGTGGTGGCCGACCTTAAGCACGGGTGGGGCCTCAAACCGGAGAGATGCGCCGCACAGCTGTTGCGTCCGCCGCCGGCGGTCGCACGTGGTCGCCGTCTGCCGGGCTATCTGCGAGCCCAGCGGATTGGGCTGCGCAGATAGCCGCGCCGCTCTGCGTTCGCCACAGCACGTAGCCGGCCGCCCACGCCTCCCGGAAATCGCGGGCAAGGCCGAACCTCCAGAGCGAACGCCGCTCCCACCGGCCCACGTCGCTGCGGTACTGCGGGGCGGCGGGTGGAATAATAGAATATGTGTTTTGTATTTATGCTGTTTGCCGTTCTCAACACTGGCTCTCTAACTACAATATTGGCAACCAGAAAGTGATTAGCAAAACGTGAAGCCTGTAATTAGAATTCCTAGTGCCCTCTTCATCTGACAAGGGAACCTCCCCATCGCACCCCCGTCAGATTTAGCTATAAGTTGCCACAGTGGATAGGCCTTTAAAAACTGGACACAGATCAATCGAGAAAACAGGAAGAAGTTGTGTGGAACTACGAAAAAAAGTAAGCAAAATATACGAACTGAGTAGTCAATGCGCAACATAAGCAACATTAAGGATACTGTGAGCTCAGGAGCGCCGTGGTTAGCGTGAGCAGCTCTGGAGGGAGAGGTCCTTGGTTCAAGTCTTCCATCGGGTGAAAATTTTACTTTCTTTATTCTCGCAAAGTTATGATCCGTCCGTTCGTTCATTGACGTCTCTGTTCACTGTAATAAGTTTAGTGTGTGTTTTGCCATCGCACCGCAAAACCGTGCGATTAGTAGACGAAATGACGTGCCTCTCCAATGAGAACCGAAAACATTTGCTCGCAAGGTCATACGTCAACCGATTCCTCCACAGGACAACACGTCTGATATATTCTATACGACACTGGTGACGGCATGTGCGTCACCTGACAGGAATATGTTGTCGACCCACGTAACTTGTACACTTGGCGAATGGGTAAAAAGATTCTTCTACCTTGCCGATTTAGGTTTTCTTGTGGATGTGATAATCACTCCCAAAAAAGTGATGAAGACATAAGAGTTTGTCACATGAACTGCAACAAATGACTGCAACAGTTTCACAGTCGCACAGTTTTCCCTGTGCTCTGTCAAAACATATGTTTCTAACGTTTTCAAATTTTTCCGTGTGTAGACCGTCAAATCCTGCATGTGTCCAAGCAAATCTGAACATGTCCTGGAATTTTGGAGAGCGAAGTTGATTATGTCTGAGTGCCTTAACTTTGATAATAGTCTGAAAATAAAAAATTTTTCACACGAGGAGGCTTGAACCAAAGACCTTTCGTTTCGCAGCTGCTCACGCTAACCACGGAACCACGGCACTTCAGGGCTTACAGTGCACTTGATGCTGCCTATCTTGCGCATGGACTACTCAGTTTGTATATTTTGCTTTTTTTTCACAGTTCCACACAACTTCTTCCTGATTTCTCGATTGATCTGTGTTCAGTTTTTCAAGGCCTATCCACTGTGCCAACTTGTAATTAAATCTAAGGGGGGTGCGATGGGGAGGTTCCCTTGTGAGAAATACATTTATAGCTACAGCTTATAGCTCTGAGGATTTAGGAGATTGTCTGGGATTCATAATCAAAAACCATTCTGTCTAAAATGTTCACTATATTCTGAAAGTCACAGACCAAAAAGAATCAACACAATCCAACTACCAGAGCAGTTCAGAGTCTAATGCACTGATGCCACTATAACTGTTCAAATTAAATGTTTAAGTGAATGCTCGCCATAATTTGATGATAAAGTTCAGCAAACGCCACGCTAATAATGGTAGAATGTCTGTCCCGCGGCGGCACATGAAAATACGACATACGCAAACTAAAGATAGATCATTAATGTCATCCCAAAATTAACGCTTCACTCGAAAACGATTTCATGGTTACGCGTATCCCGAGTAACTTATTACGGCATCTGAGGCTGTTTATATCAACGATACCGACGCGACGCGACTCCTGGCACAGGTCTGGAGAGAACTGGGGCCTTTCTTTTCTCGCGCAACGTTCTTACATATAAAGCCACGGTGCGGACGGCTAAGGGAACGCCTGATCAAATCTGCTCTCCCGACTAGCCGCTGGGCTAGTAATGCAGCACTTTAAGTTATCGAATAAATCATTGCTTCCTTTGCTGATGGCCGATGAAGCTTTCAATTTAATTGTGCAATCAGCACACAAGTAAGTAATAATAGTAAAAGACTGACATGGCTAAGTCAAATATTTTGGGCGAGAGAATTAATTTAATTACACTACACGCAGTAGACGAGCTCTGAACTTGCTCTTTGGAGATACACTGTAGCTATAGTTTTATAGTTATTCTGATGAAACTTCTCACATTTTTATGATGATAGCGGATCTCCCTTCTACTTAAATTTAAACATCCTAGCTTTATTTATTCGCCTACTTAATCTATCTTGCTTCCTTAATTTCGAAGACAAAAACCAGAAAATCATGAATTTCAACTAAAATTTTAATTTGTGAGATCCAGATTACTGTTTCTACTAAATTATTATGCAAAAGGAATCTAAATATAAATTTTTAAGTTTCTAGCTCTTTTCTGTTACGCCAATGATTTTTACAGAAAAACATCCAAATTTCGAAAATGGTTAAAGTTATTGAACTGATATCCAACACATATTGATTTTGTAGTACTCCTGACATGCTAGAAACGTTTCAGGTTATTTACTTCATTTTAAAGTATTGCGCAATATTTATGATGTCAGAGCTAGTTACAGCGGACTGGCTGGCACACAATGAAAAAGACTGATGTGAATTTTATAAGGTGTGAGTAGGCTGCTTCCCTACAGTACGGATCAGCTCTGCTCCGGTTGTCCGGAAAGGGGGCATTGTGAAGCATCCCCAACTCTTTTGTGGTTCCCTTTTTAGGTACTCCACGTCGAGGTCTGCTCGTAGATACGTATCGTCGGCTTTACTTTCCGTCGTGACAGCGACGACTCTCCAACGAGGTGCGGGCCTTGTGTTTTGCTATTATTGCGAGTCTTGTAAATATCGCTTTTAATTTAGTAATTTGCCAGGCTAAAACTCTCCCCTTTTATGATTAAGACAGCCTGCGCCACCTTTCGGAGGGAGTGGGGACGTCAAAGAGTCACAAAAGTTCATATTAAGCAGTCCGTAAAACACGTAAACGTTCACTTCAGTTAGCGTGTTAGTTAATGCCTATGCTCTCCGCTAGATGGTGCTGACTTACTGCTGAATAGCTTTGGTTCCGTAAAACCTTCACTGATTAGTACTAGGTAAATGAAACAAGTACAACACTCTTGTATTTCACTTTCACACTATATTCAAGGATTAAGATGGTGATGGATGATGGTCTGTTTAAAAGGTTCCTAGCCTGGAGAAATCTAAATAGTCCGCAAATGCTGATATGCACGTGCTCTATTTCCAGATTCGCAACTAACGGCACTCAACACTTTCAAAAGTCCACATGTTAATATCTGAATACCGGTACCGCTGAATTCACTCGTATCAGCAGATAAATTGAGTTTCCGTCGTCTATATGTCCGTAAAGTTCCAATCTAGCACTAAAGTCCTAAAATCCCCTTAATACTCCGTTGCTACCAACAGTCAGAGATCGTACACTACATCACTTTTAATCTCCGTAATATTCTAACAGTTTATCGTGAATCTTAACACGATAAAGTCCAATCTAATTATTGTATCGCTGACTGACACAGGTTCCCCGTCCTTTAACGAAACAACCAAGGAAAAAAGTCGACAATAATGAAGATCAGACCTTTTTATAGGTTTTTCATCACAAGAGTTTAACGTCACTGCCTTCTCCGTGATGGAGCTTCCGTGGCTTTGCTGCACTTAGACGTTAAACTACTTGCTGATATACTATAATTTTGATCTGCAATTACCGAACTCTGATTCTACACCATTTTCCCCTCTAAAATTCTGTTCTTAATTTTAAATTTCAAGATAAAATAGAGCTTAATGCACAACAAGCGAAAATCCGGAAAAAGGTTGCAGAAGCAAAAAACAAAGTTTGGGAACAGTCATGTCAAAAAATTGAATCCTATATTGGTGGTAAAAGAAACACAGAAGCATGGAAAACTATAAAAAATTTAAGAAGGAATTCTAAAGAAACAACACATATTAAATATATTACTCATGACTCTTGGGAAAAATATTTTAAAAGTTTATTAACAGAAAACAGGGAAGAATACTTGGGAAACCCTGAATATAATGAAATGATAGATCTACAAGCAGAGAATTACATCCGTTTGGAAATAGAGACAGTAAAAACTGCAATAAAATCTTTAAAGAATGGAAGGGCTACAGGCATTGGAGGTATTCCTGCAGAATTATTAAAATTAGGAACAAAGAAATTAATGGAATTGTTAAGAAACCTTTTCGAAAGATGTTTAAATGGGGAAGATGTCCCAAATGATTTGAAAGTAGGATATATTTCAGTGATACATAAAAAAGGAGCGAAAGATGAGTGTAAAAATTATAGGGGAATAACAGTGACCAATACCTTCAGTAGATTATATGGAAGAATTACTAAATATTTGTTAGAACAAGAATACAAAGAAAAGGAGGCTGAAGAACAAGCAGGTTTTAGAGCTGGAAGATCAACAATTGATCATATCTTTTGCCTACAACAAATTATTGAAAAAAAATGGTTCTGGCACAACCTATACATTTAGTATTCATAGATATAGAAAAAGCCTATGATAGTGTGCCTTTATCCAGTTTATGGAAAGCTTTAATATCAATAGGAATAAATCCAAGAATAATTAAAGCAATTCAAAATTTATATAAAAATTCTATTTCAAAAATAAAAATTGGTAAATATCTATCACATGGATTCCAAGTCACAAAAGGATTACGTCAAGGATGTAGCATCTCACCTACATTGTATAAAATATATACAGAAGTAACTTTACAGAATTGGAAGAAAAAATGTCATGCTATGGGAATACCAATAAATGATAGAACAATATACTCGTTACAATTTGCAGACGACCAGCTGATTATAGCCCAAGACTGTGAGGACATAGAGTATATGACCAGAAAATTGATTCAAGAATATAAAAAATCAGGTCTAAATGTAAACATGAATAAAACAAAGTACATGGTAATTGGTGGAGTGAATGGAGACTTAATATTAGAAGAAGGGATGGGAACAATAACAGCTACTGAGGAATATAAATATTTAGGTGTGAAAATTACAAATGATGGGAAACAGGACAAAGAAATTAGATCAAGAATAAATTCTGGAAAGACGACAATCTCTTTATTGAATGGAATTCTCTGGGACAAACACATAACAACTGATAACAAAATAAGAATTTTTAAAACAATAGTTAGGAGCATTATTACATATGGTTCAGAAGTGTGGACAACAAAATGGCAACTGAAATCAAAATTATTAGCCACAGAAATGGATTTCTGGAGACGTTCAGCAAGAATATCAAGACGAGAAAGAATAAGAAATGAAGTAATCAGAGACAAGATGAAATGTAAAAATTCAATTATTGATTTCATCGAGCACAAACAACTTAAATGGTATGGACACATCAGACGAATGGAACAGGAAAGGCTACCAAAATGCATAATCGACTGGGTACCAATTGGAAGAAGAAAAAGGGACGACCACCTGATACATGGATACAGGGAGTTCAGTCAGCAATGAGGAAGAACAACATTCCTGAAGATTTATGGACAAACAGAGAAGAGTGGAGAACAATAATTAGTGACTTACTGTAATCTAGAATAGGTGCTGGAAAAATGTACTCACATTGTAAATCCAGAATAATAATAATAATAATTTTAAATTATTCTTTCTATAGGTTTTATCGTTGTAAACTCAACCGTGGTGTTACAATTGGCATCTGGAACGCAACGGTGTGGCGAGCACCTGCTACTAACCGCACAACAGTAAACATTACTCACCCTCCCGCCCCCTTCCACACCCCCAGACATACCATGCTGGTACTACAGTCTACTACAAACAGCAGTGAAACTCCACTGGGCAAGAAACTGCATCGTACCGCTCTGTGCGGCCACCCTGCAATAACAGAAGAACTGCGTTGTATAAAGTGTAAAATTACTGTGTTTAATGGTCTTACTTCCATACTTTCCAGTCACTAAACCTGGTGGTGATTTTTCAAACGCGATTATGCAAATGTAATTAACGTCAGCGCATAATAATAAAATACGAGTTCAACGTTTTTGAATAGTTCACAATAGCCGCGCCATATTCGTTCCGTCGACAATCACTTAAAACGGGAAATTAATTGTAATCCGATAGGTTTAAGTTCAAATGAAAATGATTACGAGTATATCCTCGTGCGTGGCACCCACTTTCCAATACTTTGAGCAGATTTGAGTTCGTTTCCAGAGTATCGTGCCACAAAACGTTTTTGCAATATCCACACAATTTTACTTGCTGAATCAGGTATTTACTGCTCAGTGCGGCTAAGCGCATACTCGTTCGTGCAGCTAGCACCATCTACCACATTTCACCTATTGCAAGTGCTTGCACATCTTAGTCAGTCGGCGCGTGTCATTAGTCTTGTATAGTCCATTGAATGCTGCTCTAACCAATATCAAGTTTTTTTTATTTTAAATGTTTTGTGACAAACTCCAACAATACTGGACTACTTTCCTCAATTATGCGTTTTAACTGTTGATATTTACGATTAATATTAATTAATTAATATTATTAATATTAATATTAATAATAAATATTAATAAATTAATATTAATAATAATAATACATATTAATACTGTACCAGAAAAGAGCCTTTTGGCTCTAACATCCGTTGACGTCAATATGCGATTCTATGAATCCATTTTCCTTCTGAAGATGACAAATTTATTTTTGTCGAAACCACGGTAAAGAATCGATAAACCTTTAACTCTGCATCTGACTGATTATTTTATTCCAATCCCATCAAATTTCTACGTGCACCATTGCTGAAACGCAGCCATGTTTAAAATTTTAACAATGTCGTTGCTTAGATAAGGATAATGTAACGGAGTTCAAAAATTTTCCTTGCTTTCACCAAGGTTCTTATGACCTGCTTGTTTTAACCATTTCTTGACAGTTTATACACGAGCGTTTTAATTACTTCTAACAGGAGCTACGCATTTCCTTATTCAATCTGGTAAGTAACCGCACTGCATATAATTTTTTGTGAAACTGAAGTATGAAACCAGCTATTCAAAAATTTGTCTACTGATATGCTTTATTGCATTCGAGAAGCGCTCAGCCATTTAGTCACTAGCTAACGTTATCCAAAATTGGTTACAATTTGTCAGTGTCATCAAGTGCAGAAGTTCTGAAGGCACTACGGGTGAATAAAAATGTTAAACATTATCTGGCATGCCTGCAAAGTGTAATTAATAATTCTAAAATGTTACAATATTCCTGGCATCATTCACTAACCTCTCAGCATCTTTTGCAAATCGAAGAAGTGGTATTTCCGTTTGACATTTCGGAATGCTGCGAGAATTTATATCGCCACAATAATTACGAAATACGGCTTCATTTGAACGCGCTTCTCCACTTCATATGATTGCTCAGTGAGTTTTTATAGACTAGCCTCTTGGCAGCGCTGCGATGGCGAAGTTGCAGAGAAACTGTGAAAGTTTCGTGACTCATTGTCTGGGACTCTACTAATGCCGCCGGCAGCCTTGATATGACCTCCGTTCGTCGAGAGAGACCACAAGTTTATTGAGGTGTGTCTCATCTAGATGAAATCGCTCACTCATCATTAGATTTCGCAAAGCTTCCAGATTACGCTGATGTTTATCGCTACGTTCCACCCGCTGTCCCAGAAAGTCTTAGTCTCTGTAGTATTAACATCGCGTGATTTAGGGGGCCATTGGAGAGGCCATACGGTGTCCGCGTGATCGTCAAATCGGCAGCGTATGCGTGCAGCTCGGAAGGCGGAAATGTCACAACGTAGTCTTCATTGATATGCAGAAGAAAGGGCAACACCTGTTCACAGAGAATGTTGAAGTAAACACCATCGTTCACGTTCACGGTAACTTAAATGAATGAAGACAAGACAATGGACGATAAGCGCCCTAAAAACATCACAGTACCACCTCTGGCCTGAACTACACTCTCCATACACTGCGGATTAAATGCTTCACTGGGCACCAGATGCCTCGCACGATTCGGAAAGAGACAAAATCATGACTAGTCGGACCACTATACAAGCCTCTAGTCATCCAGAGTCCACTTCCTTTGTTGTTTGGCCCACTGAAGACGCTTCTATGAACAGTGGCTACTTCCGAGGTACCCAATCCACAATGTCGACTGCATGCAGTTACTTTCGTAGTGTTCGCTCGGAAACTGGTTTAGATGGACCTGCATTCACTGATAGCTGCAATTCCTAGCAGGTCTGAAACCGATTATCATTGACAAAGCGTGGCACTTTAATCGAGGTTACCCACATCCGCCTAGTTAAGTGGTTCCCAACCAGGGGATATTTACACCCTGGGGGATAAAATGAAAATTTCTGGTTTAAAAACTGAACAAAATTATTTTCAAAAGATCATTATTACTATCACAGTTTCGTAAGACTATAATATTGATTGTATAAGCTATGAATAATTATTGAGTGTTGACTAACATCAAGGCGGTTTCTTGTTCTACTGATTTGTATTTGCATGAACTAGTTTTCGGCTTATTAGGTCATCTTCAGATAACTATTGGCTATTGTTTACAAGGAGCTTCTGTTCTTACGAACCAAACATTCTGGACTAAGATTCAACGCACTTACACACGATTTTTAGTTGTGGTATTGTCATTGGAATTGTTAAACCGGTTTTTTGACTTTTTATTCTGTAAAACTGTTCTTTAACATGATAAATCACATTTTATGGTTTGTCAGTACCATGTATGACAACAATTCGAATTATTTAGAATACACATTATTACAAAATTTCAATTTTTTTGTATTTGTTGTGAACAGTTGCACTGGGCACTAGTTGTTGGTTGTACAACAGTGATGTTTTCTTTGGGGGTTACATTTTGTTATTAGAAAATTGTTCATTAATAAATAACAAATATTACATTGCTGCAGTTGATTTACAGTTAGGAATGTAAACACATAAGGGAAATTACATTATATTGGGGTGTGAATTTGTTTACTATTGGCACACTTTGTGGTTAGTAGCAGGTTGTAATAATGTGTATTCTAATTAATTCTAATTGCTGTCATACATGGTACTGACAAACCATAAAATGTGATTTATTATGTTAAAGAACAGTTTTACAGAACAAAAAGTAAAAAAACCAGTTTAACAATTCCAAAGACAATACCACAACTAAAGATCGTGTGTAAGTGCGTTGTATCTTAGTCCAGAATGTTTGGTTCGTAAGAACACAAGCTCCTTTTAAACAATAGCCAGTAGTTATCTGAAGATGGCCTAATAAGCCGAAAACTAGTTCATACAAATAAAAATCAGTAGAACAAGAAACCGGCCAAGTGTTATTCAACCCTCAATCAAGGAGCGACGGAAGAATCCATAAACATGGATAATTACTTTTTCTCAATTATTAGCATTAATGCGGTGGAGGTGATAGGTACCTCACATAGTACACCCACTACACACATATGTTGTGCTTTGTCCCGTACATCGATGATGATAAAAGTGAGACATACACCTAACAAATGCTAAATATCTCACGAAAATGTCTTCTCCAAGTTGTAAATGGTACCTGCAGTAGTCCAGAAATTGCTTCAAAATAAATAAATTAATTGACAGCAGGAACACAGTAGTAGTTATATAAGGGCTACTACAATGCTTCACACATTTTATTATTATTATTATTATTATCTTTCCTTTCTCAGACCTTAGGTCTGGTTCGGAATGAAAGTGACGCGGACCTTGATCAAGCGTCACTTCCTTTTAACTGTACGGTATATGTTACATTGCGTTTAGGAACTTTCGGGTAATTGAACATGTATCAATAATTACGGATTTCTGAAGTTGTATATATAAGTTTGGATGTAGCTGTATTGCATTAATGTACTGGTGGATATTGCGTGGTATGACTCCTGTAGTTGAAAGTATAATTGGTATAATGTCAACTTTATCCTGATGCCACATGTCCTTGACTTCCTCAGCCAGTTGGATGTGTTTTTCAATTTTTTCTCCTGTTTTCTTCTGTATATTTGCTGTATTGGGTATGGATATTTCAATTAGTTGTGTTAATTTCTTCTTTTTATTGGTGAGTATGATGTCAGGTTTGTTATGTGGCGTTGTTTTATCTGTTATAATGGTTCTGTTCCAGTATAATTTGTATTCATCATTCTCCAGTACATTTTGTGGTGTATACTTGTATGTAGGAACGTGTTGTTTTAAAAGTTTATGTTGTAAGGCAAGCTGTTGATGTATTATTTTTGCGACGTTGTCATGTCTTCTGGGGTATTCTGTATTCGCTAGTATTGTACATCCGCTTGTGATGTGATCTACTGTTTCTATTTGTTGTTTACAAAGTCTGCATTTATCCGTTGTGGTATTGGGATCTTTAATAATATGCTTGCTGTAATATCTGGTGTTTATTGTTTGATCCTGTATTGCAATCATGAATCCTTCTGTCTCACTGTATATATTGCCTCTTCTTAGCCATGTGTTGGATGCGTCTTGATCGATGTGTGGCTGTGTTAGATGATACGGGTGCTTGCCATGTAGTGTTTTCTTTTTCCAATTTACTTTCTTTGTATCTGTTGATGTTATGTGATCTAAAGGGTTGTAGAGGTGGTTATGAAATTGTAGTGGTGTAGCTGATGTATTTATGTGGGTGATTGCTTTGTGTATTTTGCTAGTTTCTGCTCGTTCTAGAAAGAATTTTCTTAAATTGTCTACCTGTCCATAATGTAGGTTTTTTATGTCGATAAATCCCCTTCCTCCTTCCTTTCTGCTTAATGTGAATCTTTCTGTTGCTGAATGTATGTGATGTATTCTATATTTGTGGCATTGTGATCGTGTAAGTGTATTGAGTGCTTCTAGGTCTGTGTTACTCCATTTCACTACTCCAAATGAGTAGGTCAATATTGGTATGGCATAGGTATTTATAGCTTTTGTCTTGTTTCTTGCTGTCAATTCTGTTTTCAGTATTTTTGTTAGTCTTTGTCTATATTTTCTTTTAGTTCTTCTTTGATATTTGTATTATCTATTCCTATTTTTTGCCTGTATCCTAGATATTTATAGGCATCCGTTTTTTCCATCGCTTCTATGCAGTCGCTGTGGTTATCCAATATGTAATCTTCTTGTTTAGTGTGTTTTCCCTTGACTATGCTATTTTTCTTACATTTGTCTGTTCCAAAAGCCATACTTACATCATTGCTGAATCCTTCTGTTATCTTTAGTAACTGGTTGAGTTGTTGATTTGTTGCTGCCAGTAGTTTTAGATCATCCATGTATAGCAAATGTGTGATTTTGTGTGGGTATGTTCCAGTAATATTGTATCCATAATTTGTATTATTTAGCATGTTGGATAGTGGGTTCAGAGCAAGGCAGAACCAGAAAGGACTTAATGAGTCTCCTTGGTATATTCCACGCTTAATCTGTATTGGCTGTGATGTGATATTATTTGAATTTGTTTGGATATTAAGTGTGGTTTTCCAATTTTTCATTACTATGTTTAGGAACTGTATCAATTTAGGATCTACTTTGTATATTTCCAATATTTGTAGTAACCATGAGTGGGGTACACTATCAAAAGCTTTTTGGTAATCAATGTATGCGTAGTGTAGCGACCTTTGTTTAGTTTTAGCTTGATATGTCACCTCTGCATCTATTATCAGTTGCTCTTTACATCCTCGTGCTTCTTTGCAACAGCCTTTTTGTTCTTCATTTATAATTTTGTTCTGTGTTGTATGTGTCATTAATTTCTGTTTAATGACTGAAGTTAATATTTTGTATATTGTTGGTAGGCATGTTATGGGGCGATATTTAGCTGGGTTCGCTGTGTCTGCTTGATCTTTAGGTTTCAGATATGTTATTCCGTGTGTAAGTGGATCAGGGAATGTGTATGGGTCTGCAATGTAACTGTTAAATAATTTAGTTAGATGTGAATGTGTTGAGGTGAACTTCTTTAACCGGAAATTTGCTATTTTATCATTTCCAGGGACTTTCCAATTGTGAGTAGAATTAATTGCTTGGGTGACTTCATGTTGCAAAATTATCACTTCAAGCATTTGTGGTATCATCTTGTATGTGTCTGTTTCTGCTTGTATCCACCGTGCATGTCTGTTATGTTGTACCGGGTTTGACCATATGTTGCTCCAGAAGTGTTCCATGTCTGTTATGTTTGGTGGATTGTTTATTTTAATGTGTGTGTTATCTATTGTCTGGTAAAATTTCTTTTGGTTTGTGTTGAATGTTTGGTTTTGTTTCCTTCTATTTTCACTTTTTTTGTATCTTCTGAGTCGTTTGGCTAATGCTTGTAATTTCTGCTTCTTTTCGTCTAATTGCTCTGTCGCTTCTTGTTGTGAGATTTTACCTAACTTTCTTCGTTTTTTTTCCGAGATTTCATTTCTTATAAATTGTGTTAACTGTCCGATGTCTTTTCTCAGTTCTTCTATTTTGATCTGTAGCCTGTGTTGCCATGCTGGTTTTGTGGGTTTCTTCTGTGTGTTGGGTGGTTCTGATCTCTGCCTAGTGTGTATATTTAGTGTAGTGAGTGCTCCTATATAAACCAGTAGTTGTAACTCTTCCATAGTTGTGTTTTCATTTATTTTGTTGTGTATGATTGTGTTGATAGTTTTTATTGTTGTTTCGACTTGTGGGTTATTTGGTGGTCTACGCAAGAATGGTCTAATGTCTGTATTTGTGTCTTTGTATTCTATATATGTTAGCTGAAATTTTTCTTGTATATCTAACATCTGTGTCACTTCGTGTTCTATTTGTGCTTGTTCTGGTGGCTGTCTTAAGATTTCGTTTTCCTCTGATTGTTTACTTGGTGCATGTTGTTCTTTGTTTGTTTGCGCTGGGATGTTTGAGTCCATTACTGTATTTTCTTCTTCTTCTGATTGCACATTATTTTGTTCCAGTATTTGTTGTACTTGTTGTTTGATGTTTTCTAATTCTGACTGGGGTATCCTGTTATTTTTTATTATTACACGGATCTGATCAGCTAATCGTTGTTCTGTTAAAAATTTTAATTCTGGGTATCTGGTAATAAATGTTGTGTATACTTGTGATCTGTATCCAGTTGTGTTGGTTCCTAGGTTTGTTGCTTGGTAATAACAGAACATGAGGTGTCGATTAACTTCATCTGACCATCTCATCCTCTGTCTTTGTTTTCCTTCTAGGGTGGTTGCAGGAAGCATATCCTGCAAAACACCTCTATTTGGATTTAAATCATTTTCCAGTTGGCTAGCAGTGTCGTTACCATTGTGGGCGGGCATAGGGTTCAAGCGTCGTCCCCGACCATGACGGCGCTTGTCCGAGGCTTCTTTAGTTCTGTCCTGAACCAACTAATCACACTAAAAGGGGGGTTAGCCCTATTAGTGGTTTGTTCTTTTCGTCGCCTTTTACGACTGGCAGAACATACCGGAGGCCGATTCTTTTCCCGGGCCTCCACGGGGTTTATTATTATTATTATTATAGTGGTTAGTCACAAAACATTAACAGCCTGAAGTCGTCCAATTCTGCCATTTCAGAAGTAAGGAATGGAGCAGTGAAGTTATTTACGAACATATGTATAGTGCACACATTTGAACTTGTTTGATTTTAAATAGGGCTTCAGTGAGCAGGTCAAGCAAGTGCCGCAATGAAGAGGAGTAATGCGGGGGGAGCATGTTTTGTAACAAGTGTGTACCCTCACTGAGGATAGTTAACTCTCTCTTCTGAGAAGAAATTTGGGCAGCACTTGTGGTGCATCACGAATTCTGATTGCACTCTGGGGTAATGGTCTAAGAAAGTTTGGGATCCACTGGCCTCGGTGATAACTGAACTGATACCCACGTCCCACGTCAGTTACATAATCCGCAACGAGAAAACATTCGGACACTTTCACATGGGATATCACTATACGCACACTGTTGGGGTAAACCAATTCTGTCCCGCGAGGACAAAGGTGGCAACAGGAAAAGCATCCAGCCAGCCTCTACCATTGCCGTTACAATGTCCTCAGTCAACATCCGACCCCTTGAAGATACGGGACAAAGGCCAGGAAAAAGAAGAAGGCCTTCTCTAGGTCCTGGACTCTCCGGACCCAGGATTCTTTTGCAGGTCCTGTCGCTTAGGATTTTATTACGACCAATGTCCTTAAGCCGTGTTACATAGCTGCGAGTGATACACCATTCCTTGTGGACAGTTTGTACAGACCGCATTTTTACATCGGAGAAATTCATCCTCGGTGTTGTTGTTGTCATGTAGAGACTCAATATCTGCTTTCTGCAGTTCGGTAACGTCTCCACGTGGATCCACCTTACTGTGCTGGTTCCACACCGTAGGCTTTGAAGTGTGCGCTCCGTTCTGTGCATGTTGTCCATATTAAGCTGGAACTGTCACGTGATATCAGCAAGACACTGTTTGTTTAAGGCCAATTCACACTGTCCGTTACGTCACATTGCATTTCAAAAGGCGGCATTCACAAAGGTAGTCAACGTACCGTCACCCCACGGTGCGGCACGGCACGGCACGTCTTGCTTTCTCAGCTATAACGTTTTGACGGTATCTTCCTCTACTAACATCGTAAGTTAACCTACTTTCTCCACGCTCACTCATCTTAAAGTAGTGGATTTTGTGCTTTCGTTTCTTCGTTTTATCTTTATTTGATTATTATGCTTTGTTTTCGTGGCAAATTGCAAATGTTCCATGACAACTTGGATATTTTTTCCATTGAGTGTTCCTACACAAGCAAGGCCACATGTCTCAAAGCAAAAAAATTTTTACGTTTTGCAATAACAGAACAGAGCGAACGCCCGCGAAGTACATAAATAAGAACATAAGTTGACAAAGCAATTTCTTACATAATATTTTAAATGAAAAGGTCAGCTGCAATGAAAGATAAAATGTACAGCTGTTTCTGATGTTAATTAGCGGCATAAGGACAAAAATCGAAACGTAATAGAGAAGGTAAACAGGGTCCAATTATTCTTTATAGCTATTGGTTCAAATGGCTCTGAGCACTATGGGACTCAACTGCTGAGGTTATTAGTCCCCTAGTACTTAGAACTAGTTAAACCTAACTAACCTAAGGACATCACAAACATCCATGCCCGAGGCAGGATTCGAACCTGCGACCTATAGCTATTGTTTGATGTGTTTGTATGCATATATTTTCGCTAGCTAGTAAATGACTATGTTCTGAATTGTTCTTTCACTTCTCAGCACGTAAAAAAGCAAAGCTGATGAAGAATATAAGTTATTAAGTTTGCTTTGGCTAGTAATAAACTTTGTCGTTGCTAGTTCATTAAACCCGATACCATACTTTGACTTTTTGTATCGCCGGCCGCTGTGGACGAGCGGTTGTAGGCGCTTCAGTCTGGAACCGCGCGACCGCTACGGTCGCAGGTTCGAATCCTGCCTCGGGACTGATAACCTCAGATGTTAAGTCCCATAGTTCTCAGAGCAATTTGAACCATTTCTGAATTTTTTCGTATCAAGGATGGTGACTGATTACTACACTTTCGCCGTTCAGTACAGGGATACGCAAACTGACGTGACGTGAGGTGACGGCCAGTGCGAACACAACTTGAACTAACGGTTCCGTGTCGTGATGCCTGTTCATTTTTTTCTTCAAAGTTAAGAGTCCACTTTATTCCAGGTATCAAATGCAAATTGTTGCGGTGATTACAAAACGCTTGTGCCAAACCCACAGCACCTAAGTAGGGAATGCCATAAATAGCGATATAATGACATTCAAAATTTGTAGGACACATTACGGAGAAACCTACGCCAGCCAGAAATCACGTGACCACGGTTGGAATGTATATGGACAACACGTGTGCCTCGGAAGGCTCACTCAACACTCCACAGCCATGGCTTGTGCCAGCAGTGGACAGTCACATGGCCATCTGGAAACAACTACATCTAAAGCGCTCCAAAGCTCTGTTAAGGTGGTGAGTAGTATTTGTTCGGCGTCAGTGGGGCGAACTGAAAAAGTTCACGGTTTATTCTGTGAATAAAGCACTCCGTCTTCAGGTCACGAGTGGCCTACCGGCACCATCCGACCGCCGGGTCATCCTCAGACGAGGATGCGGATAGGAGGGGCGTGTGGTCAGCACACCGCGCTCCCGGTCGTAAGATGGTATTCTTGACCGAAGCCGCTATTATTCGGTCGAGTAGCTCCTCAAATGGCATCACGAGGCTGAGTGCACCCCGAAAAATGGCAACAGCGCATCGCGGCTGGATGGTCACCCAACCAAGTGTCGGCCACGCCCAACAGCGCTGAACTTCGGTGATCTGACGGGAACCGGTGTACCCACTGCGGCAAGGCCGTTGCCACTTATTCTGTGAATACTACATCTTATTAGTGGCCACTGGCGATTGCGCCCTCGACACGAAGAGGATATAAGCGTCGCGCCGCCTGGCCGTGGCCCAGTTGAAGACTAGCCGTTTTGCGGCTTCCGCAGCGGCGTGAAGAATAGGCACTTGTATAGCAGCGACTTAGGGACTGTATTACTTGTATTACCAATTGTATACACGGAAGGAATTCAAAATGGCTCAAATGTCTCTAAGCAAAAATGGTTCAAATGGCTCTGAGCACTGTGGGACTTAACTTCTGAGGTCATCAGTCGCCTAGTACTTAGAACTAATTAAACCTAACTAACCTAAGGACATCACACACATCCATGCCCGAGGCAGGATTCGAACCTGCGACCGTAGCAGCAGCGCGGTTCCGGACTGAAGCGCCTAGAACCGCTCGGCCACACCGACCGGCTACTGAAGTGATTTGTTGTTTGTCTGTCACCCTTTGCTCGCGATACGTCTCGATCTCATAGAGTTAACTACTGTAATCATTTTCTTTTGTAATAAAATTTACTAATACGAGTTGCCTGAGTTGTTGTTTAGCGATCCTAGAAAGCAGGTTTCCTAGGCACCCCCTATTTGATGAATAGGCAGGATACAACATGTCTCATAACCGTTTTCACAGCTTTTATACACCGTCTTATTGAAGAAATACAGAAATGTTAATTATTAATATTACGTAGGAAACACTTCCTAGTGTTCTGCTAAATTATATTTATTCGGTTGCGAACCAGCTTTTGGATTCTTAGGCCACCTTAAGGTAACAACAATGTAGCAGACACAGATAAAATGACGTGCGCCGTACATAGATACTATTTGTCCAGAAGATACAGACACGGAAAACGTTAAATTTTTTGTCCCACGGAAATAATTAAATTAACTAAAATTTGGGCGGAGGGGGGGGGGGAGCTTTTCATGTAGAGATTCATTTAACAAATAGTGTGAAATAAGATATATTTACCACCTGAATCTAGTATTTGGAACGATAACTTAACTAAGGGCAAAAAGAAAACTGCGTATGACCGTTTAACACTAAGCTGGTAGTCTGTCTTATATTTGTTCTTTTCCATTATTTCCAGTCTGGGACGTCTTCCTTCTTTCTTTAACAGAAAGTAAAAGTCATAATCTACATTATATGCATGATTTCCTGTTAAAAGATGATGGGAAAGGTTTAATCGTTCTTCCTTAATCTCCGGCTTCTGTCATGTTCAGATAACCTAACTGACAGTTCTGTCCAACTGAGCAAGTATACTTATTCACACTCCTTGCACGTGATTTTATATACACCATTCTGAGCCAAAGGTTGCAATTTGTCTTTACTACTGAGTAAAAATTTTGATATCTTGTTGGTATTATAAAGTGCAGGTCTATAGTTATGAGACCTTTTTGCAAGGTTATCGGAAATGTTGTCAGTATATGGGATTTTGCATCAGTGTTTGTACCTACTGACTGATTGCTGATGGCCAGCGTGCAAAAGAGATTTAATTTTACGCATTTTCTTTTTTCGAAGTATGTCATTAATCACGGCAGAGCTTTCGCTATTCCTGTTTGGTGATCTGTAGTTCTGTTTGAAAGGCTGGTTCAGATAATGGAACAGATACGAGGCGATGTAACACCTAATGGAAAGTTGCCGTTTCTGGCCGTCTGTTTGTGACCGTCTGCATGCTGGAAGCTTGCAGGGATTAAATACGGTTTTTGCGTAATTGCTAAACACGTGTCTCATTACACTGATGCCTACATTAAGGTCCAAGAAATTTATAGAACAGCCTTCCAGCTCCGTTGTAAATTGAATTTTCTTACTTTGCTAGTTTAAATGATATAGTAATGTATGTCACTGTCTATGGGTACCAGTCGACAAACACAGGGTATCGTCCAATATTTAATTTTTCGGTTTAGCGGCTCTTAATAATTAATTCGAAAATAATAAAATTATCAGATAAATCTGATAAACTTTTTAGGTAAAAGAAGGAAATAAGGTTCTTACGCAACTTTGCGTTTTTCTTTCGAAGATATAGGGGCCGAGGGTAATTTCTTCCCCTTTCCCTACAGGGCATTTCTCACAAATCTTTTTTTGTACAATTAACCAAATACGGAGGTCGAGGGAGGTGGAGTGTGCATAGCATATAGAAAAAAATTATGCATGACATGTTCATGTTCACTAATGGCTTTCAGAAAAATCGCTCCACCCTAAATAAGACGTAAGCTCGTGATTGTCAGTTGCAACAGTGAGAACTCTCACAATAGTCAATGTATTTTTTGTTATGTAGTCTCTCACTTAATTTCGATACTCTTTTTCATGACTGTCTGTGATTTCAGTTTTGGTTTTATTTGTTCTTTGTAGTTATTTAAATTATTGGTTGTTTTACACCGTAAATATGAAATACAATAACTATAGTATTGTGAAAGAGGAATTAAATGACAATAAATTAATTATTGCTATAATATTCCTTTTATTAGGTCTCTTAAAGCAAGGAAAGGAAAAGCTGTATCTTCATCGTTGCAAAACGAGTAAATTAAACCATCCTGAACGCAACAAGGAACGCTACACATGACATTTTCCTTTAGCATAGTTTTACTGGTTGAAGTCTATAACAATAATTGTAAATCTTAGTCCATTTCAGGCATACGACTCAGAAACAAGCTACCCAGTAATCGGAGTCCGATTCTAAACCACGCTGAATTCAGGAGGAAATTAAAGATTTACCTGTTATCATCAGTGTATCTTCCTATCGGCACGCTCCGCCTGTTTTCCTCCTGACAAACAGTGAACCAATGTTTCTGTCATGTTATCAAAATTCTCCCAACTTTCCTCATTTCTATCTACTTCCATTTCTTTTTATTATTTATTGTACTTAGTTTTCGCCAAATTTTTTCATGCCCTCTCTGGATAATTAAGTTGTTTTCCAGATTTGCTTATGTCGATTTTACTGTCATGTCTATCTGTAAATATATTTCCACATAACTTAATGTTATGAGGAACGGATTTGCGCAGTGTTGATAGGATTCACATTACTGCAATAAGATGTATGAATGATAATTTCATTGTTATTAGTATTTTCTTATCTTCGTGTTAACCAACTGAGATGACGTTAACAACTTCAATACCTTGTTTGTTGTTTCCTCCTCCATCTTCCGCTCACGTTATTTTTTTCCTTCTTTGTCCGTGTTATTGCTGATTTTTTATTTCTTCTGCCTTGAAAGATAGCTAAACTTAGTATTTTATGCTTAAAAATGTTTGTTTCTTTCATTTCAGGTGTTTTGATGTTACTTAGTTCCAGTTATTTTATTATTTCTGTAATCCATGGTATTACTGGTTTCTATTTGCAGAAATTCAGGAATATTTGTTCGATTGGCTTGTCCTCATTCATTCGATAGCGGTGTCCAAAGGAGGTTAACATACGTTTTACCATTATTTCCGAACATCTAGATAGATCTTACCTATACTTCTCGTTTTCCAACCGTCTGTAGTTTGCATTGCACCTGCTTTCTCGCTATAAATCGTCTTTCAAGTATATCGATTATGATTATGATGATTATAATCTTTTTCATGATCATTTATAGATTTATTCGGTTTTAGAGTTTTCCATACTGAAACAGTTTAAAGAAGTTATCAGTGAGGTGTTGTGCGTTGTGAAAATTTTTCAAACCTCCTGCCTACCTTCTGCAGTTGCCAGCAGAGTGAAGGATGTAGTCTGAAGTTCTGTAGCTTTTCGTACTTCGCTTTGAATTCACCACTGGACAACTGTAAGCAAATTTCTGTTTCCATATTATTATTTTTGTCATTATTGTCATCATTTATATTGTTATTATTGTATTGTAACTAATGTACTATGCAGACTGCAGTGTTCCGTCAGCTACGATGTCTGTACGTGAGAGATAGCCCGTAATTCTACATAGTAGGAAGGGGTGACGTGGAGAAGTTTCAGCCGACTCCAATGAATATGTGGATTCCTATGCAGGGTAAAACTCTGTGGAGGTAAGACACCTCTTGGAAACTTAGTAGTGGCGTGCAGAGGGAAGACAATGACATGTGTAAATAATATATACCGATCAATAAACCAGAGGGGATGCCTATTATGTATATTAAGTCAAAGCTGTCATGGAATATTAGTACTTTTCAAAAGTGTTTAAAGAAAACTAAGTCCGTTTTACTTTTATAGACAGATTTATTTCCTTTCTCCGTTCAACATAAGACGGGAACAGACAAGTAACTGGGCAAAGCCGAGTTATGTTAGTAAAGAGATAAAAATAAATGGTTAAAAATCTGGTGGAGGATGAACGTGTCGGAAAATGAACAGTAGTTACGCTGTCAGAAGTCCAAATGTTGAAAAACACATGCAACAGATGAGATGACGGTATGGGAATGTAGCACCGTTTCGATTTTGAGATCAATCACTCTGTTGCATGACCTGGGGGAAACGCATCATTCCAGTGAAGTTCTGGGAGGAACAACTCCCGGATCATTTGGGAAATCTACCAAATGATGGTGATTAAATGGGTCGAAAAGCAGTAATTATCAAACAGTGATGCGAACAAAAGGAGTCAGATTAATAATTGGTTACTCGCCTGCTTCGGATTAGTCGGTCCTTTTGGAGGAGGCAATTGACAAATTTAGATTGTTGCAGAGAGACGTCGTTGATAACGCAGAGGCAGAAAGGGAGTTCAAGTTCCATTGCCTGCAAGCAATCTCGTAGTTCAGTTATGAACAAATTCAGTGTTCCTTACAAAATGTTTGGGACTTGGTACAACCCTGCTTAGCAGTAACTGCCATCTCCCGTAGCCGTTTCCAAGTAAGCGCGCAACCATTTAGCCTCCCTGTAGGGGGATGGCTTTTCTGCTTGTCTTTCTCCCACAGTGAGTGACGCAGGTGAGAGTTGATAACTGGTCATTCGTTTTATCTCTCACGGAACCTTTACGTGCCGCTAGTCGAGTACAGGTGCGTAAATCTCGTAACTCTGGAGGAAGCCGTTCTATGGATATCTCCCAGAGCAGGTTTGATCCAGATTCCTCGACGAGAAACTTAAGCAATGGCAGTCGCCAAGAAATGACTTTTGTCTACTCTTCACAGGGTTGGAAAATGGACAGGAGACAAGCCATTCCTTAGAGAGACGCAAGGACAACATTTAAAAATCATGAAGGGTCTACGGGTACTGCATGTTTATTAAGCATAGTACACTATCGTACGCAATATCCATTGCTACCTCTTCAAGTCAGACACATAGCGGGCAGAAGAAAAGTCGTACCTTGCACCCTAAAAGATGGTTCTTGAAGTTTACTAAATAGATTCTGCACGTCTTGCGTTGTGTGTCTGCCAGCTACTATTTTACAAAGTTTCTCTTCTACACACTCAAAGCATGTGACCGTTCGCAACGATAGAAAAACAGTTGAAATCGCTCAAAAGAGGAAAGGCTGCTGGACCTAATGGGATACCAGTTCGATTTTACGCAGAGTACGTGAAGGAACTTGCCCCCCTTCTTGCAGCCGTGTACCGTATGTCTCTAGAAGAGCGTAGCGTTCCAAAAGATTGGGAAAGGGCGCAGGTCATCCCCATTTTCAAGAAGAGACATCGAACAGATGTGCAGAACTATAGACCTATATCGCTAACGTCGATCAGTTGTAGAAATTTTGGAACACGTATTATGTTCGAGTATAATGACTTTTTTGGAGACTAGAAATCTACTCTGTATGAATCAGCATGGGTTTCGAAAAAGACGATCGTGTAAAACCCAGCTCGCGCTATTCGTCCACGAGACTGAGGGCCATAGACACGGGTTCCCAGGTAGATGCCATGTTTCTTGACTTCCGCTAGGCGTTTGATACAGTTCCTCACATGAACAAAGTAAGAGCATATGGACTATCAGACCAATTGTGTGATTGGATTGAAGAGTTCCTAGATAACAGAACGCAGCACGTCTTTTTCAATGGTGAAAAGTCTTCCGAAGTAAGAGTGATTTCAGGTGTGCCGTAGGGGAGTGTCGTAGGACCGTTGCTATTCACAATATATATAAATGACCTTGTGGATAACATCGGAAGTTCACTGAGGCTTTTTGCGGATGATGCTGTAGTATATCGAGAGGTTGTAACAATGGAAAATTGTACTGAAATGCAGGAGGATCTGCAACGAATTGACGCATGGTGCAGGGAATGGCAATTGAATCTCAATGTAGGTAAGTGCAATGTGCTGCGAATACATAGAAAGAAAGATCCTTTATCATTTAGCTACAATACAGCAGGTCAGCAACTGGAAGCAGTTAATTCCATAAATTATCTGGGAGTGGGCATTAGGAGTGATTTAAAATGGAATGATCATATAAAGTTGATCGTCGGTAAAGCAGATGCCAGACAGATTCATTCGAAGAATCCTAACGAAATGCAATCCGAAAACCAAGGAAGTATGTTACAGTACACTTGTTCGCCCACTGCTTGAATACTGCTCACCGGTGTGGGATCCGTACCAGATAGGGTTGATAGAAGAGATAGACAAGATCCAACGGAGAGCAGCGCGCTTCGTTACAGGATCATTTAGTAATCACGAAAGCGTTACGGAGATGATAGATGAACTCCAGTGGAAGACTCTGCAGGAGAGACGCTCAGTAGCTCGGTACAGGCTTTTGTTGAAGTTTCGAGAATATACCTTCACCGAGGAGTCAAGCAGTATATTGCTTCCTCCTACGTATATCTCGCGAAGAGACCATGAGGATAAAATCAGAGAGATTAGACCCCACACAGAGGCATACCGACAGTCTTTCTTTCCACGAACAATACGAGATTGGAATAGAAGGGAGAACCGATAGTTACTCAACGTACCCACCGCCACACACTGTCAGGTGGCTTGTGGAGTATGGTTGTAGATGTAGAAGTAGATCTGCTTTGTGTATTATATAAATTACTCAGGCACTTGTTAGTAGGCAATGTGTGATGTGTCCAACTAAACAAATTCAGCACGTCTTTCGTCTTGTGTCTGCCAGTTACCAATTAACAACGTATCTGTTCTACGCCTTAAAGCATGTGACCATTCGCAACGACCTTCTTCGTGTACTATTTGGTCAAAAGTATCGGGACACCTGTTAGAAGACTTAAAATGGGATGTGTGCAGTCTTCGCCTTTATGAGGGCTTAAATTCTGCTGGAGGCACTTTCAATGAGGTGCCTAAATGTCCGAGGAGGAGTGGTAGCCCATTCTTCCTCAAGAGCCGAAACCACAAATGGTAGTAATGTTGGACGCTGCTGTGTGGTCCGAAGTCGACGTTCTAGCTCAGACCAAAGATGTTTCGTTGGGTTCACGTCGGGACTCGGAGCAGGGGAGTCCGTTTCAGGAATGTTATTATCCATATACCATTGCCTCACACATGCTGCTTTATGATGGGTTGCATTACCATGCTGGTACGAGCAACCATCGTCGCCGAACTGTTCCTCTACTGTACTCAGAACACGATGCTGTAAAATATGTTCGTACAGGGTGAACAATTATTGGACTATATGAAATACAAGCGTCATAACTTTTGAACGGTTTGCATTAGGACGTTCAAACTGCACTGTTGGCCGCGGGGCATGATGGGAATTAGTGTGCACTGTGATAAACCTTTTCAATTTCCTTTATGTTTTCGTCTTCCTTAAAGGCAAAGAGACAAGATGAAACGGTAGCCCATCATAGAGCCTATGCCTACCGTCATGTATTTTTTGACTTTCACATGGTTTGGTTTAGCGACGTAGCCCACTTTAATTTGGGTAGGTTCGTCAACAAGCAAAACTTGCGCATTTGGGAAACTGAGAATTCGCGTTTTGCGATAGACAAGTCTCTTCACCCTCAACTGTGTGGTGTGAAATGTCCAGTCACGGTATAATCGATGCGATATTCCTTGATGGCACGGTGACTACCGAACGGTACGTGAAGGGTTTGGAAGATGATTTATCCCTATTAAGCAACGTGGCCCTGGTTTCGACAAGATGACATTCGTGCAAGACGGAGCTCGACCCCGTCGAAGCAGGAGAGTGATGTCCTGGAGGAGCACTTTGGGGACCGCATTCTGGCTCTGGGGCCACTGACATGGGCCTAGATTGGCCGCCATATTATCCGGACCTGAACACAAGCGACTCCTTTTTGTGGGGCTGTTTTAAAGACAAGGCGTGCAGCAATAACCCAAAAACCACTGCTGAGCTGAAAACAGCCATTCAAGATGTCATCGACTGTATCGATGTTCCGCCACTTCAGCAGGTCAAGCAGAATTTTACTATTCGTCTGCGCTCAACATCGCCAATGGCGGCAGGCATATCGGACGTGTTATGACCTACATCCGAATATCCGTAGTAACGTTTACATTTTTAATAAAGTGTGTGCACGCCGTAGTTTGTAACTAATTAATTTTTTTATATTTTTTAATAATTGTCACAGTGTATATTTCGATATTTTTCGTTTCCTTAAGCGGAACAAGGGAACCACACGCCAATCATCAAAAGCAACCCCAGGCCATAACATTACCTCCTCCATATTTTACAGCTGGCACTACTCATGACAGTAGGCAACGTTCTCACAGCCATTCACCAAACCCAAACACTTCCGTCGGATTGCCACAGGGTATAATGTGATTCATCATTGTGAATCACTCGTTTCCAGTCATACACTGTCTAATGGCGTCGCTATTTACACCATCTCAAGCGACACTTAGGTTCGACTGTAGAAATTAGTGATTATGAAGAGCTAATCGACCATTATTTGTCATTCGTTTTAATTCGATACGCACAGCCATTTGTGAACTGCTGATAGCACCATGGAACTCACACGTGTTTCTTTCCGCTGACTTCATGCAATTTGTTACAACCTCCCTCCACAGTGCTCGCCTCTCTCCGTCCGTCCGTACACGTGGTCTTGGTTCATCAGCGGTAGTTCCTTCACGTTTCCCCTTCACAGTGACGTCACCAACAGTGGGCTTGGATAGCTTTAGGAGGACTTAAATGTCCTGATGGATTTCTTATTCATATGACATCCAGTGACTAGTCAACGCTCGAATCGGTTGAGCTCTCTTGCCTGATCAATTTTGCTTTTACTGTTTCTCTATGGCAACAAAAATAGCTCCGCCTCCTTTTATGCTAGCAGGTGCGCTTATCATGACATCTAGTAGTCAATTCACAGGGGTATCCGGACAATTTTGATTAGACAGTGTGTTCGCTCGATTTCCTCAGTTAGTTCGACCTGTTATTAGTCCCACTCTCCTCAGTAGTAATCAAGTAAGGATCGTAACACCGTTGCTCCCAAGTAGATTTATTACGTGTTTGAATCTAGCTGAGACTCGCTGATCCTAAATCATATTATGCCACATTTGTACATCTCGCCAAGTTGGGGTTGGGGTTGGGTTGTTTGGGGAAGGAGACCAGACAGCGAGGTCATCGGTCTCATTGGATTAGGGAAGGATGGGGTAGGAAGTCGGCCGTGCCCTTTCAAAGGAACCATCCCGGCATTTGCCTGGAGCGATTTAGGGAAATCACGGAAAACCTAAATCAGAATGGCCGGACGCGGGATTGAACCGTCGTCCTCCCGAATGCGAGTCCAGTGTGCTAACCACTGCGCCACCTCGCTCGGTCTCGCCAAGTGCAGAACTTTTTACGTTTATCTACATTAGAAGCTAATTGCCAGTCTTTGCACGGTTCTAACTAGATATTACTGCAATTTTTACAATTTTCTCATGGATAACTACATCACATAGGAGAAGTATGAGAGTGCATCTAATACTGGTAAGTATAACTGGAACAGAAACTGACGTATTACATTTCTCTGGGCAAACTGAATCGCCACAATATTTGCAGAGGAATAAAGGGTTCAGGAAATTCCGATACTTACTGGATATTCCATAGGACCAGTTTTTTAAGCGTCAGTGTAGTACCGAATCAAGAACTTTTCTGTAGTCTATGAACACCTAATTAGTCTCGTTTCCTCTGTCCATATCAATGTGGATATCAATATGAAGAGAGCGAATCGAGCTTCGTATGATCGACATTTCGTAACCCACGGACGAAATTATGTTGTTCGCGGTATGTCATAATACTTGAACTTAGTATTTTTCTATGATTCTACTACAAACAGACTGTGTGAAATAAGACGGCAATCTTTCTTAGAGATATGTGTAAATCTTATTCTTTTTGCAAAAACGGGCGAAACAACACTGCTCAAAAGCGGAATTAAATTCCAGTCGCAAGTTCTGTACAATCTATGACAAGGAATTTGTAAGGCCCTAGCGCTGTTATTTTTTTTCCCTGCTTTTCCCCCTTATTTATACCAGGCGGCTACAATTAAAGCGCGGCAACTCTCAGAGGTCTATTGTGGGCTGTAACTATCGTATGGCAGTGAAACATGGTAGATGCGGAAACAATTTACGCAAAAAAAAAAGTTGTAGTTTTGGCCACCAGTTGCAAATCTGGCGCTGTGAGAATGCAAGAAAGGTGTGTTCAATTATTGACGTATGTGATGGATTAGGAACGGGACATGGAAAGAAAATGTCAAGCAAGTGAGAAAGACATAATGTTGATTTTGCTGTAACTGCTGCTTACACAATTTGTTCAATATGAGATGTCAACGAGATGCTCAGCGCCAGATTTGCACCTGGTGGCCAAAATCTGAACTAATTTTTTTTCCAGCGTAAGTGGGTTTCACATTTATGCATTAGCTTATACACCAAGTTTCGCTGCCAAACGACAATTACAGCTCACATTGGATCACAGTGAGTAGCTGCGCTTTCATTACAACAATCCATTAGTAACGAATGCACAGTCATTCAATATTCCTGGAACGGGAAAGAAATGACACGGAATCATTTTGACCTGCGATCAGAGGCGTGAATAACGCGCCAGGATCGGACACAGATAAGTCGCCTCCAGCCTGAGTAGCCGCGTCACACGGTTGGCAATAAATCAGCCGCGTATACAGCTGACGATGCCAGCTCAAAGGCTTTACCGGTGCAGTCTAAGCTACTGCGACGATTCCCGCCAGCAGTGAGTCAGGTCATTGATCTTGAGCAGCGTCTCTTCAACGGGAATCTATACGGTATCTGTTATGCTCGACAACCAATACCAACGAAGTGAACTGCGTTAAACTCCGTGAGCTTTCCATATAATTCAAAGTGTATTATTGAACGAGTCCTAACAAAAGTCTACAATCCTAACCTTCTCAAATGCTTCCCCGTTATCGGCAATTGTAAATTAACATGGTTACTACTCAAGAACTTAAATCCTGACGAAAAAGCCTGAAAAATGTTTGCATGTCTTTTCGCAGCTAGACCAACCATTTCGACATTTCCCAGGTAGAAACTGCTCTCCATTGCAAATGGCCAGATACTCGTAAGAGGTTTATCAATTTGTCAATGATCTCAGTTAATTCAAGTCATGAAAGTGCGAAACAGTGTTCATAGATCGATGTGTATTCAGTAAGAGTAACTGCGATTACTTCGTCCTTGTCCGAGTTATTCCAATGCCCCAAAGATTGTCTTCTTGTCTTGAATCAAATTGAAATGGTTTACACAATACCACACTGGAATATTTTACTGTGTCTGAATATTTATCCTTTCATGTTTGGTACAACAGAATTTTAAAGCATAAAAACAGCCGCTGCTTATGTATATGAATACCTTTTGGTGAAAATGATGGGAAACAACATGAAGAAATTAAATCAACAGCACATTCGGGAGAGATTACTATCTCTTTGTTAAATAGAATTTTGTGTGGTGACCAAAAATTAATAGTAAACAACAATATTCAAAACGATAGTTGAGGGCATTATTAGATAGGGTCCAGAGGTTCGAATAATGAAATGAGAACTTAATCCAAAATTACTCAATGCAGAGGAGGGTCTCTGGAAACCTTCACTTATGATACCAAGAAAAGAAAAAATTAAGGAATTAAGTAGTCAGAGGTACAATGAATTTTTAAAACTGAATTACTGATTTTATTCAATAGAAACAATGAAAGTCGTATAACGATAACAAAAGGGTGTAAGAACGAAATTAGGAAGTGTACCACGGAGCGGATACTAAATGAAAGAAGGAGAAAGGGACCAACAACAAATACTGAGACTCAGACGTTAATGGGAGAGTAAAATATTTCTCAACAGTTGTGGGGAAAATGGAGAAAATTGAAGAGAAAGAACTAGAGATTGTAATCGTAGGTGGTGATAAAATGTGTAAACATTGCTAAAATGGAAATATGAATGTCTGAGATATTACGCGATACATCATCTGGACCACCAACTGCCTGGGACGGCGTACATAAAAAAAGGGAAAGCGAATTCATGTATCTTCGCACACAAAGCACGTACGAAGACGATGCTTCGAAAGCTTTCAGAATACACACACAAATTATTTCGATCCAATCGTGATCACTACCAAGAAACAATCTTTGGAAATCACACAGATCTGTGAAGTATCATTTAGAATCTTATCTGCCACCCGTAAAGCGGAGATATATCGAGCGAGAGAATCTGTAAACAAAAATTACAGGCGGTGCTATCAGCAGCATCGCCTTGTACTTTTATACGTAGACGTTCATTAGAAGAATCAAACGGCATACAACTGAAGCGTTAAGATAACTTATTGATAATTGATATCTGAGGGACTGTTGTTGAAAAGTGTATGGTGGTGGCAACGTATAATAACTTTTCAAAGTGTTTAGCCGTGGCACTGAGCAAACTTTAGTCTTAGTTTGTATCGTTGATCGTTCCCATCTCTGATTCTTCTTTTTCTCGCTGTTCAATGTGCAATGATATACAATCATTCTAGTTTGTATAACGGAACTACAGGATGCGACGCTTAAATCCGGGCAAATGAAACTTTTCTTAAAAGCAAATTTATTAAAGCAAAATACAAATGAAAATGAAAATCCTTTTACATATAAGTAGCGGTATCTTTCAAGAGTAATATTACTACACTACTGGCCATTAAAATTGCTACACCAAGAAGAAATGCAGATGATAAACGGTATTCATTAGACAAATATATTATACTAGAAATGACATGTGATTACATTATCACGCAATTTGGGTACGTAGATCCTGAGAAATCAATACCCAGAACAACCACCTCTGGCCGAAATAACGGCCTTGATACGCCTGGGCATTGAGTCAAACAGAGCTTGGATGCCGTGCACAGGTACAGCCGCCCATGCAGCTTCAACGCGATACCACAGTTAATCGAGAGTAGTGACTGGCGTATTGTGACGAGCCAGTTGCTCCGCCACCATTGACCAGACGTTTTCAATTGATAAGAGATCTGAAGGATGTGCTGGCCATGGCAGCAGTCGAACATTTGCTGTATCCAGAAAGGCCCGTACAGGACCTGCAACATGCGCTCGTGCATTATCCTGCTGAAATTTAGGGTTTCTCAGAAGTCGAATGAAGGGTAGAGCTACGGGTCGTAACACATCTGAAATGTAACGTCCACTGTTTAAAGTGCCGTCAATACGAACAAGAGGTGACCGAGACGTGTAACCAGTGGCACCCCATACCATCACACCGGGTGATACGCCAGTATGGTGATGACGAATGCACGCTTCCAATGTGCGTTCACCGCGATGTCGCCAAACACGGATGCGACCATCATGATGCTGTAAACAGAACCTGGATTCATCCGAAAAAATGAGGTTTTGTCATTCGTGCACCCAGGTTCGTCGTTGAGTACACGATCGCAGGCGCTCTTGTCTGTGATGCAGCGTCAAGGGTAACCGCAGCCATGGTCTCCGAGCTGATAGTCCATGCTGTTGCCAATGTCGTCGAACTGTTCGGGCAAATGGTTGTCGTCTTGCAAACGTTCCCATCTGTTGACTCAGCGATCGAGACGTGGTTGCACGATCCGTTACAGCCATGCGGATAAGATGCCTGTCATCTCGGCTGCTAGTGATACGAGGCCGTTGGAATCCAGCACGGCGTTTCTTATTACCCTCCTGAACCACCGATTCCATATTCTACAAAAAGTCATTGGATCTAGGCCAACTCGAGCAGCAATGTCGCGATACGATAAACCGCAAACTCGATGGGCTACAATCCGACCTTTATCAAAGTCGGAAACGTGATGGTACGCATTTCTCCTCGTTACACGAGGCATCACAACAACGTTTCACCAGGCAACGCCGGTCAACTGCTGTTTGTGTATGAGAAATCGGTTGGAAACTTTCCTCATGTCAGCACGTTGTAGGTGTCGCCACCGGCGCCAACCTTGTGTGAATGCTATGAAAAGCTAATCATTTGCATATCACAGCATCTTCTTCCTGTCTGTTAAATTTCACGTCTGTAGCACGTCATCTTCGTGGTGTAGCAATTTTAATGGCCAATAGTGTATGTCTATTTGCTGGATGTATTCCAATATCTCTCTTCTTCTACAATTTTTACCCTCTATAGCTCATTCTAATACCAAGGAAGCTATTTCCTGATGTCTTGATAAAACATCCTCCCCCTTCTGTCAGTGTTTCCAATAGATTCCTTTCCTCGCCGATACTGCGGATAACTTGTTCACTCCTTATCTTACCACGCCACCTAATTTTCAACATTCTATAGCACGACATCTCAAATACTTCGATTCTGCTCTGTTCCGGTTTTCCCACAGTCCATATTTCACTACCACACAATGCTATGCTCTAAACGTACATTCTAAAAAATGTCTCCCTCAAATTAAGGCCTATGTTTGATACTGGTAGACTTCTCTTGTCCCGGAATGCCCTTTTTGCCGGTGGTAGTCTCCTTTTTGTGTCGTCCTCGCTGCGTCCGTCATGCGTTATTTTGCTGTCTGGGTAGCAGAATTTAGTATCTTCAACTACTTCATGATCCCCAGATTTGATGTTAGGTTTCTCGCTGTTCTCTCATTTCTGCTACTTCTCATTACTTCCTTCTTTCTTCGATTAACTCTCAATCCATATTCTGTAGTCATTAGACTGTTTATCCCATTCAGCAGATCCTGTAATTGTTCTTCACTTTGTCTGGCCGGAGTGGCCGAGCGGTTAAAGGCGCTACGGTCTGGAACCGCACGACCGCTACGGTCGCAGGTTCGAATCCTGCCTCGGGCATGGATGTGTGTGATGTCCTTAGGTTAGTTAGGTTTAAGTAGTTCTAAGTTCTAGGGGACTTTTGACCACAGCAGTTGAGTCCCATAGTGCTCAGAGCCATTTTTTTTTTGTTCTTCACTTTCAGTGGGGCGGCAGCGTCTTCAGCTGATCTTATCGTTCATATACTTTCACCTTGCATAATAAACCTGCTATTACAAATGGTCTAGAGGGCCAGAAATGCTCGTGGCAGAAAACATATTTCTTGCAACTTGAGTCATTATTTAGTTTGGTTATAATAACAGTTCCAGATACGCCATGCGCAGTATGGACACACTAGATAACACAATTGAGGCGCGCGTGGGTCGTGTTCCCGCCATCACGTATTTTACACCATGTTTTTAACGTACTTCCACCTCACTATGTTAATTTAAATTACTGGTGCCTCTAATTTGCTGCTTTGCCTGACTGTGAGCGGCGCTAGCAGCGCATATCGATGCAGCCCCTCTCGTAGTATCTTTGCTCGACTGCTATTACTTCCCGGTAGTTGTCTGTCGTGAACAGTTCGGGTCGCGAGTACGGGTCTGCCAGTCAGTTGGAACGCGTCTGGAGCGCAGTCCGGACCTGCCAGTCAGGGAGTTGCAATGTGGCACTAGTGCAGTCGGGTTGGAGCAGCAGTGAGGTCTTCGTCTACATGGCTCGCCCGACGATTACCGCCACGCATCCCTTGAGCCGGTCCACGGTCCTGTGTGTGTGTGTATTGACTCCCGATTTGTTTCCGTGCGTGCTTAGTTACTGTTGAGTATCGTTATTTGTTAGGTTGTGTGTGTAGTTGGCGTTATGTCCACTGACGACTATTTTAGATGTTGTCGGCATTCTGAGAGGAGTTGGTCAGTTGTTGCGGACGAGGGAAGCTATCACCACACGGTGCAGTCGTCTGGGGACGCTGGCAGTCCCTGCGCAGTGTCGGAGCGCGTGTGGAGCTGTCCGATCGCCACGAGCTTTGTGGTTCGCCGACTAAGGACGTCAAAGTTGAGTAGTGGTTTCAAGTACCCAAGCCACGTCTATTCATGTTGTGTGGTTCGTTTGGGTGGTTCGCTGTTGGGGAGGTTTTCCTTGGAGCAACACTGAGTGATTCTATTGCTGAAATTTAGCCGCCATGTGGTGCAATTAACTATACTGGTTGACTACATTTCGAGTGCACCAGCGGAATTTTCTGCCTTGTGGCCGTTAGTGTTCCGGTTACCTACCCTGGCCACTAACGTAATTTCAGGCAGCGTCCTTTCCTCACCTGTTGGCGCTGTCCAACATCGTGTGTAGTTTAGACAGCTAATACATATTTCATTTTGGATAATCACGTTCGTAACCTTTTGTGTTTCAGTTATCATGTACTGATTGGTGGCGAGCAAGTCGTCGTGTCGGTCGGTCCGTGGCTGTCGTCTGATTGGGTTCCATCCGATCAAGTGTAGTTGGGCTCACCACCTGTCTCACCTAAGTGAACGAGGGCAGACCGATCTCCCTGGAGGTTCCGGAGTGCCATTTTCTTTGTCGTCCTTCTCATCGGTGTTTAATTGTCTGTTTATAATCTATCATAGGCAGTGATTTAAAAATTCTTGTTTTTACTGGACTTAATGTATTTTTAAATTTTGGAAAATCAATTGTGCGCCTTAAGCCGCTTAAAACATTCTTGAAATTACCCTTTAAGCAAAAACATTGTGGCCTTCTGCCTTAAAAGATTATGGTAATATATTTTAAAAATTTCAAATTTGTGCCCCTCAGCCGCTTGTACTGCACCTTGCATATGTTTGTTCTATCTACTTTTGCCTTGAGGTTTTCCAGCCTAACTGTGATACCATATATATTTTAATTATTTTATTTGCTATTTTAACTGCTTTTTTATTTTGTTGACTTTTAAGATTTCTTGTTTGGAAGCCCTCAGCCGTGAAATAATTGCCTTTTTGAAACACGTAGTTTTAAAGCTTTGGCTATGTGTCGTTTTGGCTTAAAGCTGTTATTAAATTATAGTAAATTACAATTTCGAGTGAACCTGACCGACACCTTATTTGGCCCTTTCCACAATCCTAATCACCCGTTCTCCCCTGCGGGTTTAGCGGGCGTCTCAACAATGATTGCTTTGAAGCCTTTGCTGTGGGCAGCTGGACGCGGTGTAGGTGTTTGGCGTTAGAAGCAGCGGAGGCAGCACAGGTACTTACGGCGACGCACTCGCAGCGGATGCAGTACATGACTCCAAAGGGCGGCCCCAGGTCCGCGAACCAGTGGGCACCCAGCTCGTACACTCGTCGTCCGAAGTGGCACTCTGGAACAGCAAGAGAGAAAGGCGGCGTTGGTAGGCAGGAACTAAAGGCTGCAGGGAGGGCCGGAAAACAGAGCCGCCACCTGTACTGCTCCATCCGGGCAGGTCGTAGTGTCGCTTTACTGAGACGTAGTACCCTGTAATGACAAAGTTTCAATCAATTTGCTCAACAACACAGCTGTAAGGAGACATTATCATACTGCAGCATAGCTGGTAATATAACATTCAGAAAACGCGTGAGAAAGAAAGGGAAAATAATGTTCGTTCAATCACTCCGTATTTCCACAGTGTTCGAATACCCGCCATCCAGAGTTAGAAATAATATCACACCGGCTGTATGCGAAAAGCTGAAACTATTTTCCAGACTGAGACTTAAATCTGCATTCCTGACTATTACGGGTACTGAGCTAGCCCCACGGATTAGCTTCAACTTGTCACGGGCACCTCCCTTTCTTTCCTTAGGCTGCAGTAGCTCTCGTACGATGCAATGAGACTAGGGCCTCGGT
The DNA here is from genome assembly GCF_021461395.2 of Schistocerca americana. Lineage (NCBI taxonomy): Eukaryota > Metazoa > Arthropoda > Insecta > Orthoptera > Acrididae > Schistocerca > Schistocerca americana. The sequence goes on from NC_060121.1 coordinate 947,289,728, forward strand.
GTGGATATAATGTGGAGTCTGAATTGTCTACAGTCTCTACGTTCGTACTGATAATTCATTCTCTTAGTATGTTCAAATGTGTGTGAAATCTTATGGGACTTAACTGCTAAGGTCATCAGTCCCTAAAGCTTACACACTACTTAACCTAAATTATGCTAAGGACAGCACACACACCCATGCCCGAGGGAGGACTCGAACCTTCGCCGGGACTAGCCGCACAGACCATGACTGTAGTGCCTTAGACCGTTCTCTTAGTAATTTCGGCATATGTCTGCATTGTCTGTATCCTGAGGTGACTAAACTCATACGACAATGATATGCACATATACAGATGTCGGAAATAGCGCGTACACAAGGTATAAATGGGCAGTGCAGTGGTGGAGCTGTAATTTGTATTCAGTTTATTCCTATGAAAAGGTTTGCGACGTGGTTATGGCCATACGACGGTAATCAACAGACTTTTATCGCAGAATGGGACATTCCACTCCATAAATCGTTGGGGAATTCAATATGCCGAGATCCACAGTGTAGAGAGAGAGAGAGAGAGAGAGAGAGAGAGAGAGAGAGAGAGAGAGAGAGAGAGAGAGATACAGTGCCGAGTATACCACGTATCAGGCATTACCTCTCACCATGGACAATTCAGTAGCCAATTCCCTTCACTTAACGACTGAGAGCAGCGGCGTTTGCGTAGAGTTGTCAGTGCTAACAGACAAGCAGCTCTGCGTGAAATAGCCGCAGAAATCAATGCGAGACGTACGACGAACGAATCTGTTAGGACAGTGTGGCCAAATTTGGTGTTAATTATGACAGAAAACGACTTACACGAGTACCTCTGCTAACAGCACGACATCAAAAAATGGCTCTGAGCACTATAGGACTTAACATCTGAGGTCATCAGACCCATAGAACTACTTAAACCTAACTAACCTAAGGACATCACACACACCCATGGCCGAGCCAGGATTCGAACCTGCGACCGTAGCGGTCGCGCAGTTCCGGACTGAAGCGCCTAGAACCGCTCGGCCACACATGCCAGCCAACACGACATCGCGTGCGCGCTCTCCTGGACTCTTGTCCATATCTGTTGGACCATAAACGTCGGTGAAAACGTGGCCTGCTCAGATGAGTCCCATTCCAGTTGGTAAGAGCTGATGATAGGGTTGGAGTATGGCTCAGACACCACCACGAAGCCTTGGACCCAGGTTGTCAACTAGGCACTGTGTAAGCTTGTGGTGGCTCCATAATGTTGTGAGCTGTGTTTACATGGAATGGACTTATAATTGACTGAAAATGGTTATGTTCGGCTACTTGGAGACCTTTTGCGGCCATTCGTGGACTTCATGTTCGCAAACAATGATGGAATTTTTGTGGATGATAATGTGCCATGCCGCCTGGCCGCAACTGTTTGTGACTGGTTTGAAGATCATTCTGGATAGTTCGAGCGAATGGTTTGGCCCCGCAGATTGCCCAACGTGAATCCCACCGAACATTTAAAGGACAGAATTGAGGCCGGCCGGGGTGGACCAGCGGTTCTAGGCGCTACAATCTGGAACCGCGCGACCGCTACGGTCGCAGGTTCGAATCCTGCCTCGGGTATGGGCGTGTGTGCTGTCCTTAGGTTAGTTAGGTTTAAGTAGTTCTAAGTTCTAGGGGACTGATGACCTCAGCTGTTAAGTCCCATAGTGCTCAGAGCCATTTGAACAGAATTGAGAGATCAGTTCGTACACAAAATCCTGCATCGGCAACACTTTCGCAATTGTGGACGATTCTAGAGGCAGCATGGCTCAATATTTCTGCAGAGGACTTCGAGCGACTTGTTGAGTCTATGCCACGTCGAGGTCCGACACGATATTAGGAGGTATGTCATGACTTTTGTCAGCTCACTGTCACAGCTGTAACAGGCAAATTACAACGCTGCGCCTACTAGGGGGAGAACAGCGAGTCGTGAGCTGGCTCACTATTTTATCTTGTCACAAGCAACCGAGGCAGTGTACGCTAGCAGATAGTGAAAGAATTCGTCTTATTTATTACCTGAAAACACAACAAAGGAGAGACGCTCAGCCTTATTTCATGTGCAAATCACTTAACACAGTAAGGTTTGAGGCTTTCGATACAAGCAGTGAGAACTCCCTCAAATTGGTTAAGTGGGACTTTGTCACCTGGATGTGTTTGTAGCTTTCAAGTTTATTTTTACAAAATTTCTGTGGCAAATGATAATGTAGCACGAAACTATAGTCAACAAAAGTGCATAATATAAAGCAGAATCAAACATGTTTCAGTTGCCGATTACGATACTCCAATTTGGAAAAAAACAGATGTTAGGGAGTTGTAGCTTTGTTAATTCACCACAATGGATGGAGTTTCACCTTCTCACCTAACCTGTTACTGGGCCACACACACAGTTTTACTGAAATTTGTGGCTACTAGTGTCAACAGTTTGAGAGAAAATAAACTATCGGCACAATGGAAGGAGTACAACAAACGGTTGATAATCGATGCAAGCGTATGGTCTGGCCACTGATGTGTACAAATAACGAACCTTGCGGAGCTCTTCAAATGGGTCAGATGGCTCTGTGCACTATGGGACTTAACATCTGAAGTCATCTGTCCTTTGACTCAGAACTACTTAAATCTAACTAACCTAAGGACATCACACACATCCATGCCCTAGGCAGGATTCGAACCTGCCACCGCAAAAGCAGCGCGGTTCCGGACTGAAGCGCCTAGAACCGCTCGGTCACATCGGGAGATTTTTGGGGAGACATATAGGACAGTTGTCCGCCAGAAGTCAGACACAGGTAACAGTCAAAGAGTCTCAATTTGACAAACTCTCAGCAGGCGAATACTCTAATAGCATTGGTATTAATTATTTTCGGACTACCTCACCATATCTCGTGCGATCCTTATTTGCCATATAGGGGAAGTACTCTGCAGTGGTCAGGGTCGTCTATCGATCAGAGGAATCGGTTCATGGTAAAGAATTTAGGTAATGATCAAGCAGTTTAGTAAATGGCTTTTGGAGGCGATGCTGCCAGCTGATTTTCGAAGAGAGATTGCAGTGACAGAATTTAATAGTAGACTGTCTAACAACCCTACCACAACAAAGGTCAAAATTTATGACTGTGGTGTTGCTCACGCTGCTAAATACCGCATTTTCGGGCAACAACAAATTTATTATGTGACAGGTGTCATTAGAGCACAGTTAATAAAGTCATTTCATGTAATAATCAATAAACTAGGCACTCATCTTTTCGTGTTTCCCATGCTGGTCTCGTTGTAAAATCATGGCTCAATCGTCGAAAATCTAGGTGGTGGTGATTCCAAGCTCGGATGCAAAGAGGCCTAGGTTTTATTCTGCTATATTCAAAAGTTTTGTAGATGCGCTTCACAAACCATTCTTGAAGATTAAACCTTTCAAAGTTAGCACAATGGTGATGTAAAAAAATAATCAGCACTCCGAATTTAAGTTACACTTCTTTTTTATTGCTTTTGTTGCAATAGCACGTAACACACAAAACATCACTTCACAATACAAAACGTACTTGAAAACATCTTCCTCACCGCTAAAGTTCACATTTTATAAGCTAGCGACAATATGCGCCTTTCTAACATGACGTCCAACACTTGACTTTTTCAAGGCCAGACTCTCTAACAACTGCTTACGCGCCCAAAAAATCAGAGTTAAATGGTTCAAATGGCTCTGAGCACTATGGGACTTGTCATCAGTCCCCTAGAACTTAGAACTACTTAAACCTAACTAACCTAAGGACATCACACAACACCCAGTCATCACGAATCAGAGTTAGAAGTACGTCAAAGATCATAGTGACAAAAGAAAGAATACACATAAGAATAATATCATTGTAACATAAACATATCGATGCATCAAAGTATCTCTACATTAATGAAATCAAATCTGAATGTTGTCTCAGAAATATGTGAACTACTTTACAGAAAAACAGTAGAATATTGCTGGTATCGAGAGGTTCAGGTGAGGTGCCGTAATGGTTGCGTAATTCAAGTACCATTACAACTGGGAATCGAAAACTGTCGGTACAAAGAAGAGGCTGCCGAAAACGACTTGTAATTGGAGCTCTGGGAAGAGGAAGGAACGAGATAAACCAAGGAAAAGATTGTTGGGCGGAATACAACTTAGTATGGCACGAATGGAAAGAGAAAAGACAGAAACGGAGGACGCGACAGTGACAAATGGAGGCGGACTGTACGTACAGCGAAGCGAAATGCTGGGAGATGGGTGAAGGAGTTTCTGTGTTTGACACCTCGTGGTAAGAAAAAAACTTGGAGGGTGATCTAATGGGAGATGGACAGGATATAAAAAAACTAGCAGGATAAACTTGAATGCGAAAAGTTGAAGTAGTGTATGAAGAAGTCTGTAAGATGTATATGTACAACAATAGATCATAAATGGCTACTGATGATGGCAAAAAAGTGGCAAAAGAAGAAGTTGTTGCTCATACAATAAAAGTGATCTTTGCTGCTGCAAAATTAAGTTGCCTTGTAGACAGATACGTAGGTAATTTTTGTCCGCTGCGTCACACGCGAGTTGCAGAGTGCACGAGACCCCAGCCTCCGCTCCACAGGTGGTAACAGGTTTCCCCGTCCCAGGTGGGAACAGCTGACGTAATGCCGCCACTGCGAGGCGGCGCGCGTGTTGACGTCACGAACAGCGAGCAGGCGGCAAGGAGCGTAAACACGAGCCTATAAAGAGAGCTGCTGGCGGTCAGGGCCGCTGGGAGCTGCACGCCGGGGCGGGTCTGCGTCCTCAACAAACTCAACACCAGCCTTCCTACGTCATGCATACTGGAGTGGCTACGTCGCATTATTCATACTGTGGTGCTAGCCACAACCTAAGTATACTTTGAACTTCGAAGTTTGAAGTAATTTTACGTGTTAGAATCAGCTGAAGCGAGTCAACTAAGTCTACAATATGGCGAAATTTGATCAAAGCTAGAACCACGCTCTAACTTTAAACAAAGATCTTCAGTGAAACAAATTTTTGATAAAAACTTTTTAAAGCCAAGATCGCATCAAATATTTCGTTACTCACAAACAACCGGTTTCGACAGACCCTGCCGTCATTTTCAGGTCTTCAAAAATTTATGTCGCAAAAAGTGTTCATTTTGGGTTGGACTTCACGCCAGGTTCTCACGTAGATAAAATGTAGCACATGACAACTTGGCGTGAAGGCCAACTCAAAACGAACACGTTTTATAACATAAATTTTTGAGGACCTGAAGATGACGGCAAAGACTGCCGAAACCAGTTGTTTGTGAATACAGAAATATTTGATGCGATGTTGGCTTTAGAAAGTTTTTAACAAGTGAAACATTTCACTCCTTGTAATTTCTCAGTATGAGACAACTTATTATTTGATAAAAGCTTCCGTAACGATAGAGGATACAGAAACTAAAAATACAGATAAGTGGACATCATATCTGGACCCTCCCAGACCAGTGAACACGCAGGTACTGGCGAAGGTGCGTTTTAGACCGAAATTTTAAACAGGTGGGAACGAGGGAAAAATAAGTAGGAGTCTCATAATAGTTTTAGCTGCCGAGGTATGGTGGGGACACTGGCAGTGGGACAGAACGACGAAAGCAGACAGTGTAAGCGAGAGGAGAGAGTGGCAGTGGGATATACTGTAAATCAATGGGAGCAAAAGGAGACCGTTGGAGAGAGACATATACAGACGTAGCAATGAGAGGCAGATGCGAGTTTGAACCCTTAGCTACAAAGAGGGAGTGGGAAAAAGGATTCAGATAGTTCTGTGTTAAAAGAGCGCAAATATGTTCTCTGTGTTGTCAACTTTGTGATTACATATTAGCCTAGTGGCTTGGAGTAACAAACGGAGTAAATCATCATTGCACTGTTACTCTGCGAATAGCTTCCGTAGTCGAGTCCCTCACACCAAAATACTTAGAAAAAATCGCTGAACAACTTTCCAAACGTGAGACTTGAGTTTCTCGCGACGCAACGTGTAAAATGGTTAAACAACGTACGGGAATGCAGCCTGCAGACGTCTTCGACAACCGCCCATGTTTGGGAAGAATGTGCATCTGCCGAAAAATCAGTCAAAGATGTCACCCGACTGCATTCCCGTTAGCTGTCTGAACGACCTCTCAGATTTTCTCGGTTAGGTCCGAGCTCACTGGGTGTTGTGTGCTGTCCTTAGGTTAGTCAGGTTTAAGTAGTTCTAAGTTCTAGGGGACTGATGACCATAGATGTTAAGTCCCATAGTGCTCAGAGCCATTTGAACCATTTTTTTGAGGTCCGAGTTCACCTTGTACGTATAGAGAATCCAACGAAAAAGTTTCCAGGTGGAGAAACAAAGGTGTCTGGCCAGGATGAGCTGGAAATAGACGTAATGCAACTTCATGTTTAAGTGAACTGTAAAGAAAAGTTTAGAAATTTGGAGTGTAACTTCCCGGCGACGACGAGAAGTACGAAGTCCGATACAGCTCTCCATGCTACTCTATTCTGTGCAAGCCTTTTCCTCTCAGAATAACTACTGCAACCTACATCCTTCTGAATCTGCTTACTGTATTCATCTCTTGGGCTTCCTCTACAATAATTACCACTCCCCTCCACATTTCCCTCCAACATTAAGCTGGTGATAACCCTTCATATCTCAGAATGTGTTCTGTCAACAGATCCATTCGTTTGGCCAAGTTATGCCACAAATTTCTTGTCTCCCCAATTCTATTCCGTATCTGTAGCACCACATTTCAAAGCCTCTATTCTCTTCTTATCTAAACTGCTTATTGTCTATGTTCCACTTCCATACGTGGCTACACTACCTTCAAAATGGTTCAAATGGCTCTGAGCACTATAGGACTTAACTTCTGAGGTAATCAGTCCCCTAGAACTTAGAACTACTTAAACCTAACTAACCTAAGGACATCACACACATTCATGCCTGAGGCAGGATTCGAACCTGGGACCGTAGCGGTCGCAGGTTCCAGACTGAAGCGCCTAGAACCGCTCGGCCACACCGGCCGGCAAGTACCTTCAGAAAAGACTTCCTAACACTTAAATCTATATTCGATGTCAACAAATTTCTCTTCTTCAGAAACTCTTTTCTTGCCATTACCAGCCTACATTTCATATCCTCTCTACTTCGACCATCATTACTTATTTTGATGTCCAAAAAACGAAGGTCATCTACTTCTTTAAGTGCCACGTTTCCTAATTTACATCCCTCAGCATCACCTGATTTAATTCGACTACATTCCATTGTCCTTGTTTATCTTCTGCCGACTTTCATCCTATATCCTCCTTTTGACACACAGTCGAGCCCGTTCAACTGCTCTTCCAAGGCTTCTGCTGTCTCTGATAGAATTACATTGTCACTGGCAAACCTCAAAGTGTTCTGTATCTTCTCCCTGAACTTTAATCCCTACTGCAAATTGTCCTACGGTTTCCTTTAATGCTTACTCAATGTACAGATTAAATAACATTCAGGATAGGATACAACCGTGTCTCTCTTTGGGATAGGCTACAATACTGTCTCACTCCCTTCTCAACCACTGCTTCCCTTTCATGCCCGTCGGCTCTCATAAGTGTCATCTGGTTTCTGAAAAGTTCTACATCTACATGATTACTCTGCAATTCACATTTAAGTGCTTGGCAGAGGGTTCATAGAACCACAATCATACTATCTCCCTACCATTCCACTCCCGAACGGCGCGCGGGAAAGACGAACACCTAAACCTTTCTGTTCGAGCTCTGATTTCTCTTATTTTATTTTGATGATCATTCCTACCTATCTAGGTTGGTCTCAACAAAATATTTTCGCATTCGGAAGAGAAAGTTGGTGACTGAAATTTCGTAAATAGATCTCGCCGCGACGAAAAACATCTTTGCTTTAATGACTTCCATCCCAACTCGCGTATCATATCTGCCACACTCTCTCCCCTATTACGTGATAATACAAAACGAGCTGCCTTTTTTGCACCCTTTCGATGTCCACCGCCAATCCCACCCGGTAACGATCCCATACCGCGCAGCAATATTCTAACAGAACGAACGAGTGTAGTGTAAGCTGTCTCTTTAGTGGACTTGTTGCATCTTCTACGTGTCCTGCCAATGAAACGCAACCTTTGGCTCGCCTTCCCCACAATATTATCTATGTGGTCTTTCCAACTGAAGTTGTTCGTAATTTTAACACCCAGGTACTTAGTTGAACTGACAGCCTTGGTGATGACTAGGTGTTGTGTGATGTCCTTAGGTTAATTAGGTTTAAGTAGTTCTAAGTTCTAGGGGACTGATGATCATAGATGTTAAGTCCCATAGTGCTCAGAGCCATTTGAACCATTTGACAGCCTTGAGAATTGTACTATTTATCGAGTAATCGAATTCCAAAGGATTTCTTTTGGAACTCATGTGGATCACCTCACACTTTTCGTTATTTAGCGTCAACTGCCACCTGCCACACCATACAGCAATCTTTTCTAAATCGCTTTGCAACTGACACTGGTCTTCGGATGACCTTACTAGACGTTAATTTACAGCATCATCTGCGAACAACCTAAGAGAACTGCTCAGATTGTCACCCTGGTCATTTATATAGATCAGGAACAGCAGAGGTCCCAGGACGCTTCCCTGGGGAACACCTGATATCACTTCAATTTTACTCGATGATTTGCCGTCTATTACTACGAACTGCGACCTTCCTGATAGGAAATCACGAATCCAGTCACACAACTGAGACGATACCCCATACGCCCGCAGCTTGATTAGAAGTCGCTTGTGAGGAACGGTCTCGAAAGCTTTCCGGAAATCTAGAAATACGGAATCAACTTGAGATTCCCTGTCGATAGCGGCCATTACTTCGTGCGAATGAAGAGCTAGCTGCGTTGCACAAGAACGACGTTTTCTGAAACCATGCTGATTACGTATCAATAGATCGTTCCCTTCGAGGAGATTCATAATGTTTGAATACAATATATGCTCCAAAACCCTACTGCAAACGGACGTCAATGATATAGGTCTGTAGTTCGATGGGTTACTCCTACTACCCTTCTTAAACACTGGTGCGACCTGCGCAATTTTCCAATCTGTAGGTACAGATCTATCGGTGAGCGAGCGGTTGTATATGGTTGCTAAGTAGGAAGCTATTGTATCAGCGTAATCTGAAAGGAACCTAATAGGTATACAATCTGGACCTGAAGACTTGTCAGTATCAAGCGATTTGAGTTGCTTCGCAACCCCCAAGGTATCAACTTCTATGAAACTCATGCTAGCAGCTGTTCGTGTTTCGAATTCTGGAATATTCCATTCGTCTTCCCTGCTGTAAATAGCCTTTCGCTCCCTGTATTTTACCCTTGCGATCTTCAGAATTTCACAGAGTATTCCAGTCAACGCTGTGAAAAGCTTTATCAAAGTCTACAAATGCTATAAACTTACACGTAGGTTTGTATTTCCTTAACTTCCAAGAGATGTCGTAGGGTTGGTAGTGCCTTGCGTGTTCCTATATTTCTCCAGAATCCAAACTGATCTGCCTCGAGGTCGGCTTCTACATTGTTATGTAGATAAATCCCGCATAAATATGAATCTGTAATACCAACAAAGGTTTTCCTTCATTCGCGATCAAATTATCACAAAGGGGGGGGGGGGGGGGGGGGGGAAATAGCTTGTCGCACGACAGCCCGCAGCTCTCACGCAACCAGCCACAAGACTGGCACCTGGTGGTCATATATTGCGCTAAAACACAGACGCTACCAACAGTGTGTAACACTTTGCTGAGAGAGTGAGAGAGCAACACGGCAACAAAAATTTAGTAGACTGTTAATGCTTGTATAGTAGCTGTTGGAAATCAGTGTTGTTTGAGACGAATTCGTCAGCTGTACGCAGTCGTGCGACTCCTGAAAGTTTTCTAATAATATCTATTTGCCTTTTATTAGCTCACAGAGCGATCGTTTCTTGTGTCTTGGAAACCGGCAAGGGACGTCCTTACCTTCAAACCATCCATTGCTCCGTAACAGAATTGAACTCTGTGTTCAAAATCAGTTTGCCTCATATCTTCTACATCTACAACTACGTGATTACTCTGCTATTCACAATAGAGTGCCTGGCAGAGGATTCAATGAACCACCTTCAAGCTGTCCCTGTCGTTCCACTCTCGAACGGCGCGCGGGAAAAGCGAGTACTTAAATTTTTCTGTGCGAGCCCTGATTTCTCTTATTTTATCGTGATGATCATTTCTCCCTATGTAGGTGGGTGCCAACAGAATGTTTTCGCTATCGGAGGAGAGAACTGGTGATTGAAATTTCGTGGGAAGATCCGTCGCAACGAAAAACGCGTTTGTGTTAATGATAGCCACTCCTATTCACGTATCATGTCTTTGGCGCTATCTCCCCTACTTCGCGATAATACAAAACGAGCTGGCCTCCTTTGTACTTTTTCGATGTCATCCGTCAGTTCCATCTGACTCGGATCCCACACCACACAGCAATAGGGCGGACAAGCGTGGTGTAAGGAATCTCTTTAGTAGACTTGTTACACCTTCTAAGTGTTCTGCCAATGAATCGCAGTCTTTGGTTGGCTCTACCTGCAACATTATCTATGTCATCGTTCCAATTTAGGGTATTTATAATTGTAATCCATAAGTATTTAGTTGAATTTACAGCCTTCACATTTGTGTGACTTATCGCGTATACGACATTTACCGGATTTCTTTTAGTACTCATGTGAATAGCTTCGCACTTGTTCTTTATTCAGGGTCAACTGTCACTTTTCGCACCATACAGATATCTTATCTAAATCATTTTGCAATTCATTTTGGTCATCTGATGACTTTACAAGACGGTAAATGATAGCATCATCTGCAGACAATCTAAGATGGCTACTGGGATTGTTTCATAGGTCGTTAATATAGATCAGGAACAATAGAGGGCCTGTAAGACTTCAAAAAAAATGGCTCTGAGCACTATGGGACTCAACTGCTGAGGTCATTAGTCCCCTAGAACTTAGAACTAGTTAAACCTAACTAACCTAAGGACATCACAAACATCCATGCCCGAGGCAGGATTCGAACCTGCGACCGTAGCGGTCTCGCGGTTCCAGACTGCAGCGCCAGAACCGCGCGGCCACTTCGGCCGGCCATGTAAGACTTCCTTGGGGAACGCCGGATATTATTTCTGTTTTACTCGATGACTTTCCGTCTGTTACTACGAACTATGAGCTTTCTGACAGGGAATCACGAATCCAGTCGTACAACTGAGGCGATATTCCATAGACACGCAGTTTGGTTAGAAGACGCTTGTGAGGAACGGTGTCGAAAGCCTTCTGGAAATCTAAAAATATGGAATCAATTTGACATCCCCTGTCGATAGCAATCATTACTTCACGAGTATAAAGATCTAGTTGTACTCGCAGTTTATGATAGGGACGTAATTGGTGGTCCACCAGTACCTTCCACGCGCTTTTCTTTACATGGATTTAACAACATTGTCAAGTAACTGGTTAAGGCAGTGTATGCTCGTTAGGACCTAAGATCGTTGGGTGATGAGGAAGATGATGGCGTCAGGGCAATGGCGTACTTTAGGTTAACTTGTCACTCATAACAAATGACAGGCTCAGCTACAGAACGATAAGTGCCATCGGCCGACTTAAGTGCCGTGTCCGATAACGGGCTGTATATTAACGCCAGTCGTAAAGTCTCGCTGACCCGCCGAGGCGACAACCTCTGCATTAGACCGGGCGCCGCGTGTTGTGATTCCGCCTTTACGAGACAGATAGAGATGTGGAGCAGGCGTCGAGTGACGGGAAAATTTGTATCTGTCACGTGACACCGCGTGTCGCAATGGTGGCGATTGTTTTCGTCCCCGATGTGTCGCCTGCCCCCTCGGACGGAGCAAATGAATCTAATTTACGATTTTTATCGAAACGCTGCGGCGGAATTAATTGAGAGTCTCGCAGAGGTTACATCAGGCGGCAGAGCAATTGAGATCAAGTGGACTAACCTCCTGATAGCGCGAGCGGCCGCGCTGCCGCGTCTGGCGGCAAACGCGCTACTCGTCTGACGCCTGACGATGGCGGCTGCTCGTCTGAAACGTCACTCTTCTCTTATCAAAGTATTGTTTAAAAATTACTTTCTCGCTTTTCTGTTTCACAATACTTCTTCTTTCACACTGGGGGCATATTTAGGAAAAAAATCCTTCTGTCGGCACAATTGGTCACGAAGCCAAACCACAAATATAATTTGTGTAAATTCGTAAAGTACAGCACCCTTTTGGGTAGCTACCTGTGAATCCTGCGTTCTTGCGACGAAATTTTTTTATCCTTGACGAAACATCTGCTGCGTAAATCAGCTGAGAGAAGTTTAGAAAGTGTGTAACTCGGTGACTCGATTCCTGTTTCTTGTTTTTCAAGAACACTGCTTTCCCAATGGAGCTACCGGGTGACGCATCTGGGAACCATACGATCCTCAACAATGAGGCTGTTTTTATCCATTTCTTCTAAGCACTAAGAATAAACGAAGGAATTTCAGGAAGACCTTGACAGCAGTTCCACTTGATTTCTTGATTTGCAACATTCTTCAAATGTGGATAAGTGCAAGATAATGCACGTAAACAAAAGAATGATTACAAAGCATTACAGTACTAAGAGGAAACTTGTGGGGTCTGTCTTGTCCGTTGATTCCTTACCGGTAACACTAAATTCGATTTACAAACGAAATACTAGTTTCATTCTGTCCTGTTCCTATTTGTTCCCTTTCCTCCTCTTGTTCGAAATAAAAATGTAGTTCTGTCGTGTTTATTTGGTCATATTGTTTGTATTAAGTAATCAGTATATTAAAATAAAAAAATCTGCTGATTACTCCTTGTGGACATGCCGAGGAGTAATCCATCCACATTTCAGCAAGGAATATTTATTAGTGTCCCCGTAATCCATACCGTCAGCTTGAAATATGATGCATCTCAATTTTTTGAGGGAATGAATAGCGAGCACGCTACTAAAAATATCTTTCTGAAATTTGGCTGAATTCCTTCTCAGGCATTTCTGAAAGGAATAAGAGGGAGATTTATTAATTTTAATTTATTCATCAGGTATCGTAAAAAACGTGACCGAAAACACACGAAAAAACTACGTTTATCTATGTTTCAAAAAGTCCGCCATTTTATTATTTTTTTCTAATTTCAAGAAACTGTGCTATTACTCCGTGCGCAATATTCTGTAGATGAAGAAAATAGTTTATTTTTTTATTTCAGATAACTACAGGATTCCCTTTATGATCACACCTCATTTTGAACAAAGAAACTTCTAGTCCTCGGATAGGGAGCTTAATGATGACTGGCTGTCTTTAAAAAATTAGAAAATGTTGTTAAAGGACCAATAAATAACGTGCAAAAATATTTACGTTGATTGATTCACTACTTTTCTGAAAAAACTCGTAAAATTCGCTTATTTTTTAGGCTGACTGAGGAGAATGGATCCCAAACAATCAACTTACGAGAAAGTAGCCAGGAGACGACTACTACAATCGCAGATATATTGACAAGTGTACACCCCGTCATTTTCAAGACACAAATGCAACTGTTGTTTGACCAAGGAGAGGGTGTTCTAACGGTTGTTATTGATGTTTGATCGTTACCTTAGTGTTGCAAATGTGATTGTACAGTACAAATGATATCGCCAGACGTTGACATTTCTGGCAAATACCCTTCGGGTCGATAGTGGTGAGTCCCTAAACCGTCGGAATGTTTAGTTTCAGTGGAGCTCTCGATTCCGGGCATCAGAGTGATTTATATTGATTTTGATGAATGTTTCCAGCCCACCGCCGTACCTCACACGCTGAGAACAACGTAGCTACCGGCGAAATACAAACGATAGCCACTGTACACCGAAATCAAGCACCACAGTGCTGAGAGGCAACTCCTACGTTGTTACCAGGAGAGCCGCTAAAGAGAGATTAATACACTAACCCATATAAGGCTGAACTTAGAGGAGGTGTAAATGGAGTACAAAAAAGGGCGGCGTGAATTATAACATGTTTGTCAGACTGACAGAGTGTGACAAAAATGTCGAATAATTTTAACAAGCAGTCTAAGAACCATGTCGTACATCTTGCGAAAAGCTCGTTAGAGAACTTTAAGAACCGTGTTTAAGAGGAGAAACTATGATTATTCTTTAATCACCTAAGTATCTATTAGCAGATACTTAGCCCAGACAGGTATGAGCACTCAAGTCTGCCCACGTTTCGTCCACGAATGGTCCGGGAAGAAATGTAATGTACAACAAAAAGTGTCCTCTACCACACTTCACAGTGAATCGCAGAGAACAGGAAAGGACACGGCCGAACCATTTCCTCATCTTTCCTAATATGAACTTGTACTGCGTCTGTAGCGACACTGTCGCTGAAGGGATTTAACACATTGATCTTACTACCATTTCTTAATCGCAAATTGCTGCAATAAATGAATAGATATTGTGTGCGAAACTGAAGAATATGTGGAGGTCTGCTTTTACAGCCTTTCAGCTTTATGCTGCTTACTTTTTCCGAGACGTTATTGCTAAGAACCGATTTAGACGTTTACTAGAAACCAGAGAGAGGTGAACGGCCTTTGGGAAGGACGCCGTCGGCGCCGCTGAGGCGTACATACGGAGGCGGGGTGAGGCGAGGCGAGAGGAAGTGTGGTGCTGAGGTATGGAGGCGTCCGCTTATCTGACTCGCTCTGTTTGCCAGGGGCCGGGCCCAAAGTTTTTATCGGAGAACAGCTGGAACGAGGAAACGCAAATAAAGTCCTGCCGAAGACCCTCTGGCCATACGTTCCTCTTTTGGAAACAACTCTCCTGGCAGCTTCTCTCTCTCTCTCTCTCTCTCTCTCTCTCTCTCTCTCTCTCTCTCTCTCTCTCTCTCTCTCACACACACACACACACACACACACACACACACAGAGAGATGGAGTATTTTAATACCAGCTGTCCTTATGGATGTTACCCATAGTTAGACAGTTATTTGAAAAGAAATTTTAATGGCAAAACTCATTATCCATCACAAAAGTTCTCTCTTGGACGTATTGAGGTGCCAGCCACTTGCGGCCCAGCAAATGAGGAGACATTAGAAAAATAGACCAAGTTTTGAGACGAATGGAGAAGAGGAAGAACAAATGTCGCTCACAACTTCACTTTTATAATCCAAGCTCTCAACATTAATTCTTCTGAACTACTGAGGCCCCAAAGCAAACGAAATCCACAAAACTCCTCGAAATCCAAACAGAAAAGCCAAGTCGCTGTTTAAAAATCCAAAAGTATCACAGTCCAATACACTCCCAAATAATACAGCAATTCAAACAGTTTTTCCTATAAGTGTTGAGTGTGAGCACCAGTCGTCACACAACGAGTCTATAGCATACTTGTTGTCAAACGTTGATCGGCATGTCTAGAGTAGTTGTTGCAACAATGCTGTTTCTAAAATCGGGTAGATCGGCTGCTAGCGGAGACATATACATAATCCTTTATGATTCCCCAAAGGGGAAAACAGCGTGGCGTCAGGTCGTGTGTGAACGTAGAGGTCACGCAAAGTAAGCTCTGTCATCCGGGCTCTAGCGGTCGGGTAGATACGTCGTTCGACCAGTCGCATACCTATCTATGCCAGCGAGGCGACGCACAATCTTGCTGCCAAATAAAGTTCTGTGGTTCAGCTTCGTCCAGTTGTGGGAAGAGCTATAGTCCTCACGCATCAAGGTGAGAACCACCGGTTACAGTTGCTCCATCGAAAGAGAAAGACCCGGGATCTGGCACAAACTAGCGTTCAATTTAGGGCAGTCTCGATGCAACTGTACCATCTCGTTAGGACTTACTGGCCCCCAGACGCGCACGATATGTGTGTTCACATTTCCACTTAGATGAAATGTCGATTCATCCCTGAAGACGACACGATCCGGAAAATCTTCGTCGTCATGCAGCAACAAAAAAAATGGTTCAAATGGCTCTGAGCACTATGGGAATTAACATCTATGGTCATCAGTCCCCTAGAACTTAGAACTACTTAAACCTAACTAACCTAAGGACAGCACACAACACCCAGCCATCACGAGGCAGAGAAAATCCCTGACCCCGCCGGGAATCGAACCCGGGAACCCGGGCGTGGGAAGCGAGAACGCTACCGCACGACCACGAGATGCGGGCCATGCAGCAACATTTCGTTTGCAAAGTTGGCGTTTAAACCGCGGTCTGTATGAGCTTTTAACAAATGCAAACGATAAAGACGTAGTTGGCCGGCCGGAGTGGCCGAGCGGTTCTAGGCGCTACAGTCTGGAACCGCGCGACCGCTACGGTCGCAGGTTCGAATCCTGCCTCGGACACGGATGTGTGTGATGTGCTTAGGTTAGTTAGGTTTAAGTAGTTCTACGTTCTAGGGGACTGATGACCTCAGAAGTTAAGTCCCATAGTGCTCAGAGCCATTTGAACCATTTTTGAAAAGACGTAGTTGTAAACGTGATTGGTTTTTCTACTTCACGAGCAGCCTTCCGAAGTGATCTCTTGGGGCTACACGTTAAAGACTCTCGCTCGTTCAACACTTTCTTCAGTCACTCTCGGTCGTTCTATACGCTACCCTTTGCTCGCAGTCACACAAACCAAGCTGTATGAGCTGCTCTGTCAATTTGGTATATTACTTATAAGTGTGAGTTGACTGTAATAAATGCCACAAAGCCATAAAATCCGTATGCTCATTTTGTAACATTCTGTATTGCTTCCTCCTAGACCATGAAGATAAAATCAGAGAGCGTATGAAGTCTTCACGGTTTGTCAGCCGAGTGACGTCGTCGTCTCGTAGCAACGTTTCGATGGAATGCGGCTCCATCATCTTCGCCTGAAGATGATGGAGGCGCATTCCATCGAAACGTTGCTACGAGACGACGACGTCACTCGGCTGACAAACCGTGAAGACTTTATATATGAAATTCGTCGAGAGAGCCTGCACTCACATAAAATCAAAGAGATTTAAACCACATGGAGGCTTACCAGCAATAGTTCTTCCCACGAGCTACACGCAACTGGAACAGGAAAAGGAGCAACTGACGCTGGTACACGAAGTATTCTCCACAACATACCGCAAAGTGGCTTGCGGTTAGTACATGTGGATTTAGATGTAAGTAACCGGACTAACTAGTCGTACTAAGTAACTGGATTAATTATGTAACTGATGGAAGGAAACTAAAAATGTACTGTGGTACATTCCGAGTTACTCCGGAGCTTTTCTATGCTATTGTACACGAATAGAACTATAGCTTAGAAGCCTACTCGACGATGCGCTGTATTGCACCTTGCTGAGAGCTGAGTGTATCTACACTCATGCTGATAAATTAAGGATAATTTCAGAATGTGGTGCCACACAACGTGGCACTACACAAAACTGGCGCTAATAGCATAGGCACATAGCGAACACACACGCCACAGATCTGTAAGTCCACGGTATTGGTGATAAGTTGAGAAAATCGTCCCGAAACACATGTGCTACAAAACACCAATGTCTCCTGCGCATGTACCCCGATATCAATATGCGATATGATCACCATGCACACGTACACAGGCCGCACAATGGGTTAGAATACTCTGGATCAGGAGGTCGAGCAGATGCTGGGGTATAGCTTCCCATTCTTACACCAATGCCTGTCGGAGCTCCTGAAGTGACCTAGGGTTTTGAAGACGTGCAGCGATATGTCGACCGAGGGCATCCCATTCGTGCTCGATGGGGGTTTAAATCTGGAGAAGAGGCAGGCCACTCCATTCGCCTGATATCTCCTGTTTCAAGGTACTCCTCCACGATGGCAGCTCTGTGGGGCCATGCGCTATCATCCATCAGGAGGAAGGTGGGACCCACTGCACCCCTGAAAAGGCGGACATACTGGTGCAAAATGACGTTCCGATACACCTGACCTGTTACAGTTCCTCTGTCAAAGACATGCAGGGGTGTACGTGCACCAATCATAATCCCAACCCACACCATCAAACCACGACCTTCAAACAGGTCCCTTTCAAGGACATTAAGGGGTTGGTATCTGGTTCCTGGTTCACCCCAGATGAAAACCCGGCGAGAATCACTGTTCAGACTATACCTGCATTCGTCCGTGAACATAACCCAGGACCACTGTTCCAATGACAATGTAATGTACTCTTGACACCAGCTTTACGGGCTCTGCTGTGACCAGGGGTCAGTGGGATGGACCCTGCAGGTCACCGGGCGAGTAACCCATGTCTGTTCAGTTGTCTATAGACTGCGTGTCTGGAGACAACTGTTCCACTGTCTGCGGTAAGGTCCCGAGCAAGGCTACCTGCAGTGCTCCGTGGCCGTCTGCGGACACTGATGGTAGGATAACGGTCTTCTTGTTGTGGTGAACACTGTGGACGTCCCGTACTGTAGCGCCTGAACACGTTTCCTGTCTGCTGGAATCGTTACCATAATCTTGAGATAACACTTCGTGGCACACGTGCTACGACTTGCTGTGTTTGACCAGCCTCCAGTCGCCCTAGTATTCTACCCCTCATAACGTAATCAATATATGTTATTTGAGCCATTTTCAACACACAGTCACCATTAGGACGTCTGAAAACGTCTGCATACTTACTCGCTGCACCGTACTCTGACATGCACCAACACACCTCTGCGTATGTGGACTGCTGCCAGCGCCAGGTCAAATGCACTGCATGGTCACACACCGAGGTGATTTAAACCCACAAACCGCCCACCAGAGCGTTTTTTCACAATTTATCAGCATTATCCTTAATTTATGAATATGAGTGTAGTTTTGTACGTGTAATGACCAGCTGAGCAGGAGGGCTGCAGATGTAATCCCTCGCAGAACATAAGGCGTCGTCGCGTGTCGCAGGCATGGTGCTGGTTATGGGTCGTGACGTGACGCGTCGCGAGCTGAGCTTCTGCTTCTGCTTCTGGTTGTGGTCGGCGGTTGCGCCACGCGGCGCGGTGCGGCGCGGCCGGCTGCGGCGACCGTCCGTAATCCCCAGCTGAGGCTGCGGCCCCGTCTCAGCCCGGCTCTGCTGGCGACCTCCGCGGGCGGCGCGCGGTGCCAAACCCAGGCCTCTGAGCTAACGTCCGGCGAGAGGCCGCCAACACGTGGCCTTCCTCTTGCGTTACCGCTTTCCTTGGCGCCTGAGCTGACGCCCGCAAACTGGACGGCGTTCAGGAATAGTGCAGCGCGACAGAATTCACAAACTGCTACACTACTGGCCATTAAAATTGCTACACCAAGAAGAAATGATAAACGGCTATTCATTGGACAAATATGTTACACTAGAGCTGACATGTGACTACATTTTCACTCAGTCTGGGTGCATAGATCCCGAGAAATCAGTACCCAGAAGAACCACCTCTGGCGGTAATAACGGCCTTGATACCCCTGGGCATTGAGTCAAACAGAGCCTGGATGGCGTGTACAGGTACAGCTGCCCATGCAGCTTCAACGCGATACCACAGTTAATCGAGAGTAGTTGTGACGAGCCAGTTGCTCGGCCACCATTTGACCAGACGTTTTCAATTGGTGAGAGACCTGAAGAATGTGTTGGCCAGGGCAGCTGTCTAACATTTTCTGTATCCAGAAAGGCCCGTACAGGACCTGAAATATGCGGTCGTGCATTATCCTGCTGAAATGTAGGGTTTCGCAGGGATCGAATGAAGGGTAGAGCCTCGGGTCGTAACAAATCTGAAATTTAACGTCAACTGTTCAAAGTGCCGCCAATGCCAACAAGAGGTGACCGAGACGTGTAACCAATGGCACGTCATAGCGTCATCACGCCGGGTGATACGCCAGTATGGCGATGACGAATACACCCTTCCAATGTGCGTTCACCACGATGTCGCCAGACTCGGATGCGACCATCATGATGCTTGCTGTAAACAGAACCTGGATTCATTCGAAAAAATGATGTTTTGCCATTGGTGCACTAGGTTCGTCGTTGAGTACACCATCGCAGGCGTTCCTGTCTGTGATGGAGCGTCAAGGGTAACCGCGACCACGGTCTCCGAGCTGATAGTCCACGCTGCTGCAAACGTCATCAAATTGTTCGTGCAGATGCTTGTGTCTTGGAAACGTCCCTGTCTGTTGACTCAGGGATCGAGACGTGGCTGCACGATCCGTTACAGGCACGCGGGTAAGATGCCTGTCATCTCGACTGCTAGTGATACGAGGCCGTTGGGATCCAGCACGGCGTTCCGTATTACCCTCCTGAACCCACCGATTCCAAATTGTGCTAACAGTCATTGGATCCCGACCAACGCGAGGAGCAATGTCACGATACGATTAACCGCAATCGCGATAGGCTACAATCCGACCTTTATCGAAGTCGGAAACGTTATGGTACGCATTTCTCCTCCTTACACGAGGCATCAGAACAACGTTTCACCAGGCAACGCCGGTCAACTGCTGTTTGTGTATGAGAAATCGGTTGGAAACTTTCCTCATGTCTGCACGTTGTAGGTGTTGCCACCGGCGCCAACCTTGTGTGAATGCTCTAAAAAGCTAATCATTTGCATATCGTAGCATGTTCTTCCTGTCGGTTAAATTTCGCGTCTGTAGCACGTCGTTTCGTGGTGTAGCAATTTTAATGGCCAGTAGTGTATTTCTTAGGTTCTCCCAGCACGATTGATTCACAATTAATAGCGAAAACCTACTCTGGTGAAAGTACACAATAACAGTAGCAAAAAAGTTGCCGTAAACATTGCTTCGCAAATGTACCGTGTTCCAGTGGATTTACTAGGGTCATTCTGTAAGTGATGCAACACAATTTTCTCTCGAAAACGGGTTGATTTTATTGAGGATTCCAATACACCGCTCTTTTGGCTATAAAACACTATTTTTCAACATAATCTCCTTTCACTGTTACGGCCTTACGCCACCTTAGTGATAGGGCCTGTATGTCCGCATGGTACCACTCTACCAGTTCAAAATGGTTCAAATGGCTCTAAGCACTCTGGGACTTAACATCTGAGCTCATCAGTCCCCTAGAACTTAGAACTACTTAAACCTAACTAATCTAAGAACATCACACACATCCATGCCCGAGGCAGGATTCGAACCTGCGACCGTATCGGTCGCGCGGTTTTAGACTGTAGCGCCTAGAACCGCTCGGCCACTCCGGCTGACTGTTCATTCTTTCCGCGCGCTATACGAGATTGGAATAGTAGATAATTGTGAAGGTGGTTCGATGAACCCTCTGCCAGGCATTATAAGTGATTTGCAGAGTATCCAAGTAGATGTAGACTGTTTGAGGTCCACACAACAGATACACTCAGGCTTACTCTTCGGAGCAAATGACCGAGGAATATGGACGTTCGATGGACTTACTGCCTCTGAGTGCCCCTTGATGATTCTGCATTGATTACAGTTTATTGTGTCAGATGAAAACTAGACGGATCATTTATCTTTCGAAAGAAAGAGACAGTAGGATGGCTGGGCAGTCGTCAAAGTCGGACTACAAGCAGCTACTGTAAGTTGCTGTCGAAGGGGCACAGAGTGACTTCATTAGTGCAGCGGAAAGACACGAAGAGCAGGATACACCTTCTCACTGAAACTGAAACAAGCTCGGGCTGGGCAAATATGAGTCAGGAGTCGGTCATTCCAAAGCAATCATCACGGCGTTGTAATGGTTTAGTGCATCGGTTCTCTACGGAGCCGGTTATGACGTCGTGACGAGGGGGGGGGGGGGGGGGGGACGGAGGGGGCGGGCGGTTTCCGTCCAAAGCAAATTTAGATTTAGGTGGTGTTGACTGCCACTCGCCCCCCAACCCTACGTCCACAATTATTATGTTTCTCTAACCTGTTTTATTTCCTACTTTTAGACATATCAATTCACGAAACAGTTGAACCTTTTCTTTCAAATTTTTTTTCTGTGTTCAGGCATTACTTCCAGAAGGCGGACCAGAGAATTAAGTATTTCGAGTGGTTGTTTAAAAAGGTTATGGAAGGTGTACGTTAACCAACAGCGTACTTCCCGTAAGTGTGCAGGTTGGTTTCACCTTAGCGACCATACCTATACTTTGAGAGTGTTAGTCGTCACTTCCAGCAGTTTCTATGAATTTGAGTTGTTTATGTCAATAAAAAAACAATTTCCAACCATTAGCTCCGTATCTCAAGGCACTCACTTTCAGGTCCCTCTCTGTCTGCGTAGCTGTGATCATAAAGGTGTGGGATCCCCTGTATGCGCAGTAACCAGGGACCCACTTTGTCAGATCAACAGGGGAGGAAAGGAATACTGTTCCTGCTAGAGGAAATTTTGGATTTCTGCGGGTGATGATGTATTTCGACCCGTGTGTGTCTTGGCGCGGAAAATACTCGCTGGCCACAACCGCGGGGACAGGAATCACCGACTCTTTGGGACGTGACGCAGTGGCTCGTTCCGTCGGGGCGCCCTGCCTTACCAAACTTCTAAAATTATGCCGAAAATACTCTGTGAGCCTACCTGCCCGAGCTCATAAACAACACACCGCCGGTGCCAAACAGTGTCGCAACAGATCTTGCGAGCAGCTATAGAGCCCGAGTTTGCACAGAGCAGGGGGAACTCTGCATTCGTCGATGTAATTGCTGCTGAAATGTTTACACGACTTAATAAAGCCCAGCTTACGTTTTGAGACGTTTTTCTGTTTTTCGGGCACAAGGTATAGACCGATGAATGCTGACATTCCATCACAAAATTGTTTACATAGCCCACGCGACGTAGCTTATACTTTTTCACAGGGAAATTTGCAATTCTGCCACTATTTTTATACTTTGCTCAGTGCAGAGCCATACTTATCCAGCTACAGTGTGTCTATCAGTGATTCATTAACAACACAGCTCTGCTTACACGCTGCGTTTAACTATTTGGAGAACTTCTGAGAGCGGTGAAATAAGCAGTGGTTGTGCTTGGAGAATCGCTCGCCTCCGTGACAGTCTTGCTTCCTTGCTGAACTGCTCCTATGAAGACAATTAGTGTCCTGATATTTTTTTCCGCTGCAATATAAGGCGTTTCTTTCTTCGTCTTCATTCGTCCTTTCGTTATTCTTCACGTTATGGAAGACTGACTATTGCTTTGCGTTGCCGACTCACTCTTGGTGAACACCACGAATTATTGTCACTAGTCGTTTCCGGGCAACCAACATTTTCTTCTTAAGTAATGAATTGCCCCGGAAATTATTCCATAAGACATAGATGAGAGGAAATACGCAAAAATTTGTTAATCTGCTTATTTGTTTCAAAAATGGTTCAAATGGTTCTAAGCACCGTGGGACTTAACATCTGAGGTCATCAGTCCCCTAGACTTAGTCCTACTTAAACCTGACTAACCTAAGGATATCACACACATCCATGCTCGAGGCAGGATTCGAACCTACGACCGTAGCAGTAGCGAGGTTCCGGACTGAAGCGCCTAGAACCGCTCGCTCACAGCGGCCGGCCTTATTTGTTTCCAAAACTAGCAATTATAAGATGAGCAAAACCCGCTGCACGTACCTGTTCAACATGCTCAATAGAGTGTTTTTTTTCAGAATTTTATCAATACGTACAATCTAAATTCCGAAACATTTCGCACTTTTCACTGGCCCTTGTTCATGTGCTACGCTTGTGGCTAACATTCTATTGTTTACTGTGCAGAACTGAATACACACTGTTTTTCCGAAATTAAGGAAAGATCCCATGTCAGAGAACCATCATGCTACCTGCAAAAAGTAGGACTACTTCTTCCGGATGTCCTTATGAATGTCCAGTGGACGGCTTATGTTCTACATAGTTTCTTTTGTATTTTGGGTATAATTTTTGTCCATTTTATACGTATATCTCCTGTACATAATTTTTATACATGTACATTCAGGGCGCTTTGGCTATAGTAAAAAAGAAAAAGAAAAAAAAACTGCGCAATTGTAGGAGGAGAGAGAATAATACATGTTCCTTTCCTTGAGCAACACGATGGAGGCTGGCACGACTGATGTTCCTACCAGATAAACGGACCAGCAACAACAGCGTTTATATGGTTCAAATGGCTCTGAGCACTATGGGACTCAACTGCTGAGGTCATTAGTCCCCTAGAACTTAGAACTAGTTAAACCTAACTAACCTAAGGACATCACAAACATCCATGCCCGAGGCAGGATTCGAACCTGCGACCGTAGCGGTCTTGCGGTTCCAGACTGCAGCGCCTTTAACAGCGTTTATAGCCTGGCGCTTTAAGCTAAGGCACTGCGGTACAGTCCACTGATAACGAAATATGCGCCACACCGTCTCCTTCCTGAGGCATACGAATTCCAGTAATGAAATTTTTGTCCAAGACACGGGTTCCAATGGGCTGCCTGCTGATCTAGCGTCACCGGGCTGGGAGGAGCCATCAGTATTTATTGCTGCATCTCAGTTTTGATTTACTCTAGTCCTTAGCGGTTATTTGCTTGCGTGCCTCAGCGACACAAATAGCCGTGCCGTAAGTGCAACGACAAACGACAACGGAGAGGTGTCTAAAAGGGGTCAGCTTATTCCGTAATTTCTGAAGAGGGCAGCGGACTTTCCATTTTTTCAGGGGCAGTAATCTCAATGCTAGACTAGATTGGCTTTGTTACATGGCCTTCCCGTGCCGATACTGCCAGGGCTCAAGCAAGGCGAAATTACAGCTTTTTCCGAAAGAAGGAGGTGAAGCTGTCCCGTCGACATCGTCGTCATTAGAGACGGAGCACGAGCTCGGAATGTTTCAAGGATGGGGAAGAAAGTCGGCCGTGATCTTTCAAAGGGACCCTCACGGGATTTGCCGGGAGCGATTTAGCGAAATCACGGAAAACTTAAACCGGATGCCGATCTGAAGTGTCGTCCTCCCAAATGCGAGTCCAGTGTGCGACCACTGCGGTACATCTCTCGGTTTATTTCGCGAAAGCACGCAGCTGTAGTGTACGGCTTAATGATGATGGCGTTCCTAGGTAAAATATTCTGGAGGTAGAATATCCCCAATTCGGATCTCCGGGTGGGGACTACTCAGGAGGATGTCGGCATCAGGAAAAACAAAACAATTAAGATTAATATATGCTCTGTGGTAAATTCGAAGCACTGCTGGAAACAGAAAAAAAGAGGATTCTGTCAGCTTTTTACAAAATCTGTGTTAATACTAGCATACAAAGAGCATACAAAGAGAACAACAATATTTGGATGACAGTAAATATCGCTGTTTTACTTTTTGATTCAATTCTCATTTAGTTGTTATATAAAATAAAAGACTATAGTTTTCTGCCTCAATGAAATTGACTCTTCAAATGTTGAAGTATTTTTCATTAGAAAACTTTATTACGTCTGACAATGTTTTTTCGTATGCGCGGCGCATGCGTTTTCTCTGGAGATATTTGGTGAAACGCTAATAATTTTTCGCTTTCAGGTTGTAGGGTTCTGCGTCGGAGGGCACTCGCAGGAAATGAGTCTTGATGCAACTTTCACAGTGCGTCTCTAAAACAAAGTAAGAAATAGACAAACAACAAGAAGAGATTAAAGTGCGAAAGCATGTAATCCACTACTGTAACCCGAGAGAACTGGACAAGACGAGAGTAAGTTAGCTTCCGATGCTAGAAGACGACGCCACCATTCCTACGAACGTCAAACTTTGATTCCAGGTAATCACTGACGCTGACGTTCCGTCGACGGTTGATGTGAATGTCACCGTTTGGAACCCATTATTCAATGTTATGAAGTTGCGTTACCTGAGTCGAGTGTTAATCTATTTTTATTCTAAAGAGTTCACTTTTTTACATTCGTACTGCATCTACATCTACATACATACACCGCAAACCTCCATACGCTGGGGCGGAGGGTATCATGTATTACTACTAGTCATTCTCCTTCCTGTTCCACTCGCAAATGTAACGAGGGAAAGACGACTGCCGTAAGAGTTCTAATTACCTTTATCTTGTTTTCGAAGTCCGTACTGGAGATGTACGTTAACGGCAGAAGAATCGTTCTGCAGTCAGTTGTAAATACCAGTTCTCCAAATTTCTCAGTAGTCTTTCGTGGAAGGAACATCGTCTTCCCTCCAGAGATGCTCAGTTGAACAAGCAACTCCGTAATACTAGCGTGCTGATCGAACCTGGTGGCAACAAATCTAGCAGCATGCCTTTGAATTGCTTCGGTGTCTTCCTTTAATCCGAGGTGTGGGGATCCAAAACACTCGAATGGTACTCAAGGATGGGTCGCACTAGTGTTGTACACAATCTCCTTAATCTTCCCAAAATTCTCCCAGTACACCGAAGTATAGCATTTGTCTTCCCTAATGCCGATGATAAGAAAATCTTATACTGCATATTAGGTAACAGAAGTAAACGAAAAGAAAATACTTCTAAAGTCATCAACAGTGACGGAATACCCGTGTAGGAGGAAGAAGAAATTTTGAAAGTGTGGGAAGAATACTTCCAAAAACTATAGGACGGGATGAAACAAATACACGTGATGAATCAGAGGGAGACGAAAGAAATATCACCACCACAGACGTATCGGAAACAGGAGATCAGCAGATGTTAGACGTAGAGAAAGCCGTCTTGGAATTGAAAAATGGCAAAGCTTCTGGAGTAGATGACATAACAGGGGAAAATGGCAAAGCCGCAGGACCTATCGGAATTTAGTGGCTGTATAGAATAATGAGGGCAGTATGGACATATGGAAAGATTCTTGATGTCAGGACAGAGGCAATTATTGTACTTATCGTTAAGAAGAGTAACAAGGTCGTCTGTGAGAATTACAAGGGAACAGAACTTCTGTGCCACCGCATGAAGGTTTGTGAAAAGATAATTTTACAGAATATCAGGAATAAATAGAACCACATGTGAGAGAAGAACAATGAGGATTTCGACCCGGAAGATGAGCTGTAGATGCCGTATTTACAGCGAGACGGGTTGTAGAAAAGAGATGACAATTTGTGAAATACATCGTCGTTGCATTCGTAGATAGAAAAAGCTTATGACGCTGTTGTAAACAAAGAGATATGACAGGTTCTGGATGTACTGTAATTGTAAAAAGGAATGCAACTGACAGTCAGAAACATATAGAAAAAAATGCATGAATTCTGTTACAATAGACGGTAGAAAATGAGAACGATTTATAAAGGACAGCGGGATTCGGCAAGAAAGCGTGCTCTTACTAGTGTTTTATAATACAGTACGGATAACATCATAAGGAAAGTTCACCAAGAATCCGGAGCAGGTGATATGAAAATCATAGGATATAAAGATAATATGATTTGGGATGGAAATGAGAAGAAATAATAAAACAGCACAATCCAGGATGGAGCTTGCAATGGAAAAATTCTTAAAGAAGTAGGTGTTTTTAAATACACTCCTGGAAATTGAAATAAGAACACCGTGAATTCATTGTCCCAGGAAGGGGAAACTTTATTGACACATTCCTGGGGTCAGATACATCACATGATCACACTGACAGAACCACAGGCACATAGACACAGGCAACAGAGCATGCACAATGTCGGCACTAGTACAGTGTATATCCACCTTTCGCAGCAATGCAGGCTGCTATTCTCCCATGAAGACGATCGTAGAGATGCTGGATGTAGTCCTGTGGAACGGCTTGCCATGCCATTTCCACCTGGCGCCTCAGTTGGACCAGCGTTCGTGCTGGACGTGCAGACCGCGTGAGACGACGCTTCATCCAGTCCCAAACATGCTCAATGGGGGACAGATCCGGAGATCTTGCTGGCCGGGGTAGTTGACTTACACCTTCTAGAGCACGTTGGGTGGCACGGGATACATGCGGACGTGCATTGTCCTGTTGGAACAGCAAGTTCCCTTGCCGGTCTAGGAATGGTAGAACGATGGGTTCGATGACGGTTTGGATGTACCGTGCACTATTCAGTGTCCCCTCGACGATCACCAGTGGTGTACGGCCAGTGTAGGAGATCGCTCCCCACACCATGATGCCGGGTGTTGGCCCTGTGTGCCTCGGTCGTATGCAGTCCTGATTGTGGCGCTCATCTGCACGGCGCCAAACACGCATACGACCATCATTGGCACCAAGGCAGAAGCGACTCTCATCGCTGAAGACGACACGTCTCCATTCGTCCCTCCATTCACGCCTGTCGCGACACCACTGGAGGCGGGCTGCACGATGTTGGGGCGTGAGCGGAAGACGGCCTAACGGTGTGCGGGACCGCAGCCCAGCTTCATGGAGACGGTTGCGAATGGTCCTCGCCGATACCCCAGGAGCAACAGTGTCCCTAATTTGCTGGGAAGTGGCGGTGCGATCCCCTACGGCACTGCGTAGGATCCTACGGTCTTGGCGTGCATCCGTGCGTCGCTGCGGTCCGGTCCCAGGTCGACGGGCACGTGCACCTTCCGCCGACCACTGGCGACAACATCGATGTACTGTGGAGACCTCACGCCCCACGTGTTGAGCAATTCGGCGGTACGTCCACCCGGCCTCCCGCATGCCCACTATACGCCCTCGCTCAAAGTCCGTCAACTGCACATACGGTTCACGTCCACGCTGTCGCGGCATGCTACCAGTGTTAAAGACTGCGATGGAGCTCCGTATGCCACGGCAAACTGGCTGACACTGACGGCGGCGGTGCACAAATGCTGCGCACCTAGCGCCATTCGACGGCCAACACCGCGGTTCCTGGTGTGTCCGCTGTGCCGTGCGTGTGATCATTGCTTGTACAGCCCTCTCGCAGTGTCCGGAGCAAGTATGGTGGGTCTGACACACCGGTGTCAATGTGTTCTTTTTTCCATTTCCAGGAGTGTATATAGGAAAGAAATTAACCAGGAAAGGAAATATCAAGGATGAAATTTCGGAGAGAATAGAAAATTGTTCGAAATTTTATGAATGTGTATAATGTATCGGAGATAATGTATCGGACATAATTAGAAACTGGAAAATACCTGCCAAAGCAATGATCATGATGTACAAGTCATATTACCGGCCAATTTTGACCTATGAATCAAAATAGTAGATCGACAAAGAAAGAAAGATCTGTACAGTGTAGAATGAACAGAGATGCGCTTTCTACGAGGGATCCTGGATAAGACGAGAAGGGATAAGATAAGGAATGAAACAAAACGAAACACCCTGCAGATCAACTGCTAAGAGAAACTTTAGAGAGCAATAGGCGCCGGCCATGTGACCGAGCGGTTCTGAGTCCTTCAATCTGGACCCGCGCGACCGCTATGGTCGCAAGTTCGAATCATGTCTCGGGCATGGATGTGTGTGATGTCCTTAGGTTAGATAGGTTTAAGTAGTTGTAAGTTCTGGGGGACTGATGACCTCAAAAGTTACGTCCCTTAGTGCTCAGAGCCATTTCAACCATTTTAGAGCAATACGCGTAAATGGTTTGGCCACTTTTAAAGAATGGGGCCAGAAAGACTTCCTTGAACAGCCCTAGAACGGAAAGGATCTAGAGGAAGATCAATTGGAAGACTTCAAAGAAGATCACGGTGAAGGACGATTTGAGGCGGAGAGGACTGCAATGCTAGGAGGTTCTAAACGGTAGACTGTGGGAGAAAACAGATGCTTGGAAGGAGCTCTTTGAACGACCTACATAAGCAGAATCGTTTCAGGAAGAAGAAGAAGAAGAAGACTACCGACTTCACGCTCTCGTTTCATTTCACTTCGCTTTGCAACGTTAAGCCTAGATATTTAAGCGTTGTGCCAGTGTCGGGAAACTCTATTAGCGGCGTTTCTCTGTGACATAACGGGTACTGCGAGTCGTGTGTTACGTGTCACCTGTTTGAGGTGCTCGTCAGAAGCTGCTGGCGGAGCAGCCGGCAGTGACGGTGCGGTGCCGGCGTTACTGGCGCCAGTTCAGCTCGGCGCAGTGCAGTGACCCGAGAACGGGGCGCAGCGAGGTAAACACTGGTCGTGTCTCCGGCGAGGCGCCGGCGCCGCCGAGGCGCTGGGGGCCCCGTGGGGGCGGCCGGCGCTCAGCTCTGCTCCACTCCAGTACTGTACCGCGCGCTCTATAGAGTCACCGTGAGGGGCCTCAAGGGAGTTCCAGAAATCGACAGAGGCCGATTCATATCCAGACTTTCAGCCCTGCGGAAACTTCAGCTGGCAGACGACACTGCGTTTACTGCAGAAGGATTTCCACACCTACACCTACATACATACTCCACAAGCTACGGTACGGTGCATGGCGGAGGGTACCACGTACCAGTACTAGTCATTTCCTTTCCTGTTCCACTCGCAAACAGAGCCAGGTAAAAATGGCTGTCTAAGCCTCTGTACGAGCCCTAATATCTCTGATCTTATCTTCATGATCCTTATGCGAAATGTAAGTTGGTGCCGGTGGAACTGATCTGCTGTCGTCCTCAAATGCCTGTTTACTAAATTTCTGCAATAGTGCCTTGCGAAAAGAGCATCCGCTTCGTTCCAGGGATTCCCATTTCAGTTCAAGATGCATGCTTCCGTGCTGATCGAAAAAAGATGGTTCAAATGGCTCTGAGCACTATGGGACTTAACATCTGAGGTCATCAGTCCCCTAGACTTAGATCTAGTTAAACCTAACTAACCTAAGGACGTCACACACATCCATGCCCGAGGCAGGATTCGAACCTGCGACCGTAGCGGGCGCACGGTTCCAGACTGTAGCGCCTAGAACCACTCGGCCACTCCGGCCGGCTGTGCTGATCGAACCTACCAGTAACAAATATACCGGCTCGCCTCTGAACAGCTTCTATGTCTTCCTTTAATCCGACGCGGTGGGGATCCCAGACGCTTTAGCAGTACTGAAGAATGGGTCTAGTGTTCTATACGTAGTCTCCTTTACACGTCAGTTACACTTTCCCGAAATTCTCCCAACAAAAAAGTCGAGCATTCGACTTCCCTACTATCAGCCTGATGTGTCCATTCCGTTTCATGTCGCTTTGCAATGTTACGCACAGATATTTCAATCGATGTGACTGTGTCAAGCAGTAAAGCTGCAGGATTGTTTTTCCTATGCATCCTCATTAACGTACACTTTTCTACAGTCAGAGCAAGACGCCATTCACCACACCAACTACAAATTGTCTATCTTGCATCCTCCCCCCACAGTCATTCAAGGGAGGCTCCCCCGTACACCACAATGTCTTCAGCAAACAGACGTAAATTACTGTTGGCACTGCCTGAGAGGTCATCTATATATACAGAAAATAAGAGCGGTCCTATAACCCTTCCTTGGGGGGCACCGTGTCGAATCTAGGGACATGGAACCTTCCTCTTTCACTCAGTCCATTATTTGTAGGATGTCAGGTGAGAATAGGTAATCTGAGTTTCGCACGAGCGACGCTTTCTAAATTCGTGCTGATTCGTGGAAAGAAAATTTTCTTTCTCAAGGAAATTTATTGGTTTGAAACTCAGAATATATTCAGGCATTCTGCGCCAAACCGATATTTGGGATGTTAGCCTGTATTTTTGCGTGTCCGTTCTTTTGCCCTTCTTATGCATAGGAGTGACGTGCCCATTTTCAAGTCGCTTGGGATTTTGCCCTGTGCGAGAGATCCGCGATAAATGCGAGCTGTACAGGGGGCTAATTCTGCAGAGTACTCTCTGTAAAACCGAACTGGGATTCCACCTGGAACTGTGACTTATTTACTTTTAACTCTTTCAGTTGCTTCTCTCTGGGGATACCTGTCTCTATCTCCTACGTGCGAGAGTCCGTGCGACAGTCAAACGACGTTATATTCCTACTATCCTCCTGCTTGAATGATTTCTTAAACGCGAAATTTAAAACTTCAGCTTTCCTTTTGCTATCTTCTCTTGCTACACTAGAGTCGTCAACTGTTGATCCCGTTTCTCGCCAGCGGCTTCTAATTGAATTGCGTAGCTTTGGAGTATCATATCAGTTGGGCGACTGAATTTCTGATTTTCATTCAGAAAGAACACAATGAGTAAAGGGAAGTCATCAACTGAAAAAGAGCCGGGCGTGGTGGGCGAGCGGTTCTAGGCGCTTCAGTCCGGAACCGCGTGACTGCTACGATCGCAGGTTCGAATCCTGTCTCGGTCATGGATGTGTGTGATGTCCTTAGGTTAGTTAGGTTTAAGTAGTTCGAAGTCTAGGGGACTGATGACCTCAGATATGAAGTCCCATAGTGCTCAGAGTCATTTGAGTCATTTTGACTGAAACAGAAGTAAGACATAGCGCTACCACAGGAAACGCTATACGCCCTCTGCTGTTTCCAATTGATGTAAACGATTTGGAGAGAATCTGAGTTTGCAGATGATGCTGCCGTTTACCGTCTAGTACAGTCATCAGAAGATCAGTACTAATTACGAAATAACGTAGACAAGATACCTGTATGATGCGGGCTGGGGTGGTAATAATTAAAACAAAGGCTTTTTCGTTACGGCGAGATGTGTTCACAAAATTTCAACCACCGCCTTTCTCCTCGGAAAGCGAAAACCGTGATGAAATAAGAGAAATCAAAGATGAAAATGGCTCTGAGCACTATGGGACTTAACATCTGAGGTCATCAGTCCCCTAGACTTAGGTTTAAGTAGTTCTAACCAACCTAAGGACATCACACACATCCAGGCCCGAGGCAGGATTCGAATCTGCGACCGTAGCGGTCGTGCGGTATCAGACTGAAGCGCCTAGAACCGCTCGGCCACACCGGCCGGCAATCAAAGATGACACGGCAAGATTTAGGTGCTCATTTTCCTCATGTGCTATTTAAGAGTGAAACGTCGAGGAATAATCTGGAAGCGGATCTCTGAACCCTCTGTCAAGCACTTGAACGTCAACTGTGCAGTAGTAGTGATGTAGATCTACATTCTCAAAACCAGTAGAGACACGTGGTACTAAAGATCGCTAAAACGTGGTGTATAACTGAGTGTGGAATCGTTCCCGTGTACTGACAGATCTCGAGGCTCAGTGTTGCCCGTGAGCTAAAACTGGTGATGACCAGAAAGCAATCAACGTCAATCAATTTCTATCGGTTTATTTATTCACAGAAAGCCATCTCGCCGAAAGTTTTCTTGCTGTGCGCGTCTAGTATACCCCGCTGTGCTGTAACAACACCTGTAGGATCTGCGTACAACAACGAATTCTCGCGGATATCAGCACAATCTGACGACTATTCCTTTAACGTTCACATCTGAACAATCACAATGTTTTCCAGTTCAGTATCAAGTTTCTTAACGATGACTTCTGCGAAAGTGGAAAATAATTACAGCATCTGTTGAACGGAATGCAGTCAAGTGAGCACAAAGACACAAAGAATGTACTGAGAATAAAGCAAAGTAAGACGAACGTGTTGAGAAGATTAACGACGAGCTTAAAATCGAAATTGTAGTACACGATGTGAAGATCAGTTACCTTGTAAGCAAAATAAAAATGGGGGATCCAAAGAACCTAGCGCACACAAAGAGAAAATTCCTCGTCGAAAGAAGCGTACTAGTGTCAAATTTTGGCTTTAATTTGAGAAAGAAGTTTGTAACATTATGCGTCCGGAACGGAGTATTGTATGAAAGCGACTTATTAACTATGTAAAGACTGAAATAGAAGAGGATCTAAGCTTTTGAGATGTAGTGTTACAGAATGGTGCTAAAAATAAGTGAGGTGATAAGATAAGGAACGAGGAGATTCTCCGCACAATCGGCGAGGATTCAGATCGACTAGAAAAAAAGGGACAAGATGATAGGATGTCTGCGAATAGCATTCATGGTACGAGATGTGGGGGGGGGGGGGAAGGAGTGGGGGGGGGGGGCGAACATGGAAAGAGACAGACTGGAACGGATGCAACAACTATTTTCTTGATCCCGTTGGCTGCAAGTGCTGCTCTAAAATGAAGAGACTGGCGCAGAAGAGAAAGTCGTCGAGCGCCGTATCTTACCACATGCGAGGGACCAAACGCTACTCCCATATACTCTGCCCCGCTTGGAGGAACAACAACGAGATCTTAAGACCATCGTAGGCACAGCTACAATACTGGCCATTAAAATTGCTACACCACGAAGATGTGCTACAAACGCGAAATTTAACCGACGGAAAGAAGATGCTGTGATATGCAAATGATTAGCTTTTCAGAGCATTCACACAAGGTTGGCGCCGGTGGCGACACCAACAACGTGCCGACATGAGGAAAGTTTCCAACCGATTTATCATACACAAACAGCAGTTGACCGGCGTTGCCTGGTGAAACGTTGTTGTGATGCCTCGTGTAAGGAGGAGAAATGCGTACCATTACGTTTCCGACTTTGATAAAGGTCGGATTGTAGCCTATTGGGATTGCGGTTTATCGTATCGCGACATTGCTGCTAGCGTTGGTCGAGATCCAATGACTGTTAGCAGAATATGGAATCGGTGGGTTCAGAAGGGTAATACGGAACGCCGTGCTGGATCTCAACGGCCTCGTAATACTAGCAGTCGAGATGACAGACATCTTATCCGCATGGCTGTAACGGATCGTGCAACCACGTCTCGATCCCTGAGTCAACAGATGGGGACGTTTGCAAGACAACAACCATCTGCACGAACAGTTCGACGACGTTTGCAGCAGCATGGACTATCAGCTCGGAGACCATGGCTGTGGTTACCCTTGACGCTGCATCACAGATAGGAGAGCCTGTGATGGTGTACTGAACGGCGAACCTGGGTGCACGAATGGCAAAACGTCATTTTTTCGGATGAATCCAGGTTCTGTTTACAGTGTCATGACGGTCGCATTCGTGTTTGGCGACATCGTGGTGAATGCACTTCGGAAGCGTGTATTTGTCATCGCCATACTGGCGTATCACCCGGCGTGATGGGATGGGGTGCCATTGGTTACACGTCTCGGTCACCTCTTGTTCGTATTGACGGCACTTTCAACAGTGGACGTTACATTTCAGATGTGTTACGACCCGATCTCTGCGGACCCCTACATTTCAGCAGGATAATGCACGACCGCATGTTGCAGGTCCTCTACGGGCCTTTCTAGATACAGAAAATGTTCGACTGCTGTCCTGGCCAGCACATTTTCCAGATCTCTCACCAATTGAAAACGTCTGGTCTATGGTGGCTGTTGTGGATTAGCAAGAGAGCCAACCCACTATGAGAGGAAGCCGAAAGGCACGCGTTTTAGCTCACGCAGGCTGGTGTGAGGTCTGGAACAGGAGAAGGAAGTTAGACTTTAGCAAAAAAGGACGTAGCTGTTGGAATACTTAACTTTAATCCGTAAATGGTGAACATCGCTCTTGACGGTACATGTTTTACAGCATCAATAGTAACTGGTAATGGCGCTTTGCTAGGTCGTAGCAAATGATGTAGCTGAAGGCTATGCTAACTATCGTCTCGGCAAATGAGAGCGTAATTTGTCTGTGAACCATCGCTAGCAAAGTCGGCTGTACAACTGGGGCGAGTGCTAGGAAGTCTCTCTAGACCTGCCGTGTGGCGGCGCTCGGTCTGCTATCACTGATAGTGGCGACACGCGGGTCCGACGTATACTAACGGACCGCGGCCGATTTAAAGGCAACCACCTAGCAAGTGTGGTGTCTGGCGGTGACACCACAGTGGCCGAGCAACTGGCTCGTCACAATACGCCATTCACTACTCTTGATGAACTGTGGTATCGCGTTGAAACTGCATGGGCAGCTGTACCTGTACACGCCATCCAGGCTCTGTTTGACTCAATGCCCAGGCGTATCAAGGCCGTTATTACGGCAAGAGGTGGTTGTTCTGGATACTGATTTCTCAGGATCTATGCACCCAAATTGCGTGAAGATGTAATCACATGTCACTTCTAGTGTAATATATTTGTCCAATGAATACCCGTTCAGCATCTGCATTTATTCTTGGTGTAGCAATTTTAATGACCTGTAATGTATGTTTGATGCTTCTACCGAAGAACGGCGACAGTGTGAAGCTGTTCGATCCTGCCATATTCTACCTGATCTACACGCGAAGCTCCTAGACCCTGGATTTGGTATATCTAGAAGTGGCCAATACATTCGCTTTCACCCCAGGAAAAGTTACTCCTCCGAAGCGGTGAGGCACTCTGTGAGCGTCCCCGTAAAGCAGCACGTTGTGACCGTTCCGTAAAGCTCATCCGCCTACAAGCTGATCGTCATATTGCACACCGAGACTGGCATTTTTGTGTGATTTCTATAACGTCTCTGGAGACAGTCGCTTTAGTTCTTGGTCCAGATAAAGTGGCTTATTTGTCTCAGGGTGATAAAGGGCGTGTTCCCATCAAACTGACAATCGCAAACACTCAGGCACCATTGCCCATGTACGTAGAATACAAAGTTCTCTGCCAGATCGCGACTTTGTGATTGCTTCTCAACATAAATGAATTCAAAGTGTGGAAGATATTTGTGAAATATACGGGGCGCTCTGTAGTTGTTACTTACAGTGAGCCGATGTGCATCGGTAGCCGCACTGCCTGGCATTCCTCGTCTAATGGATTCAAGACGCTTTCGTCTTGTGAGCCTTTGATAGCATCGATGACGACAGTAAAGGCACAGTAAAACCTATTACAATTTCGTGCGATGGTAGCCCGGATGAGAAACCGCCCTACATTAAAGTGATCGCTTACGCCGTAAATCACTTCAAAGAGTACGACTTAGACGTCGTATGACCACTTTCCCAAGGACAAGTGCTTTTAACAAAGTAGAAAGGCGAACGGCACCTTTCAGCAGAGAACTGATTCCCCAGCACGATCCTTATGGGTCTCAATTATATGACAAAGGCAAAACTGTGAATCTCAACTTAGAACTGAAGAATTTCCAGAAAGCAGGCGAGATCCTCGGTTGAATACGAAGCTTGGTATTAATCTACGAGCACAAAGTCTTTGCCGAATACATAAAGCCGAAGAACAGCCTATCTAAAGTTCCCGACTTGCCCGATGAACATTAGTATGCAGACCATGTAAGAGAAAGCCATTATTTGCTGCATTGTATATCTACTTTATGCTAAAATGTCTACTGAATGTGTGTCTACAAATCTACGAGTGGAATTCATACTCAAATTTTAATTTCCGTTTGCAGATGGTCAAGTGTGAAAATCGCGACTGCTGCGCTCCATTGACGCATGCGCGGCATACTGTCGTTCTCGGGCGTTTCATACCTCCACCCTAGCCGATCCTCCAACTGAGGAACAACCGACTGTGCCGAATCCATGGGAACACGATGGGACGTTGCTCGCACCGTTCCTGTTTCGGCCGCCTTTCACGGTGTATCTCAAACATACGGGCTATTCTCAAACGCCGTAAAATTACTACCGCCCATCTCTTGACGAATGATCAAACTATCCACAACAGATGCTGCAAGACTTTCGGCATCTACTTTCAGCTAAAACAGGAGTGTATTACACTGCAGAAACACAAGTTGAAGCTGAATGCAACCTCGCGAGCGCACGTGGTCATCGTACGACAAACGTGTGTGGTCACCCGTCGGGCTGAGGACCTGCTGTACCCTGTGGACAATAGGCTGGAATGTGATATAATTGAACATCTACAGCCGTCTTTACGGTATTATTTATTATATGGATAGCAGTTTCGGTGCTTCAGTATACCGTCTTCAGGCCTTTACTGACGCTGAGGGAGTTAACTCCAATCGTATAGACGATTCCATCAATGGACAGCATTTCGCAGACTACCTGTAACACGATGTTGTACCTCTAAGTATCAACTACCAATCAGAATGATGGACATACAAAAATAGGCTGGAATGGCTGCATAAGGATGATGTCTTTCTCCACTGCAAAATACATGGATGTCATGAGCTCAGATGCTACTTTGTATTGGCTTAGTTTCGAAAATTATTTCCAAGAACCACAGACCATTTGGCAGACAGTTATTATATTTAAACTCGTTATAGTGTACCTTTAACGTCGTTATCGTTCTCGCCTTTAATTCTCAGAAAAAAATTTAGTTCGTGAAAGACATACTTTACGTATTTTTAGTGATACGAAAGAAAAACATGAACATATCAAATAAATTTAATAAATTATAATATATGTACATTAAAACTCACGTGAGAGGAGGGTCCCGCTACATCTCAACGAAACTGACCGATGGGTCTAAATTACATATATATATATATATAAAAAAAGGCCCTCAGGTAATTAATGGACATCCACAAATCTCTAACGTTTCTGCCTCATGTTTACATACATTCTGTGATAGAGATTATGGAACAGTATAGAATGTAAATAAATGATTGCAAACTGATCGTAAAAATACTGTCGATGGATACGCTTAATGCCATTCCCAGTTTCGTCTGCTTAAGGGGATACGGAATCACCTATCCCCGCAATGTTAATATATGCCTACTATAGGGAACATTTTCTCACAAACTACTGGAGACAGAGAGGTAAAAATTTTACTGTATGTGCATTCATATGTTACAACAATACTGAAACAACAGTTTATTGTCAAAGTATTTTCTTACAGAGATATTGTACATTTATTTCTAAGTAAATTTTTTCCATCGCTTTTTACTAGTCTATCACCCCTAAGTCTTTTGTAAATCAAGTAATTAAAAAATCGTTGTTTCAGTATGTAATAGGGACCTATGTCACTACGTCATAAAAATTTCAGACTTCTAGGTTGAGCAGTACCTGAGATAATGTTCCTAGATGAAGTAAAAAGTAAACTTACGGGAAACGGAGAAAGAAGATTAAAACATTCCTGATCCGTAGCTAATACCCCCTTCACAGTCTTCATAATCATCTTCAAGTCTTCTTTTGGCACCCCTCTGCACCTGTCTTGCTTTTTTCACTAATGTCTTGATTATATTATCAGCATGCCTTAGTCTGTGCTGATCTAAAAAGAACATAGCACGTACCGTACGGGAACCAACACACATACCCAACTTTTGAAGGACCTGGCATTTAGTTATATTTCCAAGATTGAAGGTTGCCACAGCATCATACACACCAAAATGTAGTGTATTAATTCCGACAAACACTGTTTTTGGGAGACGATGCCATATCACACTATTCAAGCACTCGTTGGGGTTCTGCGTTTTTCCGTGAAGACATTTCATCAGAAGACTTCTGTCAGCCAGATCTCTGAAAATGGGCTTTATTTCTGCCATGATGGCTGATGGTAGACTGTGGTGGTGAATGTATTTCTCTCCTGTTGTTAGTCCCCTATTGTATTTACACCAGCTGTTTTCACCTTTGGGGCACAAACCATGTTGTGGATGCTCATCCGTGGATGCGGTGTGGAAATATAAAGCCCATATAGCTCTCCTCATTTCTTCAAGATTGCCTGTATTTTGCCTGATTGCAAGGCCATAGCAGTTCTGAATGTGGTCTATTATGGAATCAGTCAATCTTCCTCTGCCATCCAAGGTTTTCCCATCATCTAGTTTTTTCCCTTTCATAACTGATTTTAACCTTCTCAGCCTGGCACCCATTCTCTTCTGCACATGTCCTATACATTCAAGTTTGCTTATATTTACACTGTTCCCATATGGTTTGCTTTCCAAAACTTCTTTGAATGCTTTAGAGTCACCATCTCCCAGATATTTGACATAGCGAACATTATACCACTGTGAAGAGCGATGAAAAATTTTCTTCACCCCAGCAACCTCCATGCCACCACTACTACCATAATAATTAGCAATACAGTCATCACTGTGTTCATTTTTCAGCCTGCCTGTGCGCCTACAGTATTTAGACATTATTGCAACATCAATAACCTTGCCAGTATCAACACTAGTTGCTGTTACAACACCATTGTTGGAGGTGTGGCCCCTTTTCTGCCACGTGCCATCAAACGCCACTTTGAGGTCACGACTGCCGTCATTTTCTTCCACTGCTTCTTCCACAGCAACCTGCATTGACTTCTGTGCTACATCTTCAACTGCAGATCCTAGTACATAATTGTAAGCTTCAAACTTTGAAGGTGCACTTCGAAGATTTAGAACACCACATAGCATATCACCAGCTGCTTTGCCCTTACCAATTGCTCGAAATCCATAAACTAACCCAATATTTACACTATAAAGTTCAGTTTTCTTGTATCCATTATTTACAGTTACTGAAACCGAACTTGGAAACTTACAGCTGTATTTACAAACACTGCATATTAAATTAAACTGGGCAGCCAGGCCAACATGGGATTCTACTTTCAGAGAAACGTTTCCATGACATTTTTTGCAGCACAAACTGCTTTCAAGAGCTTCACACAATATATTCGTATCAATGAGTTCAAAAACTTCATTCCCTCTATCAAGTAAATTATATTTCTCTTCCAAATCTCTTAGTTTTTTATGAGAAGCACTGTTTTCATTTGGTGTAAGTTCGTTCGGCAAATCAGTAATAAGTGGATTCACATTTTCCAACAGTGATGATGATGAACTGCTTTGCTTTGCTAATGAATCATTATTTCTTTTCTTTTGCCAGTTCACACGCTTTTTAAATACTTTTGCTTTAGCTCTAGGCATTTTCACTGCGAAAAATGAAGCACTAAATACGAAATAACTCAACAACAACTACTTTCTTATATCACACTGTTTACAAAACAGTCCCGCCACAAAGTCAAAGAGTAACTTGAGGAAACCAGAGAGAAACATTTTCGGGCAACTAGTGTATAAATAGTCGCTGGAAACCGGGATATTTGAATTCATGTCACTTTAAAGGTACTGCCAAAAAGTTCATGGTCAGCCACGAGAGACGTGTATAACTAAAGCGCAATACCCGATCTCACAAATATATAAAAATAAAATAGTTATAATTGTAGTAGAGCTATGTATGATACGTCATTTTAAAGAGGAAACATGGCAGAATATAATACGCCAATAAAAAAAAATTCGATTTTTTAACCCAAAATCCGATTCCGTATCCCCTTAACATGTCACGCAGCCTCATGTAGACAGAGTTACTTCGTTACTGTAGAGAGTACCGCATAGTTTCTGTTGTTGTGACGCAATGTTTTTCACCCGCGCTGTGTAGTCTACAGCTGTGTTCCTCCGTAAGCAGCAGCCAAACAGATGGCCGACGGTGCCAAATATGGGGAGGACCCGGAAGATGCGCCGCGCGGCACAGCTGTGGCCGCGTCGCCAGCCGCACACACTGCGTGCGACTGCGCTCCCCAAATACACTCAGTTTCAGATTCGGCGTCTGAGCAACTACTTGCCGGTTATTCAAAGTACACCACTACTGCACCTTTGGCCTCCGCTGCTGACTGCTGCAGTGCGTTTCCTTACCACGGACATGCAAGTCACGTACCGCACTTTGCAGAGTTCACACTAAAGTACCCGGCAAAGGG
The DNA here is from genome assembly GCF_021461395.2 of Schistocerca americana. NCBI lineage: Eukaryota > Metazoa > Arthropoda > Insecta > Orthoptera > Acrididae > Schistocerca > Schistocerca americana. The sequence continues at coordinate 947,330,886 of NC_060121.1, forward strand.
TTATGTCCAGACGCTTCCAAATGTTTCTCCACCGTTCGACTCTCGAATAGCATGCGGGACAAACGAGCACTTACATAAGGAGCGATCAAAAGGATTCCGTTTGAAGGCGTTGCTGCAGCGTATACGCAATGACGTCATTGTACCAAATGCAAACGGGACCAACGGGACCCTGTTTTTTTTATTGGATGCCAAAGTACAGGGATCGGTTGACAGCCATCGGAGAATGAAGAACTTGTATGGCTCAGCACGTCTGTCTGTGGAATGGTGCGCCAACGGGTGCTCCTGCTTCATGACAAAGCACGGCCCCATACCGCAAGGCAGACGTTACGCCAACTCGAGAACCAGCCCTAGTGTCCTTATCTCTCCGCATGTGATTACCACGCCTGCGGACAAGGATATGGACTACTTCTCGCAGCAGGACGCGGTGTGTTACCAAATGCTTGTCTTCAATCTGATGCGTCGGCGGGATGATTGCCTCAATGCCCACAGCCTTTTTGCCTGACTGGAATACCAATTTTGGACTGTACGGCCTTCGAACGCAAACTATTTGATTGCCCCTTATATCTTTCAGTCCGAGCTCTGACTTCTCTTATATTGTCAAGATGATCGTTTCTCCCTATGTAAGTGGGCACCAAAAAATTGCTTTCGCGTTCGGAGGAGAAACTTCGGAATTTAAATTAGTACCCCTGATATTCTCTCTCGTATTTCGTGATGAACTTTTTCGATGATCTCCGAATCCTATCTGAGGACAAACATACATAGTGTCGGCAGTCTGTGGCCGAGCGGTTCTAGGCGCTTCAGTCTGGAACCGCGCGACCGCTACGGTCGCAGATTCCAGTCCTGCCTCGGGCATGGATGTGTGTGACGTCCTTAGGTTAGTTAGGTTTAAGTAGCTCTAAGTTCTAGGGGACCGATGACCTCGGATGTTAAGTCCCATAGTGGTCAGAGCCATTTGAACCATTTTGTAGGCAGTCTCTTTAGCGGATTTGTTGCATCTTCTAAGTGTTGTGTCAATAAAATGTAGTCTCTGGTTAGTTTCGCATTAGATCTTTCCAATTTAAATTGTTCTTAATTGTAATCCTTAGATATTTAGTTGAATCGACAGCCTTTAGACACATATGATTTATCTTGTAACCGAAATTTAACGGATTTCTTTAGTATTCATATGAATGACTTCACACTAGTCATTGCTTAAAGCCAATTACCACCTTTCACACCGCACAGAAATATTGTCTTAATCATTTTGCAATTAGTTTTAGTCATTTGATGCCTGTACGAAACCCTAAATGATAGCATAATCTCCTAAATCGCTTATATAGATCAAGAACAGCATTAGGCCTATAACACATCCCTGCGGAGCGCCACGTATTACTCGTGTTTTACTAGATGACTTTCCGTCCATTGCTACAACTCTCTAACGTGAGCTCACGAATCCAGTCGCACAACTGAGATGATACTCCGCAGGAGTAGAATTTGATTAGAAGTCGCCTGAGATGGATGGAGTGAAAAGCCTTCTGCAAATCTAAAAATATGGAATCAATTTGAGATTCCCTGCCGATAGCACTTACTATTTCGTGAGAATAAAGAGGTAGTTATGTTGCACATGAACGTTATTATGTATTTGTACCATTTCTGACTGTGTCAATAAACCGTTTTCTCTTAAATAATTCACAATGCTCCAAAATCGTAATGCAAATCGACGTCAGTGATACATGTCTGTAATGCTGCGGATTACTCCTATTTCCTTTCTTTGGTATTGATCTGACCTGTGCACCTTACCAGTGTCCACGCACGGATCTGCGTTCGAGCGAGTGGTTGTATATGACTGCTAAGTATGGAGCTGTTATATCAACATATTCTGAAAGGAATCTAATTTATGCACTATCTGGACAGTGGAATCTCTCTGACAGTCAGTCTCCGACTGGCGTGCACAATTTCGTTGAAGTTCCTGGCATGAGCGCCGCCGGTAGACGTCGAAGGCCGTCCTAAACGAGGGCCATCTTCCGTCCGGCCATTTTTTAATAGTTTGATCTATTCGTAACGCATATTACGGCATAAGCACTCACCAAATTAGGCTTTCTGTATCATTTGGTGTGTGTCTGTAAAGGTTTTCTTGAGTTTCACGCAAAATTTAAAGCAGACGCGTTGCTCCTCTAACTCTGCCATCTCGAAATTCGCAAACTCTGCGACACAGTGTTTTACTCAATACGGCACTAAACAATAACTGACAGACACGCAACAATGAAACTTCCGGCAGTTACACATTAAACACAGGCGTGTGCAGAAATGCCTACCGCATTTCGCTCAACACACCCTTGGCGCAAAATTACGAATATTTCGGAAGTTTTTGAACAAATCTCTTACACTTCATCAACGCCCTCAGACGAAAAGTTTTCGATCGTCCCCCATGTATTTGTATTGCATGAGACGCATTACAATTTCTAGAGGACCCTACACGTACGAGAGTACTTTTGAACGTAAGTAACACATTTTATGGCAGATTGGGCGAAGCATAACGAATGCTGTATTACACAACAAAGTGACACACGTACCAGACACTATTTCTCAACATAGTCACCAAGTCTCTGTAAATCACAGCCGGAACGTTCTAACAAATCGTTCAAACCGTGCCCACGAGAAAGACAGGCCGTGGCGCGTACGTCACGAAGGTAGTCCTGAACTCGCTCGCTCAGCCCAGCAGACAAAATGCGTTTCTAAACCTGTTAACTCGCAGCTGGGCGTATAAGTACTAATGATAATTCCACTGGAATCTGCTATTATGAAGTCTTACTGATTAACAGTACTATAGCAAAATTTAATTTAAGATCAATGCTTGATATAAATGGCATAACGGCTTGTTTATAGCATTTAGTCTTTTTGCGTAACAGTACTCATTGCATGCTGGAAGTGGTGCCTTATGCAACTGATAAACATTTTAGCATGATTTTATTTTATTGTACGCCAGTACAGCCGTAACAAATTATAAGTAGGCCCATAGACTTCCCATCCTTATAGGACTAATAACAGTAAGATTCCATAATAGCGGATTCCGGTAGAAGATTCAGTTTTCGTTTGTACTGACACGCCCAGTTACGAGATAACTGGTGTAGAAACGTAGTTTGTCTGCTGACTTGAGCGAGCGAGCGAGCGAGCGAACGCAGGACTACCTGTCTGTCTTTCTCGTAGGCATCGGTTCAAACCCTTGACGCACAGAATTCCGCTCCACCGTCACGGAGCCACTCGATAAACGCTGTATGAACGTCCTCATCGTCGACAAACCTGCGACTGCTGTGAATCGGTTTGTATACTGCCTGGACATTGTCGCATTGGTCGATGTCCTTCCTTCCCAGTCAGCACCACCCATGTCTCTTTTGTTGACACCAGTTCACTACTGCTGGACGAGACACTGCGTGTTGTCCATACATCGCCAGAATTTCATTGTAAATCATTGTACAGTACAGACCTTTACTCCACTAGAACCGTATTGTCAGCGCGTACTTCGACTTCGTAGTACGTTTCCAGATGAAGCCCTTTTTAACTCCCACACTGTGATACAATCGATATCCGTACCGTAGCAGAACAGTGTCGGCAGGAGGCGCAAAGCCTGTACTCTCTTCTGACAATCAGCAATGGTCTTAGTGTGGGACGTCATCTGTAACTTGCTTCCTGAAGTTTCCTTGTACGTCTGTACTCCGAAAGTTCTCGTATCATGTTTGACGGAGGGTGTGTGATATAAATGAATCGTTCTCCCCCTGCAGCACCCCCCCCCCTCCCCGGGGCCCCTCCCTGCGCCGCACTTTTCCACCTCCCTCTACTACTGTACTCACCGATGAATAAAATTGACTGTAGGAAAGATAGATTCCAAACTAAGTCTCCTAGGAACAATTCTCAGGATGCATAGTCCACACTCGCTGGACCGGTACTTGACTGTCGCTCCTCATTCTGGGATCCTTACCAGACGGGATCGATACGTGGAACAGAGAGAAACCGAGAGAGGTGGTGCAGTGATTAGCACAATGGACTCAAATTCTGGAAGACGACGGTTCGAACCCGCGTCCGGCCATCCGGATTTAGGTTTTACGTAATTTCCCTAAATGGCTCCAAAGAAATGCCGGGATGATTCCCTCGAAAGGGCAGGGGCGATTTTTGCCGGTCGGGGTGGCCGAGCGGTTCTAGGCGCTGCAGTCTGGAACGGCGCGACCGCTACGGTCGCAGGTTCGAATCCTGCCTCGGGCATGCATGTGTGTGATGTCCGTAGGTTATTTAGGTTTAAGTAGTTCTAAGTTCTGCGCGACTGATGACCTCAGAAATTAAGTCCCATTGTGCTCAGAGCTCCTTCCACATCCTTGACACAGACCTCGATATCGACGGGACGTTAAACCCCCGATGAAACAGAGAAGATCCAAAGAAGAGTAGTCCGTTTCGGCACAGATTCGTTTAGCAAGCGCTAAGGAGAAGCTCATCCACCTCCGTGGCAGATGCTGTAAGGGAGACTGTGTGTATGTCGACGTGGTTTACTGTTAAGATTACGAGAGCACACGTTCGTAGAAGAGTCATCCAAGCCTTCCCCCTATATACAGCTACAAGAGTCATCCAGCCTTCCCCCTATATACAGCTACAAGAGCATGAAGGTAAAATTAGATTCGAGGTCGCACGGAGTCTTACCAGCAATCGTTCTTTCCACGAACCGTTCACGAGTGGTACAGGAAACGGGAAATGGACAGCCATAACGAAGTACACTCCACCGCACAGCGTAAGGAGCTTTATAGAATATAGATGCAGAGCTTGCAAAAACGGTCGTAGGTACTATTCTGCACAACCAGAAATTTTCCTTGGTGGCCGTTAGGGGAGATGTTGATTGGAGGAAGATGGAATTTATGAATTTCAAGAGAATTTGTTTATCGAGTCATAAGCGAACAACACAAAACAGATACACACCTTATCTAAAAAGTTGATTATAAGCGCTAGAAATCTTAGACAGCACCAGATCAGATCGTGACAACACCAGAGTATTGAAAATGAATACACTTCGTACGCCGCGATTGCAATGTTGATACTTTTATTACTCCAAGATGACCAGTTTCAACAATCTTATGCATCCATCGTCTGATCTTCTGAAACCTGTTATAAAATTGACACGTTACATTACATGAAGTCAAAACATAACAGGCGCCCCTCACGTATACATTTATAGATAAAAATCCAGTTAATAAAATGGTCACAGATGAGAAACAATCCGCCGGCAACGTAGTGCTTTGCGACAAACTTGAGAGATTCATTTTCGCCATCAGCACGCATGAATGATACGAGGATTCTATCAGCTGTCTGCATTTCATCAACTGTGAGCATTTTATTAACTGGATTTTTATCAAGACATGTATACGTGGGGAGTGCCTTTTACGCTTTGGCTTCACGTAATGTAACATGGCAATTTTATAACAAGTTCCATAAAGATCAGACAGTGACAGCGTAAGATTATTGAAACCGGTCACCTTGAAACGATGAAAGTGTCTACTCTGCGATCGTGGCGTACGAAGTGTGGTCATTTTCAACCATGCCGATGGTCCCACAGCACAGCATGTGTACATTAGAATACTGATGCAAGCTCTTGCAAGTCTTCCACGGTACACACGACTAGGTGCAAGTGCGTTGCGATCTGCGTAGCTCTGCGTTCGCAAGACATAAATCTATACTGACATCCCACCTGTGGCGACTGCTCTTTGTGATTTCCAGGAAGCACATTCTTCTGCATGGCCATGGAGTCTTTCCTTAAGGTGTCATCCATATTTCAAAATGATCGGCTCTTCAGCGGCTCTAGCACACCCTGTTTTTAAGCTCGTTTCCTGTGTCGATGCTATCAGCGATTCCGTTGAGTTAATGAAACTCTTTCTCGACTCCAATCGTGATTTGAGTACGAGGTTCACTTTTTGGTGAAGCCATAGGGGATGAAAAGCCTTTCTTTTTTGTAGTCTCTGCCACTGGGATTTATTGAACATTTCAGTGATACATAATTCAGCAAGGATCCCAGGTGGGCACATATGTTGGTAGGAGAGCCACTGTAATTTTAACCCAGGTCATTTAGCTACAATATAGCAGGTCAGCAACCGGAAGCAGTTAATTCCATAAATGAGTACCCATTAGGAGTGATTTAAAATGGAATGATCATATAAAGTTGATCGTCGGTAAAGCAGATGCCAGACAGATTCATTGGAAGAATCCTAAGGAAATGCAATCCGAAAACAAAGGAAGTAGGTTACAGTGCGCTTGTTCGCCCACTGCTTGAATACTGCTCAGCAGTGTGGGATCCGTACCAGATAGGGTTGATAGAGAAGATCCGACGGAGAGCAGCGCGCTTCGTTACAGGATCATTTAGTAATCGCGAGAGCGTTACGGGGGTGATAGATTAACTCCAGTGGAAGACTCTGCAGGAGAGACTCTCAGTAGCTCGGTACGGGCTTTTGTTGAATCTTCGAGAACATACCTTCACCGAGGAGTCGAGCAGTATATTGCTCCCACCTACATATATCTCGCGAAGAGACCATGAGAATAAAATCAGAGATTAGAGCCCACACAGAGGCATACCGACAATCCTTCTTTGCACGAACAATACGAGACTGGAAAGAAGGGAGAACCGATAGAGGTACTCAAGGTAACCTCCGCCACGCACCATCAGGTGGCTTGCGGAGTATGGATGTAGATGTAGATCACGTGGTCAGCTTCCCAGAATGTCGTAGCTTTCGTGCGGCAGAAATGAGCGCTTCCAAAGAAGACGCCGGCCTTCTCCTAACCGCCAACATTGCCGACACGATTTCAAATATGGCGAGGACGCTGCTGCATGGCGCAACCTCACCTCCAGAAGAGGCAGGCGTGTTGAAGTGTGCGACACTGGGCACACACACGGCTGGAGGCTGGAGACTGGAGGGTCGCTTCCACCGGCCAAGGAGGACGCCTCCGCATTTGGAGCAGGGACCGCGAGACCTTCCATCCAGTGGCACGTTTCTGCTCTCGCGCTATCTTCGTGAGGTTCGTATTTACAACATTTTGCTTGCTATGCGCTATAGGTATGGCCACCTCTTAGACGTGAATGTAGCGCAAAAGGCATGTTACGCTGTAGCACAGAAGGCTGCCTAGGTGCATTTAGCTGATCAACGCCAATTACTTAACAACAAGTTCCACCTACATCTGCATACATAGCCTACTCTTCAGAACGTTGCACATGCTTGGCGGAGGATATTTTTATACCACTGCTAGTCATTTCCTTTCAATTTCAAATCGCAAAATGGAGAGAGAGAGAGAGAGAGAGAGAGAGAGAGAAGAAGAAGAAGAGATGGTTTGCATATCTCTGTACGAGACCTAACTTCTCAGTTTTTACCCGAGATGAGTGCTCGAGACAACAGAATCCTCCTGTATCTTACCGCAAATGCTAGATCTCTAAACTTCCTAATAGCTTAACAAATCTGGCAGCACGCCGCTGAATTGGTTCGCCGACTTCCTTTAATTGGTCACACGGATCCCACACACTCTAACAGTACTCCAAAATCGGTCGAACAGCTGTTCTGTACTCACTCTTCTTTACAGGGGTGCCTCGCGGACCTAGAATTCTCCCAGCAACTTGCATTCGATCATATGCCTCCCCTACTGCAGATTCCTCGGTTGTGCAGAACGAGGTTGTCGAGGTGACCTCTGGCAGCGTTAGTGACTCCAAACACTGTACCAACATGCAATAAAGAATCGCAAAAGCGTTCTGTGAGTGGTCCCTGTTATACATATACATCTACATGATTACTCTGCAATTCACATTTATGTGCTCGGCAGAGGGTTCATCGAACCACAATCATACTATCTCTCTACCATTCCACTCCCGAACAGCGCGCGGGAAAAACGAACACCTAAACCTTTCTGTTCGAGCTCTGATTTCTCTTATTTTATTTTGATGATCATTCCTACCTACGTAGGTTGGGCTCAACAAAATATTTTCGCATTCGGAAGAGAAAGTTGGTGACAAATTTCGTAAATAGATCTCGCCGCGATGAAAAACGTCTTTGCTTTAATGACTTCCATCCCAACTCGCATATCATATCTGCCACACTCTCTCCCCTATTACGTGATAATACAAAACGAGCTGCGATACACTTTCTCAGATCTCCCCCAATACACTGTAGTTGGCCACTCGCTTTCCCTGCAACTGACCTTATGTGTTCTCTCCATTTCACGCCATTTCATAATGTTACGCCTCTATATTGAACGTCAGAGTCAAGCAGCATATCATCACAGGAACTGTTTTCCTACACATGCGCACTAACTTACATTTCTTTACATATAAAGCAAACTATAATATACCGCACCAAACACACATTCTGTCAAAGTCATCATGAATCTTCCTACAGCCTCAGAGACTGCTGTTCACCGCACTCGGCGGTGGTTTAGGTACACGGACAACAAGAGCGATCTTGACGCATTTCTGTGGCGCACATACAACGTTAACTTTGTCTCGGATGAACACTCGTCGACTAAGACAGCTTACTAGTACTCCGAGTGTTCGAGCCAGTCATAGATTTAAATATTCACACTGTAGGTTTGGATCTTTGCTAACAGTCTACAGTGAAGATGACTTGTGGGATTTCTACTGCAGCGCGTAATATTTTACAGAACACAATGAAACTGAAAATCCGCCCAATGGTAGCACTGTCCATTTTTTTTCTTAAATTATTTGTAATTTGACGGTTGGGAGACAGAGCACCTCCAACTATTTGGAACAGATGCTTGGGTCATCATTTACTGCTCCTAGCTTTCGTCACCTCCTGTCTACTATCGAAAGAGAGAGAGCGTGCTTGCTGGACGTACTCGGCTGAGCTCCTCAAGAAGCTACTGTGTGACGTCATGCCACACTCTGCTCCGTCGTATTAGTGACTGATAATGTGACCTCAGGAAGGCCAATCGATTGAAGACATAATTTGATTGAAGTTTCTCATAATGAGAGATGAGAAAGAGCGGTGTGTATGTACTTTAAGGAATTTTTTGTAGCCAACGTCACTTTCAAAACTGTTTTTATTGACCGGTTTCGACAGATAAGACTGTCATCTTCAGATCTTTAAGAACTGTTTTGGTTGTACATCGTGTTCCACTGTGTGGTCATTGCCCATGCGATGTTAACATTTTAGGGAAGAGTACATTGAATATTCCACACATGTTTGTCAAAAATAAAATTACAAATAGATTTGCCAAAAGTAAAAATACACACAGCCAAAACGCACCTTATCGCACTTGGTATGTTTACATACGAGTACGTAGCACATCTTTGACGCTTATCAGCTGTCAAAATCCATAATTTATTTCAAAAGCGCACGTTGATGCCAATGTTTACATTTACATGAAGAATGAAGCTCATCTTGGAAAAATATATTAACTTGGCATCAGTAATGAACGCACAATGGAACATGACATACAAAAAAATAGCTTTTAAGTATCTATAGATGACAGTTTTACTTGTCAAAACTGGTCAATAAAAACAATTCTGAAGTGATATCTGCTAAAAAGAATTTCTTTGAAGACACCATTACCCAAGCCATGGAGTGTGTACTGTCATCCACTGACAGCTATGTGGCTGGGGTCGTGGTCAATGTAGCTAGTTGTTTCGAGGATATATGGTGGTCGTCACTCTTCTTCCATCCTGAGACGATCGAATTTTCTCAGTGGCTTTATGTTGCACAAAAGACTAATGTAAAAACCCTAGTAGATAGGCTGACAACCTGTAATGGGAGGCTATGTGGGAGGATAACTAAATATTTTCCCCAAGGTTTCGAATGTAGTCCAATTCCTTGGGACTTAAATACAGAGCTGCTGCTGATCACCTTACAACAAGATGCAACTTTTCTACGGGTAGCTGCCTATGGAGATGATGATCTCTTGTTGGCAAACTATCTCGATGAAATAAATACAGGAGACTACTACCGTAGATTGTCGAATCTTCAGGAAATGGTGCAATAATCAGACAGGTGCCAACAACCCGAGTACCATACAGGAGTGACTTAGTGAAGGAGGTAAACGATTCTGGTCCACTATGTACTCTTCATCTCGTACCACGGCTTGCATACTACAAATTAAGATGAATAGCTATACAAACTGTTCTAGATCCCACTGTGGAGCGTCTGGAAACACTGAGACCTCAATTCAGGTCGTCATAGATTTTGTGGCATCACAGTAGGTGATTGTGCAATTACTGTCAATGAGGGAGGAAGATTACTGATTACAATGCCGGCGACGGCGAGATCGTTACAGAGAGAGCAGAAACACAAGGATTGGGAAAGGATGGAGGGGAAGTATACTACGAGGCGTGATTTTTTTAAAAAGTAAGTACCGTTTTGAAATAAAAAAAGACGTGCTAAGATACCTCAATAATTTTATTTTTACATGAATGCCTTTACCTTAATCTTCTTTTCTACATAATTTCCGTCTCCTGTCATAACGTTGTACCAGTTTTTGATTACCCTCCTCATAGAAGTCTGCCGCCTGACTTGTTAACCACTGCATCACCACTGTTTTGACTTCGCCATCGTCTTGAAGACGCTGACCACCCAGGTGTTTCTTCAAGTGCAGGAACAGATGGTAGTCACAGGGCGCAAGATCGGGGCTGTATGGAGGATGATCTAGAGTTTCCCATCGAAAAGATGTGATGAGATCTTTGGTCCGATTCGCCACATGCGGACGGGCATTCTCTTGCCGCAAAACGAGGCCTTTGCTCAACTTGCCACGTCTTTTGTTCTGAACTGAACGGCGCAGATTGTGCAATGTCTTACAGTAAGCTGCTGCATTGATTGTCTCATTACGAGGCAGAAATTCCACAAGCAACACTTCTTTTCTTTCCCAAAAAACTGCACGTGATTTTCCGGACAGAAATTGTTTGCTTCAACTTCACTTTCTTGGGTCAATCTGAATGCCGCCATTCCATGGACTGTTGCTTTGATTCTGGTGTGACGTAGGCCACCCATGTTTCATCGCCCGTAACAATTTGGCTTAAGAAATCATAACCGTCGTTGTGGTACCGCTCAAGGAAAGTCAATGCACTGTCTAAACTTTTGGTTTTCTGCACAACCGTCAGTATTTTCGGTACCCAACGTGCGCACAGTTTTCGTTAATTCAAGTGTTCGGTCACAATGCCATACAAAACACTACGAGAAACATTAGGAAAGTCATCCCGCAAGGAGGAAAACGTAAAGCGTCAGTTTTCTCTCACCTTATTGTCCACATCCTGCACCAAACTTTCATTAACGACCGAAGGACGCCCACTTCGTTGTTCATCATACACATTTGTGAAGCCATCTTTAAATTCTCTCACCCAATTTCTTACCATTCCATCACTCATAATGTTTTATCCGTAAACTGCACAGATCTCATTATGAGTATCGATCGCTTTTAGGTCTTCAGCACTAAGAAATCTCATAACAGCCCGTACTTCACAGCCGGCGGGACTCACGATTATCGGAGGCATCTTAAACACTCAGTACACAAAGTAAACAAGGAAGAATCAGACTGTAATGGCGTCAATGCGTAGACAACAGATGTAGCTACCCAGTGCGCATGCGCAGAACGCCGAGTGCGGCGCTGCGGCCGCGGTGTGGCAAAACGGTACTTGCTTAAAAAACACGCCTCGTACGTCATTTTCAAAACAACCATCCCAAATTGGTCTCGAGCGATTTAGAAAACACGCGGATAACCTAAATATGGACGACCACACGTAGGTTTCAAAACATCGGTACTCCAGAACCTGTGCGCAAATTGCTTCGATGTTTGTCAGGGAGTACATTATGCCTGAAAGTTCTCACCGCGATGGAATGTCGACGCAAGCTTGTGCGCTGCCAGGCAGCATTTGTCGTCGTGTGGCGTTTTCTGCATTCGTTTAGGTAAAGCTGAATTGCTGCCTTCTACTTTAAGGTGGCAGAGCTGTAGGACGCCACATCGGTTGAGGTTCGCCGCATTCACGGAACGCTGCCGGTAATCACATACATTCACGCCGCAGACGGGAGGAATATCTCCGGCCAGTTTACGGCGCCTTTACGCCCGATGCCGGAGGCCGGCTACCTGCTCGTCATTACCGCCGGTGCACGCCCGCGCATTCCGGAACGGCGTCCCGAGGGGAAGCTGCTGCGTTGCCTGGAATCGGGAAAAATGAGCCGGAGACATAAACAAACGTGTTTACGCGAGCCGAGGCCAGGCCGGTCGTGTGTTTTTTTCGCGGGATTCCGTTTCGTAAAACCTGATAGAAGCGCGGCCACAGCGAGAGGCGAGTCTCCGCGGCTCGCTGGCGACATCGGCGCGCCGTGACGCAACGCCGGCCGGCCAGGGGAGAGGCTTCGTGTTGCGCAAGCGCGCTGCCCATCCCGTCCCATCCACTCCCATACCCTACTGTCCATACTGCACGCGCACAACACGACGCTACGTTCCCACACAAAGTAGTTTCGCCAATACGAGGGGGTAAAAGAGAAGCGACCGGAATAAGATTGCCGTGGGTGGAGCCTGTGTAGTACGCATGTCTGCCGCTAGGTGTGTATAGCGCAACTCATTGCCATGTCAGTGCCGCCTGTGTTGTCGACCTGGCTTCTCCTAGAAGGAAGTTGGAAGGTAGGAGACGAAGTACTGGCAGAATTGAAGCTGTGAGGACGGGTCGTGAGTCGTGCTAGGGTAGCTCAGTCGGTAGAGCACTTGCCCGCAAAGGCAAATATCCTGAGTTCGAGTCTCGATTCGGCACACAGTTTTAACCTGCCTGGAAGTCTCATATCAGCGCACACTCCGCTGCAGAGTGAAAATCTCATTCTGGAAACATCCACCAGGCTGTGGCTAAACCATGTCTCCGCAATATCCTTTCTTCCAGAAGTGCTAGTTTTGCAAGGTGCCGGCCGAAGTGGCCGTGCGGTTAAAGGCGCTGCAGTCTGGAACCGCAAGACCGCTACGGTCGCAGGTTCGAATCCTGCCTCGGGCATGGATGTTTGTGATGTCCTTAGGTTAGTTAGGTTTAACTAGTTCTAAGTTCTAGGCGACTAATGACCTCAGCAGTTGAGTCCCATAGTGCTCAGAGCCATTTGAACCATTTTTTTCTGCAAGGTTCGCAGAAGAGCTTCTGTGAAGTTTGGAAGGTAGGAGACGAAGTACTGGCAGAATTGAAGCTGCGAGGACGGGTCGTGAGTCATTCTAGGGTAGCTCAGTCGGTAGAGCACTTGCCCGCGAAAGGCAAAGGTTCCGAGTTCGAGTCTCGGTCCAGCACACAGTTTTAATCTCCCAATAAGTTTCTGGCTTGTTCTGTTCATCTGTTGTGATTATTTCTCCTAGTACGGATTTGTTCTTTTTGGTTTTTTATGACGGCAAATTTAAGTGAACAACGTGCAGCTGCGAAATTTCGTTTTCTCCTCGGTAAAAATACTACTGAAACTGTTTCAATATTGATAACAGCTTATCAGGATGACGCTATGGAAAAAAACGTGAGTGTACGAGTGGTTTACGCGATTTCAGAATGGCGACATGTCGACTGATGACAAACCTCGTTCTGGACGTCCATCAGCTGCCCGAACCGACGAAAATTTTGGAAAAATTGGAGAGCTTGAGCTCATAGACCCTCGACAGACAATTGATTTACTTTCAGAGATTAGTGGATTATATTGGAGCCAGTTCAGCGAATTTTAACGGAATATTTTGGAATGAAAAGGGTTACTGCTAAGTTTGTTCCTTGGGTTCTGACTGACAGTCAAAAGGTACGTCGAGTTGAAATATGTCGTCGTTCAAAATGGTTCAAATGGCTCTGAGCACTATGGGACCTAACATCTGAGGTCATCAGTCCCCTAGAACTTAGAACTACTTAAACCTAACTAACCTAAGGACATCACACACATCCATGCCAGAGGCAGGATGTGAACCTGCGACCGTAGCGCTCGCGCGGTTCCAGACTGAAGCGGCTAGAACCGCTCGGCTGAAATATGTCGTACTTTGACAACAGCTCGGAACTAATCCAGATTTTTACTGGTGGATGAGTCTTGGTGCTATGGTTACGACCCAGAAACAAAGCAACAGTCAAGCCAATGGAAGACGACACCGTTACGCCGTCCGCCGGCCGGTGTGGCCGTGCGGTTCTAGGTGCTTCAGTCTGGAACCGCTTGAGCGCTACGGTCGCAGGTTCGAATCCTGCCTCGAGCATGGATGTGTGTGATGTCTTTAGGTTAGTTAGGTTTAAGTAGTTCTAAGTTCTAGGGGACTGATGACCACAGAAGTTAAGTCCCATAGTGCTCAGAGCCATTTGAACCGTTACGCCGTCCCAAAAAATATCGTCAAGTCAAATCAAATATCAAAACAATGCTTCAGAGCGAGGTGGCGCAGTGGTTAGCACACTGGAATCGCATTCGGGAGGACGACAATTCAAACCCGAGTCCGGCCATCCTGACTTAGGTCTTCCGTGATTTCCTTAAATCGTTTCAGGCAAATGCCGGGATGGTTCCTCTGAAAGGGCACGGCCGATTTCCTTCCCCATCCTTCCCTAAGCCGAGCTTGCGCTCCGTCTCTAAAAACCTCGTTGTCGACGGGACGTTAAACACTAATCTCCTCCTCCTCCTCCTCAAAACAATGCTGATTTGTTTTTTCTCTTTTTTTTATGCCAAGAGTGTAGTTGATTCAGAGTCTGTTCCCCCAAGTCAGACTTGAGAAACCTTTTATTTGGAAGTGTCCGTCAAAAAGGATAAGATCTGTGGCAGATAGGAGATTGGTTCTTCCATCACGACGATGTACGTGCACACACAGCCATCTCTGTTTGTTAGTTTTAGGCTAAAAATGGCATAGTTCCGCTGCCCCACGAATGTTACTCGCCTGACCTGGCCCCGTACCACTTTTTCTTATTTTCACTCACGAAAATGAGCATGAAAGGACACCGATATGACAACACTGAAGAATTCAAGAAAAAAACCTGGGAGGAGCTGTCTGCCAGTTCTAATGCTGAATACAAACAACGTTTCGAACAGTGGATGCGCTGGTGGGACGCGTCTGTTAGTTGAGAGGAGAGCATTTTGAAGGGGATAAGGTTGTTCTGCAAACAATTTGAAAACATACAATTTTAAAAAATAATTCCGGTTTTTTTAGTACCTTCTCGTACTCAGACACACACTGATCAACCAGAACAATACGATCATCGCCCACCCCAGACAATGAATACTGTCTTGTGGCGCCAAGGAAATTGTATGAGCGAAGTAGAGACGAATCGGGAATCACTCAGGCGATTCCAGACACTATTGAGGAAATCCACTCACAAAAGCGACTTTCACAAATGGCACACTGTTCTGGACCAATGCTTGGGAACGAACATCACGAAAAATGCTAAGCTAGTCGACTGTTCGCATGTTACTGTGCTGAGCATTTATGGAAAGCCTTTAAAGAACGGCGAAACCAAGACCCGGCGACCAGGCATTCGACGTCTATGCCTCCTCACAGAACGTCGAGGCTGAAGGCTTGCTCGCTACGTAAAGCAGATCTGACACAGTGCTCGTGGAGACACGAGTTTTTCGGAGCACATTGTTGAACGTGGGATTCCTACGTGTTCCCACGTTAACCCAAAGACACTGTCACTTACGACTGCAGTGGGGCACGGGATCAAGAGGGGACCTTGCATCAGTCGCCCGGTCGGATGAATCGCGTTTATTATCATACCATGTCGATCGTCGTGTCTGGACACGTCGTCCTCCAGGAGCCCTATCAACGCAGGCAGCTGGGGCAGTATTATGTTATTATTTTCAGTTATAAGCTTTTATTGAGCAGTATGCAATTTCATTATATCATAATACAAACGCTTAAGCACTACATCGTTAAAAAATTATAATGACGGTAAACATTTCTTTGCATCATGATACGTTATGCCTCTGCTGAAAGGTACACATTAGTTGTCAGATTATCGCATGAAGCAAACACACAAAGTGGATATAACACAACACCAACGTCGTCAAACCGCTCAGTTAGAACATCTGCATCTACATAGATACGATGCAAATCACTTAAGTGCCTGGCAGAGGGTTCATCGAACCACCTTCACAATTCTCCATTATTCCAATCTCGTATAGCGCGCGTACGAGCTCTTACTTTCCTTATTTTATCGTGGGGATCGTTTTTCCCTTTGTAGCACGGTGTCAATAAAATATTTTTGTATTGGGAGGAGAAAGTTGGTGATTGGAATATCGTGAGAAGATTCCGTCGCTACGAAGATCGCCTTTCTTTTAATGATGTCCAGCCCAAATCCTGTATCGACTCTATCTCCCATATTTCGCGATAATACAAAACGTGCTGTCCTTCTATGAACTTCTTCGATGTACTCCATCAATCCTATCTGGTAAGGATCCTGCACGTCGCAGGAGTATCCTACAAGAGGACGGACAAGCGCAGTGTAGGCAGTCTCCTTAGTAGATCTGTTACGTTTTCTAAGTGTCCTGCCAATAAAACGCAGTCTTCGGTTAGCGTTGCCCACAACATTTTCTGTGTGTTCCTTACAATTTAAGTTGTTTGTAATCGTAATTCCTAGGTATTTAGTTGAATTTACGGCCTTTATATTTGACTGATTTATCGTGTAACCGAAGTTTAACGAGTTCCTTTTAGCACTCATGTTGATGACCTCAGATTTTTCGTTATCTAGGGTCAACTGTCAATTTTCGCACCATTCAGATATATTTTCTAAATCGTTTTGCAGATTGTTTTGATCTTCTGATGATTTTATTAGTCGATAAACGACAGCTTCATCTGCAGACAACCTAAGACGGCTGCTCAGATTGTCTCCCAAATCGTTTATACAGATAAGGAACAGCAAAGGGCCTATAATACTACCTTGGCGAATGCCAGAAATCACTTCTGTTTTACTGGATGACTTTCCGTCAGTTACTACGAACTGTGACCTCTCTGACAGGAAATCACAAATCCAGTCACATAACTGATACGATATTCCATAAGCACGCAATTTAACTACGAGCCGCTTGTGTGGTACCGTGTCAAAAACCTTCCGGAAATCCAGAAATATGGAATCGATCTGAAATCCTTGTCAATAGCACTCAACACTTCATCCGAATAAAGAGCTAGTTGTGTTCCACAAGAACGATGTTTTCTAAACTCATGTTACCTGTGTGTCAATAGACCGTTTCCTTTGAGGTAATTCATAATGTTCGAACACAATATATGTTCTAGAATCTTGCTGCATACCGACGTTAATGATATGGGTGTGTAATTAAGTGGATTACTCCTACTACCTTTCTTGAATGTTGAAGTAGTGAGATGAATATAGTTTTGCAACAGTTTTTTTAGCTCGGTTTTTTCTTTGCGACATAATGCTCTTCTACGGTATATGGGAGATATTCCTACACCATAGTTTTCTTATTAGTGACGACAAGAAATACATATTGTTCTATGAGCAACGCTGTTTTTTGGTTCCTGGTAAGGATTCCAGGGTGCTTTTATTACATCCTTTAAATGTATTGTAATCTCGGATATTCCCGTAGCATGTGGTAATGATCGAAAGCACCACGACAGCTGTGGATTAGTGAACGTTACTGTGAACCATCCGCCTCTCTTCATGTTCGGTCTTCCTTGAGTACGACGGCCTCTTCCAGTAAAGTAACGAACATGACGTTGAGGTCTTGGCCGCCAATTTCGCCTGGTCGTAGCCCGATGAAGTGCATCTGGGACGCTGTCGGGCTCTGGTTGCGCGAACACGAACCACTGGCACTACATTACTAGCAATGCGCGGCATGTGCGTGGACATCTGGAGCCACAACCTACAGATACCTACCAAGGACTTGTCGAATTTATGTCACATAGAATCGCTGCTGCATTCAGTTTCAAAGGTGAGCCAACAGGCTATTAAGCTCGGGGTCATAATGTTTTGGCTCATCTGTGTGTGTATACAAATAGGAAGGTTGTAGCACAAGGTTGATGGCAACTATTGTTAGAGCCGGAAGGGACGACACTCCTGGAAATGGAAAAAAGAACACATTGACACCGGTGTGTCAGACCCACCATACTTGCTCCGGACACTGCGAGAGGGCTGTACAAGCAATGATCACACGCACGGCACAGCGGACACACCAGGAACCGCGGTGTTGGCCGTCGAATGGCGCTAGCTGAGCAGCATCTGTGCTCCGCCGCCGTCAGTGTCAGCCAGTTTGCCGTGGCATACGGAGCTCCATCGCAGTCTTTAACACTGGTAGCATGCCGCGACAGCGTGGACGTGAACCGTATGTGCAGTTGACGGACTTTGAGCGAGGGCGTATAGTGGGCATGCGGGAGGCCGGGTGGACGTACCGCCGAATTGCTCAACACATGGGGCGTGAGGTCTCCACAGTACATCGATGTTGTCGCCAGTGGTCGGCGGAAGGTGCACGTGCCCGTCGACCTGGGACCGGACCGCAGCGACGCACGGATGCACGCCAAGACCGTAGGATCCTACGCAGTGCCGTAGGGGACCGCACCGCCACTTCCCAGCAAATTAGGGACACTGTTGCTCCTGGGCTATCGGCGAGGACCATTCGCAACCGTCTCCATGAAGCTGGGCTACGGTTCCGCACACCGTTAGGCCGTCTTCCGCACACGCCCCAACATCGTGCAGCCCGCCTCCAGTGGTGTCGCGACAGGCGTGAATGGAGGGACGAATGGAGACGTGTCGTCTTCAGCGATGAGAGTCGCTTCTGCCTTGGTGCCAATGGTGGTCGTATGCGTGTTTGGCGCAGTGCAGGTGAGCGCCACAGTCAGGACTGCATACGACCGAGGCACACAGGGCCAACACCCGGCATCATGGTGTGGGGAGCGATCTCCTACACTGGCCGTACACCACTGGTGATCGTCGAGCGGACACTGAATAGTTCTACCATTCCTAGACCGGCAAGGGAACTTGCTGTTCCAACAGGACAATGCACGTCCGCATGTATCCCGTGCCACCCAACGTGCTCTAGAAGGTGTAAGTCAACTACCCTGGCCAGCAAGATCTCCGGATCTGTCCCCCATTGAGCATGTTTGGGACTGGATGAAGCGTCGTCTCACGCGGCCTGCACGTCCAGCACGAACGCTGGTCCAACTGAGGCGCCAGGTGGAAATGGCATGGCAAGCCGTTCCACAGGACTACATCCAGCATCTCCACGATCGTCTCCGTGGGAGAATAGCAGCCTGCATTGCTGCGAAAGGTGGATATACACTGTACTAGTGCCGACATTGTGCATGCTCTTTTGCCTGTGTCTATGTGCCTGTGGCTCTGTCTGTGTGATCATGTGATGTATCTGACCCCAGGAATGTGTCAATAAAGTTTCCCCTTCCTGGGACAATCAATTCACGGTGTTCTTATTTCAATTTCCAGGAGTGTATTTATTTGCGTCCTGGATGTGCTTTAACTAAGGAAAAGAGCTGACAGAAGAAAGTGGTAACCCGCTATTTAGCAATGATTACTCACATCGAATCACGTGCAGCGTTTTCGAGTGCACCAAAGGCTGGTAAAAAGTAATTCCATATTTACCGCTAGTAATCGCAGTCTGCTACACTTATCAGCCAGAACATTATGCCACCGATCTACTGTCGGTATAAATCCGTCCTGGTGATAGCAGCGTCACCTAGGAATGACTGGTAATCCGACACACGCTCTGTGTAGGAAATAATGACGAGCGTGATGTCTGTCTTTGGAATGGCGAAGGCGCGCGATTTGTCCGAGTTTGACTGAGGGCAGATTGTGATGTCTCGGAGGCTCGGCACGCGCATTTCGGAAACTGCACGACTTTTCGGGTGTTCGAGGAGTGCTATGGTGAGTGTCTTCAACACGTAGCGAACCAGACGTCATGGGGTTGTGCGGTTACTCCTCATTACAGATATCGGATGTCGCACGCCAGGCAGACTGGTAAAACAGGACAGGCGGCGAACTGTGATGAACTACACTCCTGGAAATTGAAATAAGAACACCGTGAATTCATTGTCCCAGGAAGGGGAAACTTTATTGACACATTCCTGGGGTTGGATACATCACATGATCACACTGACAGAACCACAGGCACATAGACACAGGCAACAGAGCATGCACAATGTCGGCACTAGTACAGTGTATATCCACCTTTCGCAGCAATGCAGGCTGCTATTCTCCCATGGAGACGATCGTAGAGATGCTGGATGTAGTCCTGTGGAACGGCTTGCCATGCCATTTCCACCTGGCGCCTCAGTTGGACCAGCGTTCGTACTGGACGTGCAGACCGCGTGAGACGACGCTTCATCCAGTCCCAAACATGCTCAATGGGGGACAGATCCGGAGATCTTGCTGGCCAGGGTAGTTGACTTACACCTTCTAGAGCACGTTGGGTGGCACGGGATACTTCCGGACGTGCATTGTCCTGTTGGAACAGCAAGTTCCCTTGCCGGTCTAGGAATGGTAGAACGATGGGTTCGATGACGGTTTGGATGTACCGTGCACTATTCAGTGTCCCCTCGACGATCACCAGTGGTGTACGGCCAGTGTAGGAGATCGCTCCCCACACCATGATGCCGGGTGTTGGCCCTGTGTGCCTCGGTCGTATGCAGTCCTGATTGTGGCACTCACCTGCACGGCGCCAAACACGCATACGACCATCATTGGCACCAAGGCAGAAGCGACTCTCATCGCTGAAGACGACACGTCTCCATTCGTCCCTCCATTCACGCCTGTCGCGACACCACTGGAGGCAGGCTGCACGATGTTGGGGCGTGAGCGGAAGACGGCCTAACGGCGTGCGGGACCGTAGCCCAGCTTCATGGATACGGT
Organism: Schistocerca americana; assembly: GCF_021461395.2. Taxonomy (NCBI): domain Eukaryota; kingdom Metazoa; phylum Arthropoda; class Insecta; order Orthoptera; family Acrididae; genus Schistocerca; species Schistocerca americana. The sequence goes on from NC_060121.1 coordinate 947,351,659, forward strand.
TGCGAATGGTCCTCGCCGATACCCCGGGAGCAACAGTGTCCCTAATTTGCTGGGAAGTGGCGGTGCCGTCCCCTACGGCACTGCGTAGGATCCTACGGTCTTGGCGTGCATCCGTGCGTCGCTGCGGTCCGGTCCCATGTCGACGGGCACGTGCACCTTCCGCCGACCACTGGCGACAACATCGATGTACTGTGGAGACCTCACGCCCCACGTGTTGAGCAATTCGGCGGTACGTCCACCCGGCCTCCCGCATGCCCACTATACGCCCTCGCTCAAAGTCCGTCAACTGCACATACGGTTCACGTCCACGCTGTCGCGGCATGCTACCAGTGTTAAAGACTACGATGGAGCTCCGTATGCCACGGCAAACTGGCTGACACTGACGGCGGCGGTGCACAAATGCTGCGCAGCTAGCGCCATTCGACGGCCAACACCGCGGTTCCTGGTGTGTCCGCTGTGCCGTGCGTGTGATCATTGCTTGTACAGCCCTCTCGCAGTGTCCGGAGCAAGTATGGTGGGTCTGACACACCGGTGTCAATGTGTTCTTTTTTCCATTTCCAGGAGTGTAACATCAGACTTTAATGCTGGGAGGATAATGGAATGTTGTTGTTGTTGTGGTCTTCAGTCCTGAGACTGGTTTGATGCAGCTCTCCGTGCTACTCTATCCTGTGCAAGCTCCTTCATCTCCCAGTACCTACTGCAACCTACATCCTTCTGAATCTGCTTAGTGTATTCATCTCTTGGTCTCCCTCTACGATTTTTACCCTCCACGGTGCCCTCCAATGCTAAATTTGTGATCCCTTGATGCCTCAGGACATGTCCTACCAACCGATCCCTTCTTCTAGTCAAGTTGTGCCACAAACTTCTCTTCTCCCCAATTCTATTCAATACCTCCTCATTACTTACGTGATCTACCCACCTTGTCTTCAGCATTGTTCTGTAGCACCACATTTCGAAAGCTTCTATTCTCTTTTTGTCCAAACTAGTTATCGTCCATGTTTCACTTTTATACATGGCTACACTTCATACAAATACTTTCAGAAACAACTTCCTGACGCTTAAATCTATACTCGATGTTAACAAATTTCTTTTCTTGAGAAACGCTTTCCTTCCCATTGCCAGTCTACATTTTATATCCTCTCTACTTCGACCATCATCAGTTATTTTGCTCCCCAAATAGCAAAACTCCTTTACTACTTTAAGTGTCTCATTTCCTAATCTAATTCCTTCAGCATCACCTGATTTAATTTGACTACATTCCATTATCCTCGTTTTGCTTTTGTTGATATTCATCTTATATCCTCCTTTCAAGACACTGTCCATTCCCTTCAACTGCTGTTCCCTTTGCTGTCTCTGACACAATTACAATGTCCTCGGCGAACCTCAAAGTTTTTACCTACTCCGAATTTTTCTTTTGTTTCCTTTACTGCTTGCTCAATATACAGATTGAATAACATCGGGGAGAGGCTACAACCCTGTCTCACTCCTTTCCCAACCACTGCTTCCCTTTCATGCCCCTCGACTCTTATGACTGCCATCTGGTTTCTGTACAAATTGTAAATAGCCTTTCGATCCCTGTATTTTATCCATGTCACCTTTAGAATTTGAAAGAGAATATTCCAGTTAACATTGTCAAAAGCTTTATCTACGTCTACAAATGCTAGAAACGTAGGTTTGCCTTTTCTTAATCTTTCTTCTAAGATAAGTCTTAAGGTTAGTATTGCCTCACGTGTTCCAACATTTCTACGGAATCCAAACTGATCTTCCCCGAGGTCCGCTTCTACCAGTTTTTCCATTCGTCTGTAAAGAATTCGCGTTAGTATTTTGCAGCTGTGACTTATTAAACTGATAGTACGGTAATTTTCACATCTGTCAACACCTGATTTCTTTGGGATTGGAATTATTATATTCTTCTTGAAGTCTGAGGGTATTTCGCCTGTCTCATACATCTTCCTCACCAGATGGTAGAGTTTTGTCATGAATGGCTCTCCCAAGGCCATCAGTAGTTCTAATGGAATGCTGTCTACTCCGGGGGCCTTGTTCCGACTCAGGTCTTTCAGTGCTCTGTCAAACTCTTCACGCAGTATCTTATCTCCCATTTCGTCTTCATCTACATCCTCTTCCATTTCCATAATATTGTCCTCAAGTACATCGCCCTTGTATAAACCCTCAATATACTCCTTCCACCTTTCTGCCTTCCCTTCTTTGCTTAGAACTGGGTTGTCATCTGAGCTCTTGATATTCATACAAGTGGTTCTCTTATCTCCAAAGGTCTCTCTAATTTTCCTGTAGGCAGTATCTATCTTTCCCCTGGTGAGACAAGCCTCTACATCCTTACATTTGTCCTCTAGCCATCCCTGCTTAGCCATTTTGCACTTCCTGTCGATATCATTTTTGAGACGTTTGTATTCCTTTTTGCTTGCCTCATTTACTGTATTTTTATATTTTCTCCTTTCATCCATTAAATTCAATATTTCTTCTGTTGCCCAAGACGAATTAAATCGGGTGATGCTGAGGAATTAGATTAGGAAATTTCGTAGTAATTGACGGAAAGTCATCGAGTGAAACTGAAGTGATTCCCGGCACTCCCCAAGGTAGTGTTATAGGCCCTTTGCTGTTCCTTATCCATATTAAAGATTTGGGAGACAATCTGAGCAGCCGTCTTCTGTTTGCAGATGACGCTGTCGTTTATCGACTAATAAAGTCATCAGAAGATCAAAACAAACTGCAAAATGATTTAGAAAATATATCTGAATGGTGCGAAAAGTGGCAGTTGCCCTACTTAACGAAAAGTGTGAGGTCATCCACATGAGTGCTAAAAGGAACTCAAACTTCGGTTACACGATAAATCAGTCAAATCTAAAAACCGTAAATTCAACTGAATACCTAGGTATTACAATTACGAACAACCTAATTTGGAAGGAAGACATAAAAAGGTCGTGGGACGGCTAACCAAAGGCGGCGTTTTATTGGCAGGACACTTAGAAAGTGTAACAGACCTACTTAGGAGACTGCCTACACTACGCTTGTCCGTCCTCTTTTAGAATATTGCTGCGCGATGTGGGATCCTTACCAGATAGGACTGACGGAGTACATCGAGAAAGTTCAAAGAAAGTCAGCACGTTTTGTATTATCGCGAAGTATGGGAGAGAGTGTCAAAGAAATGATACAGGACTTGGGCTGGAAATCATGAAAAGAAAAAAGTTTTTCATTGTGACTGAATCTTCTCACGAAATCCAATCATCAACTTTTTCCTCCAATTGCGTAAATATTTTGTTGACACCGTCCTACATAGGGAGGAACGATCACCACGATAAAATAAGGGAATCAGAGCTCGTACGGAACGATATAGGTGTTCATTCTTTCCACGCGCTATACGAGATTGGAATACTAGAGAATTTTGAAGGTGGTTCGATGAATCCTCTGCCAGGCACTTAAATGTGATTTGCAGAGTATCAATGTAGATGTAGATGAAGATGAGACACTTAAAGTAGTAGATGAGTTTTGTTACTTGGGCAGCAATGTAACTGATGATGGCTGAAGTAGAGAGGATATTAAACGCGGAGCGGCAATGACAAGGAAAGCATTTCTGAAGAGGAGATATCTGTTAACATCGTGTATGGATTTAAGTATTAGGAAGTCTTTTCTGAAAGTATTTGCCTGTAGCGTAGCAATTTATGGAAGTGAAACATGGACGATACACAGTTTAGACAAGAAGAGAGTAGAAGCTTTTGGAATTTGGTGCTACAGAAGGATGCTGAACATTAGATCACGTAACTAATGAGGTGGTACTGAACAGAATCGGGGAGAAAAGGAATTTGTGGCACAACCAGAGTAGAAGAAGGAATCCGTTGGTAGTACACAATCTGAGGCATCACGGGATTACCAATTTAGTACTGTAGGGAAGCATGGGGGGGCTAAAATAGAGGGAGACCAAGATATGAATACAGTAAGCGGATTCAGAAGACTATAGGTTGCAGTAGTTACTCGGAGATGAAGGGGCTTGCACAGGATTGAATAGCATGGAGAGGGCATCAAACCATTCTTCGGGCTGAAGACGAGAAGAACAACAACAACAACAACAACTTTCACTTTGCAGCGGTGTGGGCGCTGATTTGATACTTCCTGGCAGGTTAAATCTGTATGCCCTACTGGGACTCGAACCTGAGAAGTTTGCCTTCTGCGGTCAAGTTCTCTACCGACTGAGCCATACAAGCAAGAGTTACTTTGCACGCCTGGAACCTAGAAGCTAAACTATGCTAAACTACGGTGCGGTGTGTGGCGGAGGGTATTTCAGCTAAAACCGCTATTTCCATTTTCTCCTAAACTATTACATTGGAAACTTGGGAATAAGGGCAAAAATGTTCTGTCTATTAGAGAACCCTTATTAAAAGCAGAGCGTAGGGTTTGTGAGATCCACGCCATCTATACTCTGCAGACCGGTTTACGGTGTTTGGTGGCGGTACCAATAACAATCTCCCTTTTTCCCATTCCATTCGTTGATGAAATTTGGGAAGAACGACTGTCGGAAAGCATTCGCATGAACTCAATTTCTTTAACTTGCCACTGACTCCTGCTGAAACGTCCTTTCAAGTGTAAACCTCTTCGTGGTACACAACGCCTCGTTTGCAGCGTCTGCCACTGCCCTTTGAGTAGGATATCCGTGACTGTCTCGTGCCGACTAAACGATACCGTGGCGAAATGCGCTCTTCTCCTTCGCCTCCTCTTTATCTTATCTATTAATTCAACCCGGTAAGAAGCCTTAAGTGATGAGCAATACTCAAGAATTAGCCTAACAACTTTTTTGTAAACTATCTCCTTCGATGGTTCAATTACGTACCCAGGGAAGGAAGGAAGTTCTTGTTTTTAACGTCCTGTCAGCGACGAAGTCATCAGCGGAGTAGCTGACGCTCGGATCGGGAGAAGTTACAGAAGGAAACCGGTAATCTCATTTTTGGAGAACACATATCTGCATTTTCCTTAAGTGATTTAATGAAATCACAGAAAATATAAATCTGGATTTGAACCAACATCCTCCGGAATGCGCGTCATGTATGCTGATCGTGCAGCCCGCTCAGCTATTTGGTTTGGATTCTTGCAGCGATTCTCGCCATGGCGTCTGCTTTTCCTACCGTTAGTTTTATGTGGTGATTCTACTTTAGGTCAGTCTGCACTCACGCTCCTAGATGTTTTACGGTTATAGTGTTTCCCGTGATTCATCACCAATAACACTATCCGACAGTAATGGATCTTTTAATCACTTTATGAGTAATACATTACTTCTATTGACGTCGGGGCTCAGCGGCTTGGACCTGTACCAAGCGTTGGTCCTCTGCCAGTCTTCCTGGATTTCGCTCCCGTTTTTGCCGTTGCAACTTTCATAGACCAGGTGCGTTCAAAAGGTATCAGCAATTTTATAGTTTCGCTGGTCGTATTAGACAGGTTAACGTGATTTTTCGTTGTTGTGTTGGTAAACAAACGTGAGACATATTTGTACACTAGTAGCCATATTGAATATGTAGTCTGCCGTCAGTTGTCGAGAAGGCTATATGTGTGTGCTTATGACTGGTGATTTTTCATTTGTTTTAAAAATGGATCAGAGAATTTATATTAAATTTTGCTACAAAGGTGGAATAAATGTAACAAAATTTTAGAAGGATTGAATATTGCTTTTGGTTAGTCTTCTATAGGTAAAACAAGCGTTTGGGAGTGGCATAAGAGTTTCCAAGATGGTCGTGAAGAAGCTGAAGATAACGAACATTCTGAACGCCCAAGCACGTCGACAGCCGATAAAAACGTGGGAAAAGCGAAAGAAATGATTACGAACAATCACCGAATCGCAATCAGAGAAGTTCCTGATGATGCTGGGAATAAACTGGCCTTTCCATGGAATCTTTTGGAATGTTTTGGGTATCAAAGGCTTGACAGCAAAATTTGAACCAAAGGTGTTGAATTTCGAGCAAAAACAGCGGCTAACGGAGGTTGCTCAGAACTCGCTTAATGGAGAAAACTATTGCAGAACAACTGAAGCGTGTCATAAAACGGTGAAAAAATACGGGTGTACGTGTATAACACCGAAACCAAGGTTCAGTCGTCCCAGTGGATGCTTTCTAGATCGCCAAGACCGAAAAACGTTCGGATAGTGGGATCGAATTCCAAGGTAATGCTGACCGTTTTCTTCGATTTTAACGGCATAGTATATCATGAGTTCTCGCCAAAAGTGAAAGATAAATAAGGAGTACTACCTAGAAGTTTACCGCCGTTTGTGGTAAGTAATCCGAAAAAAAAAAACAGATTTGCGGCGAAAAATTCATGGCTTTTGCACCACGATAATGCATCTGCTCACACTTCATTGCTTGTGCGTGAGTTTTTGGCGAAAGTGATGCCCCATTGAAACTTCCTGGCAGATTAAAACTGTGTGCCCGACCGAGACTCGAACTCGGGACCTTTGCCTTTTGCGGGCAAGTGCTCTACCATCTGAGCTACCCAGGCACGACTCACAGCTTTACTACTGCCAGTACCTCGTTTCCTACCTTCCAAACTTTACAGAAGCTCTCCTGCGAACCTTGCAGAACTAGCACTCCTGAAAGAAAGGATACTGCGGAGACGTGGCTTAGCCACAGCCTGGGGGGTGTTTCCAGAATGAGGCAAAGGTCCCGAGTTCGAGTCTCGGTCCGGCACACAGTTTTAATCTACCAGGAAGCTTCATAGTGGATACTGATTACTGTCTAGTAATAGCAAGAAAAGAATTTCTGAAAGAGATAAATTTGCAGAACTCTAATTTAAATTTAACTTATAGGAAGTATTTTTTAAAGGTATGTATCTGGAGTATACCCTTGTACGAAAATGAAGGGAACAGAAGCTTGTGAAACATGGTGCCACATCAACATCTACGTCTATACTCCACAATTGACGTACTGTAATGAAATGTACAGCAGAACCTGATAAGAAGAAGAAGCGATTTGTAGGACATATCCTGAGGCATCAAGGAATGGTCAGCAGGTAATGGAAGGAAGTGAGGTGGGTAAAAATTGTGGAAAGAGACGAAATCCTTGCCATCATGAAGAAGTCAAATGGATGTAGGTCGTGGTATTCACACAGATGATGAAGCTTCCACAGGATAGACTAGCGTAGAGAGCTGCATCAAAGTAGTTTCCAGCCCGAAGACCACAGTAACGACATGAACAAGAAGTAGGACTTTAAAAGTATACAAGCAGTTACGTGCGAACGCTAGTTCACTGCGATACCCCGGCCATTAGAACTCAAGCGATAGGAACAGTCTGTTGCGAACATCTGTATTTAACGCGAAAATGACTTTTATAACTGTTTTCTTCTTCTAATGACCTCGTCGTCGATATTACCATAAAACAGAGTGCGCACTAAAAAAAAAAAGACTTTTAAAAATTACTGCGGAGCTTTAAATTACTTTGGCGTTAGAAGCAACAAAGGATGTCTCCTCGCCTTGCAATGTCCGCCTAGTATACACGTGTTTCCCGCTCCACTCACACTATACTATTTTTTGTTAATAGTAGTGAGACAGGGAAAACTGTAACAAAATTACGAAATTACGAAAACGATGCGTTTTCGGATCGAGACGTACTGTAAATATCTGCTTACACTCTAACGCCTCGGGTAATCTTATTCCAATCTTTCGGTGTCAGTGATAAAACGGCAGATATCAGATAACGTCAGTTGTTATTATCGATCAAAGAGTCTTTAGAACGATGACATTACAGAGCGGGTAGTTATCAAGATCTGATTAGAGTACTGCTCAACGTCCCGTCAACGACAGTATTACTAGAAGCGAAGCCGTGGTTCAGGCTCAGTTTTTAAATAGGTGGCGGAAATAGGACACACAAAATTTTATTCCAACAGTGTCGCTACCCTGAGCTTATATAGAAAATTTAAAAAATGAACGAAATGTGGCTTATAATATACTCCTACTTAAAAAATAGAAAAGGCGAATATACATGGTGACCAGAAAGTTCTATTACTTATTGAGTTGATAACTGAAACTACACACAGAGTCACAGTGTGGCATGTAATATGGTGGACTATGTCAGTAAGAATTTAAAAATAAAATGCGTCTGAGTTTTGGCACTTTGGCAGGATCAGTTTGAGGTGATGAATTACAGATTCTCCAACCTCTGTATGGTCTCAGAGAAGTCTTATTTAGGAACTGTCTCGAATTTGTCGGTCACGGGTTTACGAATTTCCTTAATCGAGTCGAATCATGAGCCCTCCAGGTGGATTTTCAGCTTATAGAAGAGTAAACAGACACGAGGCGAAAGCGTAGTGAAGAAACGCTGAGTTCAGGAGAAGCGAAGAGGTCCGGTAGGAGTGGTTGGATTCGATACAGCAAACATTCTGAAACTTCCTGGTAGAACTTTTTGTTTAATAAGTGCTCATAGAGTGTGATAACAACCAGTGATGACACTTTAAAAGCATCGGGAAGCAACAAGCAATCTTACAGTACTACCAACTGCAACATTACAGTTGTAGGAAACCAACAACGCGCTGCCTGTTCTGAGCTGGTTGCAAAATTAATTACGGCAGCAGGAGAATTTAAAACTACAGTAAGTGAAAAATTGTGCAGCGATTCAGTTTTGTGGAACAATCAACTGAAACGCAAATCTTACAGGGTACAAGCCCGTTTAGATGATGGTATACATTTACCGTGATTATTGCTAACTATTTCTAAGTCGTAGAAACAGTGATTTTTCTGAAACAGTACGGGACAAATAAAAGATAACCGAAAGTGTAACATCCCACTGACAAGGTCGTTAGGTATGCAGCACACGACTTGTGGAACAAAACTGGAAGTCGCATTCTTGAAAAACCATTCTCTCAATTTCTTTAAATGGTTTAAGTTACCACGAGAAACTTAAGTGAGGGTAACTAAACTGAGATTTGAAATCCGGATATCTCGAATATGAGTTAAATCCTGTAACTAGTGTACGAACTTCTCGATGCTCGAAGGCAAAACGCCTTTTGATATGTTGCGAGAGACCTTCAATGAGTAACGTAACATTTCTTTTTTTTCTCGGGCGGTTTCAGCTGAAAATTGCGGAATGTTGTGGGGTATCGTGGAATATTCCCGCTCCACCACTATAGTTTTATGAGGTTCCAATAGGTGGCGACTTCAAAATGGCTCTTGTAACGGAGCTGCGTTCCAAGCAGAGAGCTATCATTGAGCTTCTTTTGGTGGAAAATCAGAGCATCGTAGATATTCATAGGCACTTGCAGAATGCCTAGAGAGACCTGGCAGTGAACAAAAGCACGGTGAGCCGTTGGGCGAGGCGTCTGACAGCTTCGCAACAAGGTCGCGCAAGCCTGCCCGATCTCCCGCGTGCCGGCCGGCTGGCGCACGCAGCTGTGACTCCTGCAGTGTTGGAACGTGCGGACACTCTCGCTCGAGGTGATCGAACAAACTTCTCCTTCTCCATGACAACGCGAGGCATCTCAGAAGTCTGTGCACCCGAGAGGAGCTCAGAAAACTTCATTGGGCCGTTTTTCCTCACCCCCTCTACAACCAGTATCTCGTAATTACCGACGTCCATCTGTTTGGACCAATGGAGGATGTACTCTGCGGGAAGCAGTAGTTGGATCATCTACGTCTACATCTAAATGGATAATCTGCAGGTCACATTTAAGAGCGTAGCAGAGGATTCAGCCAACTACCTCCACAACAATTCTCTATTATTCCAATTTCGTACAGGGTCCGCCCCTGGTAGCTGAGTGGCCAGCGCTACGGAATGTCATACCTAACGCACCGGGTTCGATACCTGGCTGGGTCGGAGATTTTCTCCCCTCGGAGACTGGGTGTTGTGTGTTGTCGTTATCATCTTCATTTCATCCCCATCGAGACGCAAGTCGCCGAAGTGGCGTCAAATCGAAAGACTGGCACCAGGCGAACGGTCTACTCGGCGGGAGGCCCTAGCCACACGGCATTTTTATTTCCATCTCGTAGGGCGCAGAAAAACGAACACCTGTATCTTTCCCTGCGACTCTGATTTCCATTAATCTATTATGATGATCTTTTCTTCCCATGTAGGTTGGCGTCAACAAAATACACTCCTGGAAATAGAAAAAAGAACACATTGACACCGGTGTGTCAGACCCACCATACTTGCTCCGGACACTGCGAGAGGGCTGTACAAGCAATGATCACACGCATGGCACAGCGGACACACCAGGAACCGCGGTGTTGGCCGTCGAATGGCGCTAGCTGCGTAGCATTTGTGCACCGCCGCCGTCAGTGTCAGCCAGTTTGCCGTGGCATACGGAGCTCCATCGCAGTCTTTAACACTGGTAGCATGCCGCGACAGCGTGGACGTGAACCGTATGTGCAGTTGACGGACTTTGAGCGAGGGCGTATAGTGGGCATGCGGGAGGCCGGGTGGACGTACCGCCGAATTGCTCAACACGTGGGGCGTGAGGTCTCCACAGTACATCGATGTTGTCGCCAGTGGTCGGCGGAAGGTGCACGTGCCCGTCGACCTGGGACCGGACCGCAGCGACGCACGGATGCACGCCAAGACCGTAGGATCCTACGCAGTGCCGTAGGGGACCGCACCGCCACTTCCCAGCAAATTAGGGACACTGTTGCTCCTGGGGTATCGGCGAGGACCATTCGCAACCGTCTCCATGAAGCTGGGCTACGGTCCCGCACACCGTTAGGCCGTCTTCCGCTCACGCCCCAACATCGTGCAGCCCGCCTCCAGTGGTGTCGCGACAGGCGTGAATGGAGGGACGAATGGAGACGTGTCGTCTTCAGCGCTGAGAGTCGCTTCTGCCTTGGTGCCAATGATGGTCGTATGCGTGTTTGGCACCGTGCAGGTGAGCGCCACAATCAGGACTGCATACGACCGAGGCACACAGGGCCAACACCCGGCATCATGGTGTGGGGAGCGATCTCCTACACTGGCCGTACACCACTGGTGATCGTCGAGGGGACACTGAATAGTGCACGGTACATCCAAACCGTCATCGAACCCATCGTTCTACCATTCCTAGACCGGCAAGGGAACTTGCTGTTCCAACAGGACAATGCACGTCCGCATGTATCCCGTGCCACCCAACGTGCTCTAGAAGGTGTAAGTCAACTACCCTGGCCAGCAAGATCTCCCGATCTGTCCCCCATTGAGCATGTTTGGGACTGGATGAAGCGTCGTCTCACGCGGTCTGCACGTCCAGCACGAACGCTGGTCCAACTGAGGCGCCAGGTGGAAATGGCATGGTAAGCCGTTCCACAGGACTACATCCAGCATCTCTACGATCGTCTCCATGGGAGAATAGCAGCCTGCATTGCTGCGAAAGGTGGATATACACTGTACTAGTGCCGACATTGTGCATGCTCTGTTGCCTGTGTCTATGTGCCTGTGGTTCTGTCAGTGTGATCATGTGATGTATCTGACCCCAGGAATGTGTCAATAAAGTTTCCCCTTCCTGGGACAATGAATTCACGGTGTTCTTATTTCAATTTCCAGGAGTGTACTTTCGCACGATGGGGATATTACTGATGCAACAAGAAGTTGGCTCCGAAGTCAACCAGTGGAGTAGTACCATGCCGCCACGCAGTACTTCAGGCTAAGGTGGCATACATCCGTCGCACTGAATGGAGATTATATTGGAAAGTAGGGTTTTGTAGCCAAAAGAGTGGGGAATATTATTGTACTGGAATTCTGAATAAAAGCAATCTGCTTTAAGGAAAAATTGAGTTGCGTTAATTATTGACCGCCCCTAGTAGAAAGATTGTTTTGAACATCAACAAGGGTTGTGTAGCATTTTTTGATAAATGCACGAATCTTTCCGAAAGTAGATATGCCTAATTTATCTGAAAACGAAGTCTCAGGCTCACAGATAAGTATAAATACATCCTGGTTTAACTTTACTTGCAACACAGATTTTTTATCTCACAGTTACAAGCCAATATTGTTATACTGTGCTCTAAAAATGATTGCAGGCGAGTTTAAAGCCCCAGACGCTTAACCGATACTAAAATGACAAAATGAATATTTTAAACTTGGCGTGTAACATTGCTCTTAGTAGTATCCCTTCCTTCATATTCCACAGAACAGTACCTGCAGGGCGCGTTCGAACAGAATCTGTCACCAAGTATCCGAGAATACTGAAATGCCTCCATCACGATGTTTCTTGTTATTGAAGCCTTGAGGTGTGAGTCGATATCCCGGCCTTGCAATGATTCTTTTCAGGAAGTAAGTTACACTTCAAATTCTGATTGTTTTCTGAACTATCATAAGAAATGTCGGTCCATGCCGTTTCATCTTACCAAACGCAGGTAACTGCGGCTGATCGAAGGGTCAAGAGTACGCGAATTGCCCCGCATTACCTGAAAAAGAAAACAGCAATATTAGCGATATTTACACTCGACTGTGCACCAAAAATAGATGATGTGGAGGGTACTAATGAATAAAATCGGAACTCTATTCGTTTGAAAACCTTCTCGTGCAGTCGACTAAATGTTATTCTTGAACGACGCGAAGTGTTCATACTGAGTTTCGGATTGTGTCAAACAAACACACACACACACACACACACACACACAAAAACACACACACACACACACACACACACACACACACACACACACAAACACAAACACACACACACACAAACACAAACACACACACACACACACACAAAAACACACACACACACACAAAAACACACACACACACACAAAAACACACACACACACACACACACACACACACACACACAAACACACACACACACTTTGTACAAAGTTGTCGCAAGTAGCCCAACTTTTTTCGGGCACCGGACAATACCACTGCTTTCATTAAATCCTCGACTCTCGCCCAGTGGTCCCTTTGTCATTTGTAAACAATAATTCTTCCTGAGGGCAGCTGCGTGTCTCGTCCTTCTGGCTGACCTCCACTTTCGTCTCGTGTCGCATGGGTGGCTCTCCGCCACAATGGCGCTACAATCAACGGCCATTCAATTTTCCGCTCTGTAGGTCGCTGCGAGGTCGCGATGAAGCATGGCAGGAACCAAGGATAGGTGAGACAGCACAGCGTAGGGAAGACGAAACAGGACACGACACGACGCAAGGCATTTACATGGTACCGGCAGGCCGTCTGTAGATGTTTAGTAACCTTCCAATCCACTGAGAAATTTAAGGTGTGCAAAACTTAAGAACGATGTCAACTTTCGTGTGATTTGTCTCTGCCAAGTAACGTAGCTCGATGAAACTTGGACCATACATAGCAAGAACTGCTACAGTATAGAACAAAGGGTGACTGAAATAAATACGCAACAAGACGAACAACAATGACAATAATTGCAGTAAGTCTTCTGTAATTGGTCTCCCTAACCCCTCCCTCTGCAGTATGGGCAGGCCAACCTATTCATCCAATATCCTCCAGTTTCTGAGTTCCTTCACCTGCTTCGTTCGATGCGGTCGCGCATTGTCATCCATAAAAATGACGTTCAGGGCAGAATGTACACCTGTAAAGACGCATTTCAGGAGAGAGTACATTCTGACAAAATGTTAAGCTGTGAGTGTACCGTGTGGAAAGATCTGGAGGTCACTACGCCCATACATTGTGTGTCCCCAACACTATGACACCTGGACCACCAAACGAATCATGTAGGACAAACTCCTGGGTGCATAGCGTGTTTCCATCTCTCTCGATATGAGGGTACGTCCAGAATTGTTGAAAACACACACACACACACACACACACACACACACACACACACACACACACACATATAGTACAATATAGATACGTGTTTCAAAGTTTTAATTACCTTCAAAGTAGTCACCAACATTGTGTATAACTCGTTGCCAGCAATGTGGAAGTCGTAGGATACTCTTAGCCGTGCCAGTTGTGTTGACATTTCTCGCGGCGCTGCCTATTGCCCGAAGAATTTGTAGCAGATCTGAAGCGAATGCCGTGAAGTTTTTCCTTCAGTTTAGAAATCGAGTTGAACTCACGAGGGCTTACGTCAGGGTAGTGTAGTAGGTGGTATAGCACTTAGCAGCCCCATCAGTCAGACAAATCAGTAACAGCTTGCACTGTACGTGCTTGAGCATTGTCCTGCAAAATGATGGCCAGGTCCTGCAGAAAGTGTCATCACTTCTGTCTCTAAGCTGGTCATCTGTTGTGTTCCAAAAAATGAACAGCATAGAGACAGAAATGATGACACTTTCTGCAGGGTCTGACCATCATTTTGCAGGACAATGCTCAAGCACGTACAGTGCAAGCTGTTACCGATTTGTTTTACCGATGGGGCTGCTAAATGCTATACCACCTACTACACTCCCCTGACTTAAGCCCTTGTGAGTTCAACTCTATTTCTAAACAGAAGAAAACACTTCACGGCATTCGCTTCAGAACTGCTACAAATTTGTTGGGCAATAGACCGCGCCGCTCGAACTGTCAACACAACTGGCACTGCTAAGAGTATCCTACGACTTCCACATCGCTGGCAACTGGTTATACACAATGCTGGTGACTACTCTGAATATCAGTAAAACTTTGAAACACGTACCTATTTTGTACGAGCTGTAAATAAATAGTTGCCACTGTTAAAGTTCCAACCCTCGTATATATATATATATATATATATATATATATATATACTGAAGAGCCAAAGAAACTGGTACACCTGGGTAATGCATGGTGAAAGGAGCGACTCTCGAGTTCCAATCATTCTTGTTCCTGGAATCTTGGAATGGGGAGCTATTGCATATTAAAACACGGCATTCTAGCTTTTCTACCACATTCAAACTTCTGACATTCCACACCCCTGCTTGTAGAACATCATTCTTCCGTTGTTTATTCAATCTTTTCTTCATGATCACATCCCCCTTAGCAGTCACCTCCTGGCGACGCGAATGGGGGACTTCTGTGAATGGGAGGTCATTACGTTTTTTCCAGTTACAGACCACATATCCTGTGTGTTTTTAATGCAGCGGTTTCCACGGCCTTCGGCATCCTCATGGCGTTGATCATTGCTGATTAGTCAACCTTTTAGGGGTAGGTTCCCACCTCAAGGGCAATAGAGTGCCTTGAACGTCTGTCCGCTCCTCCGCCCTCTTTGACGATTGAGCTGTCAGAACGAGGGTAACATCCTATGCTGGAAATATTCAGCTACCATTGCTGATGATTCTCATTCGAACCTGGGACCGAGACATATCGATTATTAGTCAAAGTTTTCTTTTTTTCCGTGGAAGTTAAGGTTAAATGCGTGGTCTAACCAACATTGTATCTGTCCGGTTTCCACCACGCGATTTACCACTTTAGACGTTGCCTCATTTTATGATACACACAAAATGCTTACATCGGCAGGAAGGAAAGAACACAGTCAGCTTCAGACTGGGTGGAGACAAGGTTAATTAGTCCACAAATATTGATGCGTATGCCGTCGTCTGTCATCACTGAATGATACATGAAGCTACTGGTTGAACATTGCAGCCTTTTTCTTTGCATAGATGAGTTCTGCTACTTCAACAAGTCCATACACCATCAGTTGGCTCCAAGTCGTCCCTCACTTCACCCGACAGCGATGCTGCTGAGCTCATCAGGGGCGTCAATGCTCGAGATGAGGACCCCTTTGGCCCAATCTCTGTGAGCTGTGGGCAGCGACTGCTCGGAGATGGATCAGGACGAGTCCTTCCAGTTGGGCATCGCCGTCGTCATCACGGTGGAAAGAGATTCGGGGTGCCACACGTTGCTAGGTAGCGTTCTCCGATTCCATTCCTTATTGCCGTATATTTAACAAAATTTCCGATATGGATTAAATTAGTTTTTTTCTTTTGTAAAACGCTGCCCTTTGTTTAATCGTTAAACACTTTTTATCCAGTTATATGTTTCCTCTTTCGTCATAGCGTGCCACCTAAACTGACATTTTCGAACACCAAGTATAATGGTGTCAGTTTTAAATCGTCCGAGAAGCACGTCACATATTTGCTAAGAAGCCGCAAACACGGTTTGCTCCCTCAATAGAAGTGTATTCGTGGTTGTACAAGAAAGGAAAAGCAATTTTCCCATTCCAATCCGATGATTAATTTTGCGGATGTCCATCGAGTTCAATATCGTTGCAACTGAAGAGAGAGCCATTTGGATCAAAATGGCTTTGAGCACTATGCGACTTAACGTCTGAGGTCATCAGTCGCCTAGAACTTAGAACTACTTAAACCTAACTAACCTAAGGACATCACACGCATCCATGCCCGAGGCAGGATTCGAACCTGCGACCGTGGAAGACTCTGCAGGAGAGTCGCTCAGTAGCTCGGTACGGGCTTTTGTTGAAGTTTTGAGAACATACCTTCACCGAGGAAGTCAAGCAGTATATTGATCCTCCTACGTATATCTCGCGAAGAGACCATGAGGATAAAATCAGAGAGATTAGAGCCCACACAGAGGCGTACCGACAATCCTTCTTTTCACGAAGAATACGAGACTGGAATAGAAGGGAGATGCGATAGAGGTACTCAAGGTACCCTCCGCCACACCCCGTCAGGTGGCTTGCGGAGTATGGATGTGGATGTAAATACGAACAGCCTACCACCGTTTCCATTTCGAGCGCCACTGCGCAGGCGTGCGGTCACGAATCGACTACGGAGGGAATGTAATTATAAACGAACCTTGTGGACATCCTACTCCTTAGCAGAGTTTGAGTTGTGGCGATGTTGATCTAAAATTTCAGGGTCGCTGACCTACATGCTGGCTCGAGGTAAACACGGATTTCGCAAAGTAAGTGGCGTGGCGTCGCGTCTCGTCCCTGGCCGGGTTTCCGCCACCGTTCGGCTCCGCGCAGAGCAGCGCAGTGGACTGGACTGGAGGAGGGCCGGCAGAGCGCAGAGCTGCTCCCCCCTCTGGTAGGCGCGTCGGCTGAGACGGCGGCGGCGGCGCCGGCGCCGGCGCCTCTGCGCTTGCGCAACTCGACAGACGGACGCCAGACGCCGGCCGCCTGTTGCGCAACGCCGAGCAGCGGGATGCCTGCCTCGCAGGCGCGCCACCTCTCGCACCTCCCGCCGCCCCGCCAGCGGCGACGGGGGACGAACCACGGTCTCCCGGGACGGAACGCCAGCCAAAGGTGGATTAGCGCGTCCCTAGTCAACGACAGGCCACCGCGACACCGCGTTTTTTCCGTTTTTCGTTATCAGTCTTCAGACTGTTTTGATGCAGCCCTCCACGACTTCCTCTCTTGCACCAATCCTTTCATCTCCTGACATGCTGAGTCGTATCTCGTTTCGTCCATTACCTTCAAATAACTTACTGGAATGCTGGCGGGTGACGTCTTCGACAATCACTGATATGCAGGCACAAATAGAGTACGAGAGAACTGTGTAATTTAATTTTTTGTGAATAATGGATCGCTTAACAATTTTCTTTGTTTATTACTGTGTTCATCAGATACCAAGGAGCTTAGAATTCGTAAAAAAAGGTTCAGTGTCGATAGTAAAAAGCTATGCCTAATCGGGGCGTCCCGATTAGCCGTTTTTAATACACACTGCTAAATAATAAAATTTATTATGCGAGCTATGCGTTTTATTCCCAGAATATTCACAATGAAAGTGCCCTCATAAAGGAAATTTAGTTCATTTATGCCATGGGAATTTAAGCCCTCGTTAGGCGAGGCTGCGCCGACCAAGAACCATGAAGTACAACATAGACAGATACACCTCACACACAACGTAAGAAAGTGTCATCACGCAAGCAAAAATAGCCATTGTGAGAAATTATCAACATTAGTTACCAGCTGGGGAGGAAGTACCGTTAACTCTGTTCCTCTGTTGTTTGACCAGGGAGAGAGCAGATTTCCTAGCAGAATTAAAGCAAAGACTCCGGTCTCTGATTAAAATTCTTCTGGGTATTATGCCGCGTCATTGCTAATAACTAACAATAATAATAATAAACTAAAACCGACGTTTCGGCCGAATTCCAACGGCCTTCCTCAGGGCACGACTGGTTTTCCATGGGGATAGGTGCTTCTATTTATTATAGACTATCGATGTCTGACGTCACTGTTGTAAAACTGTTAACTGGCCCTCTAATATGATTGGCTAGTCACGACGTAAGGGAAGATGGAAAGAAAGAGGCTATTCGTGGATGTCCATGTCGTCAACGATTGGTAGCTGTCCGCCAATCAGCGTTCGGCTTCTGGTCGATTTTCTTTTCCGGTTGTGCCATAGCCTGCAATTTATATCATTACATTGATGCACATTCTCACATATAATCTTCAGATAAAGAAAGACCTATGCTTGATACCAGTAAATTTGCTTTAACGAAGAAATGTCGCTTTGCCATTTGCAACCTGCTTCTCATGTCCGCCATGTCTCTTAAGTCATGCATCATTTTGCTGACGACGTAGCAGGATTCCTTCATTCTGTGTACACCGTGGTGGTCCCCAGCTTGTTCCTAATCTCATTTGTACTGCTCTTCAATACGTTCGTCTTCCGTTGTTTTACTCTACGTACATTGTCTGTAGATGATTCGTTCCATTCGACAGGTCTTTCAGTTATCTTTGAGTTTTGTATAGGATAACATTAGCACCAGCGAAAATTATCGCAGGAAGAGTAGGAGAAGATTAGTGTTAAACGTCACGCCGACAGAGAGGTCTTTAGAGATGGAACACAACATCGGATTAGGAAAGGAAGAAAAAGAAAATCGGCCATGCCCTTTGAAAGAAACAATTCTGCCATTTGCCTAGAGCGATTTAGGGAAATGAGTAAACCTAAATCTGGATGGCCGGATGGGGTTTGAACTGTCGTCCTCCCGAATGCGAGTCCAGTGTGCTAACTGTTCCACCACGTCGCTACATTATTTTACTGCCACTCAATCTTGGAGATGGATGACGCTAAAATAGGCACCCCAGCACTCAAAAGGAATTGAAATGGTCAAAGTCAACAAGGCGCCAGAGCCAGACAGAATTAGTGTTCCATTTTAAATAGAATATGAAGCTGTGGAATCAGGCCCTTTCCTTGCCCTTATTTATAGAGAACTTTCTCGTGCAGACAGAAGTACCGAATGATGGGAAAATAGCCCACATCTTTCCTCTTTACAAGAAGTGTGAAAAAAACCGAGCATATACTCAACATTTGTGTTTTACGGAATGATGGTGAAGTCCCATACTCCGTGACAGAGCATAGGGGAACGATGCGGGAGACCCGCACCGCCGTACTAGGCAAGGTCCTAGTGGAGGTGCTTTGCTATTGTCTTCCTCCAACCGTAATAGCGATGAATGATGATGATGATGATGATGATGATGAAGACGACACAACAAAACCCAGTCGTCTCGAGGCAGGGAAAATCCCTGACTCCGCCGGGAATCGATCCCGGGACTCCGTGCTCGGGGAGCCAGAACGTTACCGCGAGACCACGAACAGCGGACTATGTTACGGAATACCAGAGCATATTCTAAGCTTGAAAATTATTACGTCACTGGAGGGGGAAAAAAGATTCCTCTCAAAATATGTTTTCAGAGGGAACCATTTCTGTTCATCACAGCTCGCCTTTTTCAAATATGATATTCTGTGAAGTGTAGACACAGCCGTAGATTATTTATACAAAAATTTTCGAAAACACTTTCTACGCCTCATTGTACTGCGGGCTGATGAAGTTGCGGTCATGCGCAGTATGGTAACAAACACGCTATTGGTTCGAACGTGGTTTGACTGATAAAACCAAGAACATTAAACTGAAGAACGAATGTTGCACACAAGCTACATTTTGTTTGCCTCAAGGAAGCGATTTACGAGGTAGGGTCAGCAGTACTATCAAGTTTGTTCGCTGATCTCACTGTGATCTGTGGGGGACTATCGTCCTAGAATAGTTGTAAGAAACTCTAGAATGACGAAGACAGCATTTCCGCTTGGTATAATGAATGGAAGCACCCCTACAAATTTCAATAAATGCCACATAATGACCATAAACAGAAGTATCCGATTACAAGATTAGTTATCAATTTCTGGAGCATCTTTTAAATACCTAAGGCTAATACTAGGAAATCATATGAAATGGAACGTATACGAAAAATTGACTGTAAGAGTTGCAAATGGAAGATTCGTGTACGTCGGAAGTATTCTGAGAAACTGTGGTGCATCTGTTGAGGAATCAAGGTCCAAGTATGAGCAGTTCTAAAGTACTGTTCCAATATGTGGAGTCCTTATCTAGCGGTGAAGACCGCGGAAATCGAACAATTTCAGTCTAACAGAGATTCTTAAGGAAATTAAAGTGAAATATTTGCCGCAAAGGTGACATCATTCTCGGGAAACGTGTGGCATACTTAAACCGGTATTCGTAGAAGACTTTGTAACACTTTCTGCTTCCATCGCATATCTCGCGAAGACATGACAGGGACGAGGGCGATAAAGGTGAGTACGGATGAATACAACCAGAGTTTCTACCTTAGCTCTGTAAATAAACGTATTAGGGCTAGTAGATGAAGACGAAATTTTCGTCATGCACTGTTCAATAATTAATGCCTCCCTCTGAAAAAAAAATGAAGTTTATTTTTGTATCTCAAACACTGCTGGGTAATTTTACTCCTGTTTGTTTCTATAATAGGGGAATGTTATGTCACAGTTCTACAGCATGTTTAGAATTTCGGTTTTTGATACCATGAATTCGTCTGCATTTCTCGTACATAATATGTGGTGGGATTTGCTCACTTGTTGCGATTATATCGTAGCTACATCTGATATGCCTTGCTGTACTCTCTGCGTGTCTGTAGTTACGCTTCTTGTTTACGTAGCTGCTAATCGCATTATAAAAAGAGAAGGTCGTTGTTTGTAGAGTGACCACGGAGTTTCCTCTTGCTGTGTTGGAGTGAGCTGTCACGGCTAGCTGTGTAAGCCACAAGTCTGACAAAGCGACACTTCTACTGCTGTATTTGCATGGCCGGCCGGAGTGGCCGCGCGGTTAAAGGCGCTACAGTCTGGAACCGCACGACCGCTACGGTCGCAGGTTCGAATCCTGCCTCGGGCATGGATGT
The DNA here is from genome assembly GCF_021461395.2 of Schistocerca americana. Lineage (NCBI taxonomy): Eukaryota > Metazoa > Arthropoda > Insecta > Orthoptera > Acrididae > Schistocerca > Schistocerca americana. Next base: position 947,372,650 of record NC_060121.1, read on the forward strand.
GTGTGATGTCCTTAGGTTAGTTAGGTTTAAGTAGTTCTAAGTTCTAGGGGACTTACGACCACAGCAGTTGAGTCCCATAGTGCTCAGAGCCATTTGAACCATTTTTTGTATTTGCATGTTGCTGTTGAGAACAGTTGTTAACTTTGTGATAGCCTTACCCTTTTGTCAATAAGGAGGCTGCTCGTTTACGCGTTGTTGCCGCACATTCATTAGACAGAGTAACTCTTAACATGATCTATATATCCAGATTTCTATTTCTTCACGATGATAAGACTTTCGAAGTTTGCCAATTCTTCTCGGTGTTTTTCAGTATGGAATGTCTAGTTACAAACTGCGAATTTTTGAGGAGAGTCGGCGGGAGGTTAGAAATTGTAAACACTATTGAGAAAAGTTGCAGTACATCAGCTTTCAGGGGAGATATTCTGCGAGATGGAAGCACCTACAGCTAACACTAACAATGTAGTCTGGGAAAAAGGAGAATCAAATGATCCAAAATTTTGAAAGGTAGGTTTACGCTTTAATCAATTGCTTTCCTCGGAAGGCTATGCACGAAGGCAGTAATTTCATGAGAGCTCTCTGGAGTTACCAATGTCTGAAGACGATCATATGTGAAATGAGAAGACGACATGGTTTCGTCTGCCAATTCGTCCACTGTAAGAAAATCGAGGTTTCCTGTACAGTGCATTTCTAGCCGCAAGTTACTCTCCAGGCTTCATTATTCCACTATTTACAATCTACTCAAAAAAAAAAAAAAAAAAAGCTCTGAGCACTATGGGACTTAACTTCTGAGGTCATCAGTCCCCTAGAACTTAGAACTACTTAAACCTAACTAACCTAAGGGCATCACACACATCCATGCCCGAGGCAGGATTCGAACCTGCGACCGTAGCGGTCGCGCGGTTCCAGACTGTAGCGCCTAGACCCGCTCGGCCATTCCGGCCGGCTACAATCTACTGTATTGCTGTTTATCTACTGCGATTGGTTATACACTGTCCAGTCATGTTAATGTGACCACCTGCCAAAAGCCTGAATGAACGCCTTTTACAGATCGAGACGTGCAGGAAGAGAATCACTGAGGTTCTGGTTGGTACCGACATGTATGTGGAACCGCGCCGACTCCAGTGTGGTGGCAAGCTGCGCTAACTTCCTCGGTTGAGGACCTATGGCGCGAAAGGCCCGATCAAGGAGATCCTAAAGATTCTCGATTGGGGAGTTTGGTGGCCAGGGGATTACGAACATACGCATCGTGATGTTCTTCAGACCATGCATGTACATTGATAGCTATATGACACGTTGCACGGAGGCGTTGGTAGACGCCACAGTGGCAAGGGAGGACAAACTGGATGGAGGGGTGGACATGGTCCCTAAGGATAGACGCATACTTTTGTTGATCCACTGTGCCTTTCAGGATGTCGAGATCACTCAGGCAATGTCACGAAAACATTCCTCAGACCGTAACGCTCCCTCCTCCGACCTGAATCCTTTCGGCGATTGTTGCAAAGTATTAGCTTTCGGCCGTTTCATGCCAAGCACGTCAACGGCCATCTATCCGAGGGAGCATAGAACGTGATTCATCTGAAAAGACCATGTGTCGCCACTCAGCGGAAGTCCAGTCGCAGTATTGGCGTGCAAATTCCAGCCATCGCCGCCGATGAACTATAGTCAGTATGGGGGCATGAAGCAAGCGCCTGTTGGCGAGACCCATCTGGCGGTCAGTTGCTCAACAGCTGCACCTCCGTACGACCGTATACGTCTCCCTGTCATCTATGGCCCGTGGTGCAGCGCACATACCGCGGCGCCGCTTTTGGATAGAGCCATATTGGCATACACGACGCATGCACACAGTTCAGAAACTAAGCCGTTCCTGAAATGCTTCCACCCTTGGCCAAAACCCAATGGGCATGCCGTTTTGGACGCCAGATAAATCTCTCCGTTTCCGCATTACGACAAGCCTGTTCTGTCTCCCTCCCCCCCCCCTTTCCCCTCCTGCGCCCCCCCCCCCCCCCGATACGCTTTAGATACCTTCCACTGGCACTGCTGCCATCTGTCGCCTTTGAGTTGTTATTACTTGTTGACGTCGAACATAGGCGGAGGTCATGTTAGTGTGACTGTACTGTGTCATGTATAAAAAGAACTAATTCTGGTTTATCTACATCGAAGTGGAAGTAATTTACACACTTAAAGAAACAGTGGATTGAATATAGCACCTTGCGGAACTATATTAATGATTTATCTCCAGCCGGCCGGTGTGGCCGAGCGGTTCTAGGCGCTTCAGTCTGGAACCGCGCGACTACTACGGTCGCAGGTTTGAATCCTGCCTCGGGCATGGATGTGTGTGATGCCCTTAGTTTAGTTAGGTTTAAGTAGTTCTAAGTTCTAGGGGACTGATGACCTCAGATGTTAAGTGCCATACTGCTCAGAGCCATTTGAACCATTTGGACCATTTATCTCCAGTTACAGTCTACTAGCTCTAGCACAGCACCCTTATTGTGACAACATTTACGTTGTTGGTATTTACACCAGGCAACGCCACGTGCGGGTCCAAAGAACTTTAGCGACCAACGTACCGCAGTGACAGGACATTCAACTCGCATTCTGGAAGGACAAGGCTCAAAATACTTATGGCTAGTGTTGTATTTTGGAAGGAAATCGACATCCTTTCCAAAGTAACCATCTAGAGCCTGTGCTCCATCTGTAACGACCGCGTTAATTCCTGATCTACCTTCCTTACATCGAAAGGCAGAAAAAGTTGCAGTGCCGAGTGATTGGTGCTGTCCTCCCGCCAGATTTTGCTCTGTTCCGACATTGAAACACATGGAGCCATCTCAAGCCACCGCTGCAGAGGCTTCTTGTGTCTTCGCGGGTGGCGGCTCCAGAGCAGAGCGGGGAAAGCCCGGAGCGGCCGCGCCGGGACTCGAATGCGCGACCTCGATTCTGCGCGCGGTGCAGCGACTGGTTTCCGGCGCCGGCGCTAGACTGGCGCCAGGAGAGGCGACACTGGCGCCAGGGGCCGCGACAGGAGGCGGGAACTAGCAGGGGCGCCAGCTGGGGGCGCCACACACACACACACACACACACACACACACACAGTGCGCTGTTCATAGCAGTGGGGCTGTCCCACCACACATTAAGGTGGGAAGCGTCGGGGCACCAATTCTTATTTGAATGGTTTGTTCATTTTGAAAATGCGTTTTATAGATAAAGGAACTGATTTAAAGAGCGTAACAGAGATCAGTTCGAGTGTGGAAACATTTCTGGTCCTATCATTATCCTCATTATATTATATGCTGGCTGGCTCCAGATCTATCCCCAACTAAAACGATGAGGGGTATTCAATAAGTAAAGTCTGCAGCTCGTGGTCTTGCGGTAGCGTTCTCGCATCCGGCGCACGGGGTCCCGGGTTCGATTCCCGGCGGGGTCAGGGATTTTCTCTGCCTCGTGATGACTGGGTGTTGTGTGTTCTTCATCATCATTTCATTATCATCATTTCATTATCATCATTGACTCGCAAGTCGCCGAAGTGGCCCCGCATGGGGCCTCCCTGCCAACAATGGCTTACGATCATCATCATCATCAATAAGTAGAATGGTTCACGTGGCTCCAAGCGCTTTGGGACTTAACATCTGAGGTCATCAGTCCCCTAGACTTAGAACTACTTAAACTTAACTAACCTAAGGGCATCACACACATCCATGCCCGAAGCATGATTCGAACCTGCGACCGTAGCGGTCACTCGGTTCCGGACTGAAGCGCCTAGAACCGATCGTCCACAGCGGCCGGCTTCAGTAAGGAATACAACGCATTTTTTTCTTGGCTACTGTTTGTTGAAAAAATGCGGAATTTGGTGTGAGACACCGTGCAATATTCCCGCTTGAGCTCGTACGGTTTTATGAAGTTCCGATAAGTTGCGGCGCTATACGTAGCCCTTAAAATGGCATCTGTAACGGAGGGGTGTTCCAAGCAGAGAACAATCATTGTTTCTTTTGGTGTGAAACCCTGAGCACTGTGGATATTAGAATGCACTTGGAGAACATCTACGCAAATCTAGCGTTGAACAAAAGCTCGGTGAGTCGTTGGGCGAGGCGTATTTCATCATCGCAACAAGGTTGGGAAAACCTGGCCGATCTCCCGCACAGCTGTGAAATGAAGAAACGACTTCAGCGTGTTCGCCGCCACAAAAATGCAAACGAACTTCTCTTTCTCCATGACAATGTGAGGCCTCACACAAGTCTGCGCATAAGAGCGGTGATCACGAAACTTCATTGGACCGCTCTCTCTCATCCACCGCACAGCCCGGATCTCGCGACTCCCGTCTGTTTGGCCCGAAGAAGGATGCACTCTGCGGGAAGCAGTACGTGCATGAAGCGGAGGTTATTGATGCAGCAAGACGCTGGATCCGACGTCGACCATTAGAGAGTTACCATGCAGCCACACAGGCTCTCACGGTAGAGTGGTGTAACCCCGTTGCAGCTGACAGGAGATTACGTTGAAACGTAGGGTTCTCAAGCCAGAAGAGAGGGAAATAATATGCTGTATCGGAAACCTGAATAAAACCAACTTGCTTTTTAAAAAAAAAGCGTTGCATTATTTATTGAACGCCACTCGTAAAATTGTCCTCAACTGGAAGTTTTGTTTGAACAGCACCTGGGTTTTTAAACCTACCAACGGCATGCCCTTGTGTCCCCATATAAAGGCGTAAACTTTTAAAGCGGACTTCGAACCATAGCGATGCATTGGATTTTTCACTGTAAGATACAAAAGAACCAGTAAGTACCAGAATAAATAAGTATGACACAGTTGGTTGGCAATAGCACGAAAATAATTTGCTAAATTTATATTCGACGATTTTATGAAGTACACTATATGTTCAAATGTATCCGGACACGTATTAGTGCATGTTAACATGGAGTGTTTCCATCCATCGCCTTTATGGCAGCTTGAACGCTTCTGGGGATACTTTCAGTGAGGTGTCTGAATGTATAGCAGTCCACATTTCTTGAAAAGCTGAGACCAGAGGAGGTAGTGATATTGTACGCTAGGGTGTGGAGCGAGGTAGGCGTTATACCCCGCCCCAAATGTGTTCTGTTGGGCGTAAGTTAAGTCAGTGGGGAGACCACTCCATTTCAGGAATGTTAATGTCCACAAACCATTGATCGCAGATCCTACTTCATGAAAGCGCACAGTGTCATGCTGATACAATCAGTTATCGTCTTACAAGTGTTCACCCACAGCACAAGCTACACAATGTCATAAAAGTGTTAATATCCTCCCGCGTCTAGCTTTTCCTTAAGCGCAAGTAGAGGAACACATTCTAAACACGAAAAAGACCGCCACATACAGGAACACCACCTCCTCCGTACTTCATTGTTGGCAGTAACATGGCGACCGGTAATGTTCTACAGGCATTCGCCTAATCTAAACCCTTCCACCGGGATACCATAGGGTACAGGTGGCTTATCACTCCAGATCACCCACTTTCAGTCGCCACTGTCCTGTGGTGACGCTCTTTACTCCACCTGAAACGTCGCGTAGCACCTGCTACAGAAATGTATGGGTTATAACGAGCTACTGGACCACAGTACCCCAGTCTTCTTAAAATAATACGCACAGTCATTGTACAAGTTGGACTGCTGGCTGCATTTTGGAGCTCCCGAGCGCCAGTGTCGCCTCTCCTGGCGCCAGTCTAGCGCCGGCGCCGGAAACCAGTCGCTGCACCACGCGCAGAATCGAGGTCGCGCATTCGAGTGATTCCTTCAGATGACCTTACTCTAATTTTTACAACAGCCCTCTGCAGTTCTCGAAGTTCCCTGCTCCTCAGAGCATGAGGTCTGCCCCCGTCTTGTATTAGCTGTGTTGTTCTTTCGGGTTTCCACTTAACGATCACATCACCAATTGTCGACTTGGTCTGCTTTGGAAGTGGTGTCCTACACTGTGGACACCACCATAGACAGTCAATGTCAAGAGGTTGGCAGTAACTAATGTAACTGCCCCGCCTACCTGCGGACGGCTCGAAGACACACACTCTGCAGCATGCCCCAGTAGTGCCACCACCCAGCCGACATAAGAAGAGGAAGCACCATGGCAGGCCAGTCGGAGTGGAGTTGACTCCCCGCATTCGAAGCCTACTAGCTAGTCTCTTCTCTCTATCGGTATTATATACGACGAACTTGATCATGCCAAGGAACTGTCGGAATGCAACCAGACTTGCTGAATTGAAGTCAAGTAAACCAAAGCTGAGAACGTCTTATGTAAGCTTCATTACTTTTCTCTCTGTCTCAGTAACCACTTATTCCTCGACATCCACTCCTGGAGTGACCCAGTAGGAAGTGTTGGAAGAGCCCTCATGAATTTGTTACTCAGGTGACACCCGATGAGAAGTCTACATTCGAAACCACTGAGATCTCTTGACTGACCCCCTCTGCTGTTACTGCTTCTCTATTGACAATACACTCCACCCCCTTTAAAACTGGCCGGTCCGCCTCTTGTGACATCTGGTGGTCATTCCCGCATTACATAGGCATTCCCGGATGCTTTCTACTAAACTTATTTGTCTGTAGTGTTGCCTGATTTGGAAGATGTACAGTGTAAAAGAGAGAAGAATAGATGCTTTTGAAATATGGTATTGCAGGAGAATGCTGAATGCTAACTGTTAGATGGGTAGCTCGGACAACTAATGAGGAAGTACTATATCGGTGAGAACAGAAATTTATGGCAGAACTGGACTAGAAGACGGTATCAGCTGATAGGATAAATCCTGAGATCTTAAGGAACAATTACTTCGTTAATGGGGGGACGCAGTGGCAGAGCGGGGGGGGGGGGGGGGAGGGGGCGGATTGTAAGGTTGTAAATTAGCACTAGAATTGACTGCAGTAAGTAGATCAAGTTTATGTAAACTGAAGTCGTTATCAAGAGACGAGAGATTTGCACAGATAGAGTGGGGTGGTGAGCTGCGTCACACAAATCTTCAGATTGCAGGTCACAGCAACACAAAAAAAAAAAGAAACAACAACAGTAAGAATGAGATTTTCATTCTGCAGCGGAGTGTCCGCTGATATGAAACTTTCTGGCAGATTAAAACTGTGTGCCGGACCGAAACTCGAACTCCCGACCTTTGCCTTTCGTGGGCAAGTGCTCTACCATCTGAGCTACCCAAGCACGACTCACGCTCCGTCGTCACAGCCTCACTTCTGCCAGCAAAGGTCCCGAGTTCGAGTCTCGGTCCGGCGCACAGTTTTAATCTGCCAGGAAGTTTCGACAACAGTAAGAATAACAACTAGCAGAAAAAAATTTAGATTCAACTAAGTACTGAATTCCGAACCTTTAGTCTGCCACCGAGCTACAGAGATCAACTTTCTTTCTCCAAGTGACTGTGTGCGAGACTTAAGGTGAAATGCATTAGTTAAACCCTCAAAAAGTATATGGTGATTCTGTTTCATTGATGGCGTGGTCATTATAGTTGTAGCACCAGCCTGGAGAGGGTAAGGCTGGTACAAATTATCGGCCGTGAGGTTCTGGAAACAAGGGAAACCACGTAAAACGTTAATCTAGGTGGCGGGACGAAATTTGACCGTCGGTCCTTCTGAATCCAGGTCTGCTGGTTCGACCTCTGCATCAGCTCGCCCGCTGTAAAGCTGTAAAGTAAGATGCCTAGAGTGAGCTGAGCACTGATCAAAGTCGATGAATGAAGCAACGAATGAGTGAATGTGTGGGTGAGTGGGTGAGTAGTTGACTGATCTCTCCAAGAGCGTGTGCCCATGGCGTGGAATAGGGTTCAGCCTCCTCCCTTATGTATGAGGTATCGTAATGACTAAACTAGCGGACGGTCTAAGACGTTGCTATCTGGATGTTCATACAAGGTGTAGTACTGAAGTTTTAATCATTGCCACGAAAAAACTTATTACCAAAGTAATTTTCACTTCATCTGTGGGCTGTACCGTTTTGTTTAGAGGCCTCTAGAGGCGTGCTGCAATATTGAGGTGCGGAGATTTCAATACATACCGAGGCTGCAGACATGTACCGTCGAACCAACAAAAATTAATAACGTAACCTCATTTTTTCGAATTATTAGTTAAAAATTCATTAGTACCGCTCGTACAGCGACATGTAAAGAAGGTTCCGCCCTTGATAAATCTTCTTGTATGTGGTTGGTCTGTAGGTCCAGCTGTAATTGGCTGGGTGAGTGGGTTGTGACATCAGACGATGAGGCGAGCGCACACTGGCCATAGCAAAGCTCTGTGCCGCTGGAGACGACCTTCTGCTTGACAAGTGCTTAACGCGCGGCTGATGAAAGACCCGCTGTTGACGGCATGCGCTTGGTAATCCCCTGAATCAGTGGCCAAGTGAGGGGCTTTCTTGTGGTGTGGGAGGCTGGACAGGGCGCAGCCACTGTACCGCTCCACTGACGGATACCAGACTACGCGGGCAGCGCCTGCAAGCGTGTCCTTCGCGGCGGTGGCGCGACCGTAGCGGAGCCGAGTTCTGCAAGCGTTCCGGGAAAGAGCGTGCGCTGGCGCAAGAGCCGGACGAGACAGAGTCGACGCGGGTGGCGGTCGTCTTGCTGTAGAGGAGGGGGGGGGGAGGGGGGGAGGGGGGGGAGGGGGGGAGGGGGGCGGGGAGGGGTGCTGGAGGAGGCAGGAGGAAGAACCGGACGAGACGGAGGAGTCGACGTCGATAGGCGGGCATGTGGTTGTAGTAGGGGGGGGGGGGGGGGGTCTGGAGGAGGCAGGCGGAAATGGAGAAGAAAGGGGGAGAGGAAGAGGGTGATAAATGGAAAGAGACCAAGGGGAAAAAAGGAGGCAGAGAGAGAAAAGGAGGAGGGAGGAAGGGAAGGAAGAGGAGAAGAAAGGCGATATGGAAGAGGAAAAGTTGAAGGAGAATGAGTAGAGGGAAGGGAAGGGAGAGATGAAGAGAGAGAACACAATGGAGAAAGAGAGTATAAGGAAGAAGGGATGCAGGAACAGAAGGTTACAGCAGAAGGAAAAGGAGAAGAGAGAGAACAAGATAGAGGAACAGAAGGAGAAGAAGAGATAGAGGAAGAGGAGCAAGAAACGCAGAGGAAGGACGAGTTGGAGGGAGAGAAGCAGAAGGAGGAAGAGGAAAAAAAGGACGAGATGAATGAGGAGGAGGAGGAGGAGGGCGAGAAAGAGAGGAACACATAGGTGGAGTGCAACAATCATAGACTGATATTCTCTTTCCAGATTGAATCAATCGATCTCCATTGTGAATCGCCCGACACTGTTTGTGGTCGTATTTGTGCGGTTCGTGATTTTTGCAGGGGAGCTTCGTTTATCATTGCATTAATGAGTTGGTGATATTTATTTATTCTTTATGATAATGATGAGAATATTCTCTCTACTTTTTACGCAAGAATATGTACATTCATCCATTATGATAACTATGAGAATATTCCACACAATTTTTGTGCAAGAATATGTGCGCTCGAGAGAGTTAGTCGTCCTGACACGATTTACGTTGTAAATTAATTAAAGATAAATAAAGTCATAAATTTTGCGAAGAAAAATAATAATTGAATGAAAAAATTATTGTATAAATACAAATTTGATGGTCAACTTCGTAATAAACACAGATCATTTATTTCGATCTAAATATTCTACGCAACTTTGGTGTAACTATTTTTGAACTTTCGATCGCGCCTGAATAGCCTACTTGTATCTCACAGTTATCTGTCGTACGTGAAGTTGATATTCTATGGCTGAAGGAGCAGGAAACATTTAATTCAGGCTTTTCAGAGTTGTAATACCTAAGAGATTTTTGGAAATAAAGATTATTTTGTGTGATTATACTGTTCTTCAAGAGACGATTGTTTTTGCAGGTGTCTGAATGGAAGTCAAGGCAATAAATCACCGAGATAAAAATTGTGTTTCTAACAGAGAAGCCAATACAAATTTTGATATCATTACATCTGAAAATACTTTCACAATGAAATAATACCACAAAAATTTTCATCCCCTAAGTTACTTCCTTATGGAGTGAATGTCCACAAATACTGAAACACATATTTCCTTATTTCTACCCCAGAAGTGAATTATAAATTTTCAAAAATGCAGCTTCAAAAATGCTTTAGCAGTTCTTAACTAATTATTTATTTTCAAATAATCTGCCACCCTCTGCTTCACCCCCATTGCGATTAAATTTCGAAAAATGATAAAACACATATATCTTTATTTCTGTCCATGAGACCAACTAGCTTCAAAAATTGCCTTAACAGCGAAATATTTTCGAAATCATATTTCATCCCCTATTTCACCCCTTAGGGGAAAAATATCGAAAAATCCTTTGTTAAACGCTGCCTACAGTCTGATATCCCACACCCTCGTCAAATTCAAGTTTTTATACTTAGCGGTTTGGGCTTGGCTCTGATGAGTCAGCGAGTGAGTCAGTTAGTGGGGACATTGCCTTTTATATACAGAGATTTATGTTCAGTTTACATTTTAACAAAATCTGCATGCTATAAGAAATGACTACATGAACATAGCGGCTTGTAAATCTTCGAGGTTAAATGGTCATGGTCCATGACCCCTTTCCGTCCCACGTTTCGTCTATAAGCTCTTCGTAATCTGTGAGGAAGTGATAGCTTTATCAATATTTACAAGCATTTTAACAAATCCGTTTTGTAAGTAGATTTCTTGTAGAATTTGAGTCTTATCAATCACTTTAGGTCTTGACCTTTGGTAGAAAATTTGATAATGGGTGCTTGCCATCCGAAATAAGTCGCCAATAAATAGTAACGTGCATGAGCTTCTTTACACTATATACCATAATCACAGTTAAGGTAATCATCATGTACTTAAACCCTAGCACTGCGCTCTGATTAAGACTGTCTTGTATTCGTGTTACTTCGCTACTGGAGGGTAATGTATTGATGAGTAAGTCCAAAATTTACTTTTGGTTTATATGTTGTTATCTTTTGTATTAACAGTATCTTTTGTGGACAGAATTTTATTTTTTACGTTGGTTGTTACCTTAAGAATATGATCGGTTCATTAAGAATTGTATTACGTCTCATATACATATTACAGTAATAACGAAGAATTAACATATATTTTTTGTATGGACGAAAGAACCATAGTGCTTAGAGCCATTTGAGCCATGGACGAAAGTATACAAGAACTTGCTCGAACATTTTGAAGGATAATTAACAAAAGAAAGGTTTTACTTGGCGGCAGAGAGCAGGGAATCGGCGTCTCTTGGTCGTTAATATAGGCCTTGAGAATCGGAGCCGCCATAACTTCAACTAACTCCTCAATTTTTTCTCAGACTGTTGAGTAGCCTCCTTTCTGGTTCTGACATAGTGGAAAAAAATCTGGACGATACCACGTACTGAAGCTAGGTTCCAAGCTTGGTTATCACCTACGCCGATCTTTTGCGTCAGGTATAGGAGTTTGATCTGATACGGCAATTCTTTGAATTTTTCGAGGTTGCATCTTGTGGTCTAAATTGTACTGGGAGCAGATGATACTTATGGGGTAGCTATGGTAGTGGTGGTTTGAAAACGCAGTAGTGAACAACAGGGATTGACGTGCAGTTGATGATTAGCTCATTAGAGAGAGAGGTCGACTTCGGACTGGGGAGGGACTGGGAAAAGGAAATGGTCGTGCGATTATAAAGGAACTATCCTAACATTTACTTTGACTTGAGGAAACCACGGAAAACTTTCAAGGCTGGACGTGGGTTTGAACCGCAGTCCTCCAGAATGGGAGTCCAGTGTGTTACCACCTTACAGTGTGTGAAGATCACAGGAGGCTGCGGCTGGAGGGCTACGTATGTGGCAGCTGACGGTGGTTACGTCACGTGTGTGTGTGTGTGTGTGTGTGTGTGTGTGTGTGTGTGTGTGGAGAGTGAAACCAGAGCGTGGAGCGTGGCTCGGCCGCGGAGCGCATTGAGTTACCAGCAAGCAGGGAGTCGCTTACCTGTACCAGCTGTTGCACAGTGTGAAGGTCCGGGAAAGACTGGCACCGCCTGTACGACAGCGGGCCGAATGGGACACGAATACCTCTAAAGCTCGACTGGCAACTTGGCAGTTTGGTACAAGGGTCCAATCTGGAATTTGTTTCACTCGTGTTAGCTCAAGGACAAATTGAAAGCAAAATGTTGAGGAAAATTTTCGGAGCCAAAAGGGATGACATAAGCGGAGAGTGGCGAAAACTGCATAACGAAGAGGTTCACGAACTCTATTAAAGCCCTGACATAATCAGTATTATGATATCACGTAGGCAGCGATTGGCGGGTCACGTGGCTCGAATGGATGAGGGCAGGGCAGCGCGCAGAGTACTGGTAGGGCACCTAGAGGGAAAACGTCCTGTGGGGAGACCGAGGCGTAGATGTGAGGACAATGTGAAGGCTGATTTGAAGAGCCTAGGTATTGAAGGTGAATGGAAGGAAATAGCCCAAGACAGGGACAGATGGCGAAAATACGTTGCTGCGGTAATGGACTCTCGAGTCCGGTATGACCAGTGAGTGTGTGCGTGTTAGCTCGAAAAAAAAAACCGCACGTTTACGGTAGTGACGACGTGAAAAAATACATAAAAAGTTTACTTGTCACATTAACGATTTACGATAGTTGAACACGAATCATTTCCTTGTCCACATCTGTACTCTACCAGTCACGTTATGGTGTGAGGCTGTGACTACACGATGCACTTAAATAATTTTTCTCCCTGTTTCTTTTCGCATTCGCATCCATATCCGTGAATGTACAATTTTATAGATATCATGATTAAGATTCGCTGATGACTTTTTTACCCTCGGTGAAAGTTCAAATGGCTCTAGGCACTATGGGACTTAACATCAGTCCCCTAGACTTAGAACTACTTGAACCTAACTAACCTAAGGACGTCACACACATCCATGCCCGAGGCAGGATTCGAACCTGCGGCCGTGGCAGCAGCGCGGTTCCAGACTGAAGCGCCTAGAACCGCTGGGCCACAGCTGCCGGCTACCCTCAGTGAAAGACAAGAATAATTACAGTATATTTTGAAAGGAATGAACAGCCAAATGGGAGCAAATCGAAGAAAGACGAAAGTAATGAGAATTCGCAGAAATCAGAAGAAAGACAAACTCAACATCAGGACAGGTGATCACGAAGTAGATGAAGTTAAGGAATTCTGCTACCTAGGCAGCAAAATAACTAAAAATAACTTCTGAGACGTGGCGCTACAGAATAATGTTAAAATTAGGTGCACTGATAAGATAAGCAATCCGGAGAATCGTCGAGAAATGGAATACGTGGAAAACACTGACTAGAAGAAGGGACAGTATGGTAGGACATCTGTTAAGACATCAGGGTGTAGCTTCCACGATACTAGACGGTGCTGTAGAGGGTAAAAACTGCGGAGGAGAACAGAGATTGAAAAACATCCTTTAAATAATTGAGGGCGTAGCTTGCAGAAGCTAATCTGTGATGAAGAGGTTGTCACAAGAGAGAAATTCGTGGCGGGCTGCATGAAACCAGTCAGAAGACTGATTACTCATAAAAAGTTATTGTTTCTACCTCCACTGCTTGTTACTGGACGTACGAAGTTTTATTCAGTGTATATAGAGACGACAATCAAATTTCGGCGTTATCAGTGATTTTTATTTACTTTATTTTATTGCGAGTTGACATGATCCTAATAGCATTACAGTTGCTGGGATATCGAACCATTAAAAGTTTTTACAAGATTTACAATCACAATTTTTGCGTAAAATTTACATTAATAGATACATTGGAGTGCAATGTAGCAGATTCGTGTTCGTACTCACGTGGGCGTCTGCAGAATTTCTTCTCTAAAACTCATTTTCGTATACATGTGACTTGGTCAGTTTGGAGACATGTCATGCCATAAGAACACCAATAACTTACATCCCAGAGAATTGATGGTTATCCACCTAATATATGGTATTAAAACTCTGTACTCCGGATTCCAGGTAGCAGCCTATGAATACTAATAATACACGAAGATAAATAAGGTACGTTATACAGCAAGACACTGAAAGACATTAGTGTTAGTAAGATCTTAAAATTTGACAATCAATATTTTTATTTTATTTTTCACGTCTAGTTCCACAGAACAAAACTGAGGAGCAAATCTCCATGATCATGCAACGAGCTAGTGGTCCAATACGTATAGAAACTAAGCCCGAAAGCGTGTAAGTACATTCAAAATTCCAGCTCTCGACATGCACCATGCGCGCACAAGAGTCACGATATACCGCAATGTTCACCGGCTAAAGAGAATACACCGAGTGCACAGAAACGTGCGAGTAACATGAATGAAGACTATTACTGTATTCCAGTACATTCGTGACTGTTTGTGCTTGCCATGGCGGCTATTAACAATCAATATCTTAACAGTGTTTACATACTACTCTCAATTTACGGCCCGCCTCAGGTAGCTGAGGGGTAATTCTCTGTAAGTTGGACAGCAGTTTCATATGTAAATCGTTTGCACTGTGTATGAAAAAAAATAGAGTGTGTGCAATCTTATTGAAGCATTGTAATGTGTCCAATGTTAACATAGCACTAACAGTGTAATTTTATCACAGAAATGCTGTAAGTGTTCTAAGGTATATACTGGTTGTAAGTTTGCTGAAGTTTCATATGTAACAGGGCACATTTACCTGCAGTGTGTGTGTGTGTGTGTGTGTGTGTGTGTGTGTGTGTGTGTGTGTGTGTGTGTATACACTCGCACATAATTGCACGTAAGTCTTCATGTGCATGACAGGCAGATATTAAGTGTTCATTGTAACAAGACATTATTATGGTATAAGTGTTGCAGTGGTCTACACTGTAGAAACGTACTTAAAATAATTCAGTAAAGAGTTTTTTATGTAATGTTTGTAGACAGAGTGAACATTTTCCTTATCTGTCAAAGCTAAATATTGTACACTAGCCATTGCCATTTGCACGCCTCATTACGTTCAAACAAAATATACATACAGGAAATTATGTAGGAGACGTTAGGCAAAATATAGATACAAATATGCAGTTGTTCAATGAACTATTGAAGTATACTGTAGTAAACATGTCAAGAGATATATACTTTCAGTGTGAATCTACCAGAACTTTGTTTCTTTAAAGTTCCAAGACGTCTTTCATTTCCTGAATTTTCATCCTATTTGTATGTGTGTGAATTCAGTCCTAGAAGGTTTATTGATGCAATTGATGTTCATACCGTTGTAGGAAAGCAAGGCATAGACTTACGCTGAGGTGCAGTAGAAATCACCTCAGATTAAATCGCATTTCATCAATTTTCAGTTTAGACTATGTATGGAATACAGATTTATCTGTTGGAGCTAAAAAACGGTGGTCAGCGAGACAGAATGTCAATCCTAAGGGCCCGGGTACGATTCCCGGCTGGGTAGGAGATTTTCTCCGCTCCCGCTCAGGACTGGATGTTGTGTTGTCGTAATCATCATCATTTCATCCCCATCGACGCGCAAGTCGCCGAAGGGGCGTCAAATCGTAAGACTTGCACCCGGCGAACTGTCTACCCGGCGGGAGGCCCTAGATACATGACATTTACTTAATTTACGTAGCAGCCACACATTAAAATAGCCGATAAAGCCGAAATTTACCACGCATGTAATAAATCGAATAAAGTTTCCAGAACGATGAGTAACATTCGTCTTCTAATCTGACTCATTCGCGGATGACTCGGGAGCCGGTTGTTGTGGCCGAGCGGTTCTAGGCGCTTCAGTCTGGAACCTCGCGACCGCTACGGTCGCAGGTTCGAATCCTGCCTCGGGCATGGATGTATGTGATGTCCTTAGGTTACTTAGGTTTAAGAAGTTCTAAGTCTAGGGGACTGATGACCGCAGATGTTAAGTCCCATAGTGCTCACAAGGGAACCTCCCCATCGCACCCCCCTCAGATTTAGTTATAAGTTGGCACAGTGGATAGGCCTTGAAAAACTGAACACAGATCAATCGAGAAAACAGGAAGAAGTTGTGTGGAACCGTGAAAAAAATTAGTAAAATATACAAACTGAGTAGTCCATGCAAGATAGGCAACATCAAGGAGAATGCGATCTCAGTAGCGCCATGGTCCTGTGGTTAGCGTGAGTAGCTGCGGAACGAGAGGTCCTTGGTTCAAGTCTTCCCTCGACTGAAAATTTTACTTTCTTTATTTTCGCAAAGTTATGCTCTGTCCGTTCGTTCATTGACGTTTCTGTTCACTGCAATAATTTTAGTGTCTGTGTTTTGCGACCGCACCGCAAAACCGTGCGATTAGTAGACGAAAGGACGTACCTCTCCAATGGGAACCGGAAACATTTGATCGCAAAGGTCATAGGTCAACCGATTCCTCCACGGGAAAACACGTCTGATATATTCTATACGACACTGGTGACGGCATGTGCGTCACATGACAGGAATATGTTGTCGACCCACCAAACTTGTACACTTAGCGAATGGGTAAAAAGATTCTTCTACCTTCCCCGATTTAGGTTTTCTTGCAGATGTGATAATCACTCCCAAAATAGTGATGAAAACATAAGAGTTTGTCACATAAACTGAAAATAAGAAATTAAAGTTTTCACTCGAAGGAAGACTTGAACCTAGGACCTCTCGTTCCGTAGCTGCTCTCGCTATCCACGGTACCACGGCACACCTTGACTCCCAGTGTCCTTGATGTTGCCTATCTTCGCATGGACTACTTAGTTTGTACATTTTACTAATTTTTTTCATAGTTCCACACAACTTCTTCCTGTTTTCTCGATTGATCTGTGTTCAGTTTTTCAAGGTCTATCCACTGTGCCAACTTATAACTAAATCTGAGGGGGGTGCGATGGGGAGGTTCCCTTGTCAGAGCCATTTGACTCGGGGGAAGAAATATACCAACAGTCAGTAGTCCTCACAATTAATATGAATTTTTACTATTCAACTTCCGTGTGTTAATATCTGTTTTACGCATCTACACTCCTGGAAATTAAAATAAGAACACCGTGAATTCATTGTCCCAGGAAGGGGAAACTTTATTGACACATTCCTGGGGTCAGATACATCACATGATCACACTGACAGAACCACAGGCACATAGACACAGGCAACAGAGCATGCACAATGTCGGCACTAGTACAGTGTATATCCACCTTTCGCAGCAATGCAGGCTGCTATTCTCCCATGGAGACGATCGTAGAGATGCTGGATGTAGTCCTGTGGAACGGCTTGCCATGCCATTTCCACCTGGCGCCTCAGTTGGACCAGCGTTCGTGCTGGACGTGCAGACCGCGTGAGACGACGCTTCATCCAGTCCCAAACATGCTCAATGGGGGACAGATCCGGAGATCTTGCTGGCCAGGGTAGTTGACTTACACCTTCTAGAGCACGTTGGGTGGCACGGGATACATGCGGACGTGCATTGTCCTGTTGGAACAGCAAGTTCCCTTGCCGGTCTAGGAATGGTAGAACGATGGGTTCGATGACGGTTTGGATGTACCGTGCACTATTCAGTGTCCCCTCGACGATCACCAGTGGTGTACGGCCAGTGTAGGAGATCGCTCCCCACACCATGATGCCGGGTGTTGGCCCTGTGTGCCTCGGTCGTATGCAGTCCTGATTGTGGCGCTCACCTGCACGGCGCCAAACATGCATACGACCATCATTGGCACCAAGGCAGAAGCGACTCTCATCGCTGAAGACGACACGTCTCCATTCGTCCCTCCATTCACGCCTGTCGCGACACCACTGGAGGCGGGCTGCACGATGTTGGGGCGTGAGCGGAAGACGGCCTAACGGTGTGCGGGACCGTAGCCCAGCTTCATGGAGACGGTTGCGAATGGTCCTCGCCGATACCCCAGGAGCAACAGTGTCCCTAATTTGCTGGGAAGTGGCGGTGCGGTCCCCTACGGCACTGCGTAGGATCCTACGGTCTTGGCGTACATCCGTGCGTCGCTGCGGTCCGGTCCCAGGTCGACGGGCACGTCACCTTCCGCCGACCACTGGCGACAACATCGATGTACTGTGGAGACCTCACGCCCCACGTGTTGAGCAATTCGGCGGTACGTCCACCCGGCCTCCTGCATGCCCACTATACGCCCTCGCTCAAAGTCCGTCAACTGCACATACGGTTCACGTCCACGCTGTCGCGGCATGCTACCAGTGTTAAAGACTGCGATGGAGCTCCGTATGCCACGGCAAACTGGCTGACACTGATGGCGGCGGTGCACAAATGCTGCGCAGCTAGCGCCATTCGACGGCCAACACCGCGGTTCCTGGTGTGTCCGCTGTGCCGTGCGTGTGATCATTGCTTGTACAGCCCTCTCGCAGTGTCCGGAGCAAGTATGGTGGGTCTGACACACCGGTGTCAATGTGTTCTTTTTTCCATTTCCAGGAGTGTATATTCAAGTTATTCGTGGTTTCCATAAATCTGGGTGCCTGACAAGGTTTTGAATGCTTGTATTCGCCAATCTTGTCTGGTGCCTTAACCATCGCACCACATAGGCCGGTTAAACTAAGGAGGAGGATTCAAAGAGATGAACTATGAGTGAAACTTAAGATTCCATCACTGTCTCATTAAGTAAAGAAACTGGTTATGCATATTATTGCTGGCCGTTGGATGAGTATGAGCCTTGGCATCTGTGAAGTTGCAAAACTGGTGTGACGGAGGCGCGAGACGGGGCCGTGACGTCAGAGCACACAAGGGGAGAGGAAAAGTCCGGGCTGACAGTTGGCTGGAGCCAGCTGGTGTGGGGCACGTAGGTCGGCCCCCCTAATGGACGCTAATGAGCGGCAACAGGACCGCTGCACTCAATGAGAGCCCCCCCTGCTCCATTCCGGTGCTTACGACCGCCCGCAAACCCATTCTCAGCAGTTACGCGCCAGATGGTCGGTCCTCGAGTTCCAACTAAGCAAGAGGAGGACTTAGATAAACGTGCCTCTTCAGGCACGACACAACAGGTGTTTATAACTAATTTTTTCCTATTTAACACGTTATGACACGGAAATTACCGTACGTGGACCAAACTTGGTAGCATTAATGTCAAGGACACGGGTAAGAGAAATAATGCAGAATCAATTCAATTGAAACAATTTTAATGTACTGCTGCAGTACATCATGGCATTACATACTGGTATCATTACTGCTACACCGGTTCCCTTGAGATCACCGAATTTAAGCGCTGTAGGGCGTGGTCGGCACTTGGATGGGTGACCCTCCAGGCCGCTATCCGCTGTTGCCATTTTTCGGGGTGCACTCAGCCTCGTGATGCCAATTGAGGAGCTACTTGACCGAATAGTAGCGGCTTCGGTCAAGAATACCATCATAACGATCGGTGTGCTGACCCCACGCCCCTCCTATCCGCATCCTCCACCGAGGATGACACGGCGGTCGGATGGTCCCGGTAAGCCACTCGTGGCCTGAAGACGGAGTGCATTTTTTATCATCACTGCAACAAAAGGGGCTCAATATGGCGCCCATCAGTGCCCAGAAGAGTCTGAAAGCACATGATTGCATTCTGCACAGCAGAACGAAGCACGTCCGTAGGTACCGAGCGAGGTGTCGTAGTGGTTAGCACACTGGACCCCGCATTAGGGAATATATTGCTGTTGGAAACAATAATAATAACACGAACTACTACAACCACCACCAACGCAGTTATCATTCATTGTCATTGTCATCTAAATCACCATCTCTAACCAGATCCTTATTATTCTCAATTAATGTTTGCTCACTAACAAGGTGGGCACAAAATTTGGGTCTCAAACGGTAAGTAGTGACACATAAGCCTTATAGGTACTGAAAATTGATCGGAAAAAATTTTGTGAAGGTATTCATCATATATTCCCTGATGGAACTTTGCTACACACTTAGACACCACGAAATGATCTGGAACTAATTTTGCACGAGCATCAAAATTTTAAAGAAAAGTCACACAAGGCAGTAAACGGCTCTTTTCGTTATATAGAATTCAGAAACTTACAAATATTCAATTTAAAATAGAACAGAGACTAGTTAAGTCGTTAATCCAACGGATTATCTACTGCCATAATGCAGTTCAACAAGGCACAGTTAGTGAAAATTCGAGGAGACTCGAGCCACCTAAGAAAGGTGAGTTATATGTACCTGCAGAAGACGTTCGTGTAAATACTGGGTTGCTTATGCATAATGGTGTGCCTTGTGGTAACTCTGAATAGATGATACTGAGTAAGGCACATAATTTTCACTTGTCCTATTTTCTTGTGCATCGCTTTATTTAATCACTGCATCCTTCAATACATCCTCATATCGAACACCTTCCATTTTCCGCATGTGTATTGCTAGATCTGACACGACCAGGGATCTGGCTGTAACTACAGATTACTCTAAATCAATCTCCATTTCAGCCATGAATTACACAGTAAACTGGCTGTTTCTATGCATTACTCTAAATGCATTTCCATTTCAGCCATGAATTATCCTATAATCTGCATCTGAAAGAAAACTAGGTTGCAGTCAAGCGTGCCAACGCTTTTCCTGTTATCGCTGGCGTGTTACCTTACAGGAATATCTCAGCTGTTTTCTGTCTGTGCTGTAGCGAATCAGCTTATCTGTTGTGGTATCAACAATAAACTGTTCCCGTAACTAATTCTTTTCTTTCTTTTCATTTCCATTGCTATCACTTGCTTTATCTCATGTCCTAATTGTTTTCCTATTATTTCTCACTCTTACCTCAAAGAATAAACTTTGTCTTCAAATCTGATTTTTTCGGCAATGCTGCCACGCCATGTTCTTAGAATATCATTACTCCTCTTTGACTGTTACGTTATATTATAAGAAATGTACTTTTCACAATCTTGGCGGGACTGATATTATTATAATTGTGTTTATTACTATATAGTCATCAACATGTCGTCATCATCATCATCATCATCATCATCATTCCACCAACATCTATCCTTACTATGTGTAACGAATTTTCTATCTCACTGCCATTTCAACTGTAAAGAGATTGTGTGGTTTCTCTTGATAGGCGTAAGAGAAAGCGTGGTGGTTCAAATGACTCTGCGCACTATGGGACTTAACATCTGAGGTCATCAGTCCCCTAGACTTAGAACTACTTAAACCTAACTAAACTAAGGACATCACACATATCCATGCCCGAGGCAGGATTCGAACCTGCAACCGTAGAGGTCGCGCGGTTCCAGACTGAAGCGCCTAGAACCGCTCGGTCACAACGGCCGGCGATACGAAAAGTCAAAGTATGGTATTGGGTTTAATGAACTAGCAACGACAAAGTTTATTACTAGCCAAAGCAAACTTAATCGCTCGGCCAAGAAAGTGCGGAGGTCTCAATCTTTTCACGTTAAGTAAAGGTACAAGTAAATGCACATATAAATAAATGAATAAACTATTGTTTACTATGTCACAAAAGTCAAAAACCCAAAATATAAGGAACATCGACAGAACATCAGCTTTGCAAAACTGTTGATTTAAGCTATTGATTCTGACAGAAGGTAAACTCATGACTCTACATAGCATTATGATGCCGCCTAGCGTGCTTTCTCGTGAGTCGCTTTGCGGCTGCCAGGGCAAAGCGTTCCAAAATAATGTCTAATGCGGACGGCCAGAGCCTTCTGGCTGATAACCTCGATAATTATCTACTTGTCTGTGAACGCTTCTCCACTATCTACTGTCTCACTGACGGGCGAGTGACTGACAGCGGAAAATCTGCGCTCGCTTTGGAGGAGTCCCCTTGACTGACTTAGAAAGACCAGATGTCCAATGCAGCAGAGTGTAAGCACTGAAAGAGGACGACGTATTGTTTAGCTGTGGGCATACTTCCCGTTACGAGTCCTGCTGTCATACCTCAAAAGCTCAAGTTACTTGTTCTGCGATAAAGCATTTTATTATTAGTGTAGATTACATTACGTTTCTCGGATCTGATAATGTGTGCGTTATTCACATGTAATGTTGCTGTGTACCACTTGGTACACAGTGGCAAGGAAGGATGGGCTGCAGAGTGGTGCAGGAACTGCCGTCGTTGTACGACAGGAGCAGAAATGACTAGCGGACAGGTTAACACAGTAAACAGTAGATTTACTTAATTTGAATTTCTCCAAGTGTACAAAGACTCATTACAGATAATATAGCAAGAAATGGAGTTCAGCATTAGCAATGTCAACAAGGAAGACACACACTATAGTAAAGCACAAACGATGGAGTCGGAGCCTTGAGTAGGTGGTGTCTGCATTGTGTCTTGTAACGAAGTGGCTCCAAGTGCGAGTGGGTTGAGTGGTTGCCGCCGGCCATCCTGTACTGCAGTGGCAGAGGGCGCTCGTGATACAGAGCTTCATCTGGAGGAGTGGCTCAGCAGGCATGCATGATTGGGTCCACTAGATCTCGTGCGCCCACTGTCGACGCCTAACAGGAATTTGCGATTCTGTTACCCAACTGAGACGCCTTTGGGGTGGTAGCGATGCGTCATGCTACGAGTGTATTCAAGCATTTGACTGTTTCTCAGATAACTTGTCTGCAAAAAACTTCGTTGCTAAAAAAAGTACTCGCTACTGTCTTCTGCCTAACATAGCAATCGTGCAGTTTCTTAACGACCACGACCAAAACATTTTTATTGGAGCCTTCTAATCGTAAGTGAAAACTATTGGTAAATTCTTATGCGTCACTAGTAATTTTGATTGACTTACCAAGTTGCATTACCGAAAGAGAGAGTGAAGATTATGAGAAGACCCGCCAGGTTAGCCGAAAGCGCTAATGCGCTGCTTCCTGGACTCGGGTAGGCGCGCCTGCCCCGGATCGAATCCGCCCGGCGGATTACCGACGTCAGCCGGGGTGTCGGCCAGACTTGATGTGGTTTTTAGGCGGTTTCCCACATCCCGATAGGTGAATACCGGGCTGGTCCCCCACGTTACACCTCAGTTACACGGCTCGCAGACATCTGAACACGTTCGCTTTATTTCATGGATTACACTGGACGCAGACAGCTGGGGTACACTGATTCCATCCCAGGGTTACGGGGTGGCGGCAGGAAGGACATCCGGCCACCCCTTATAACTAACCTTGCCAAATCCGTTCCCAACCGTGCCGACCCTGCGAAACTGAGGGACAAGGCAGTAGCCAAAGAAGAAAGAATAGTGAAGATTCTGAGAAGAGCTACATGCTTTATCGTCCATTAATCGGCGAACGAGCGTCGTAGAGATGACTGGCAAACTGTAATAGGAGAGGTTACGGGAAATAGTCACTCCACCCAAAGCCTTGGTGTCAAAATTCGGGGAGCGCGCGCTCCAAACCGCATTTAGAGACACACTGCTTCCCCTTATGTGTAGCTCGCATGACGGTTATAACATCTGAATGGGAGAGGTCTGGCACAAAATGGAGACTCCGCAGCAACCTGCCTTCCCACCCAGCAATTGGATAGGAAGGGAGAGGACGTTAGTGAAGGAATACAGTCTGATGTAAATTATCCTGCGTGACAAAATAAGTGAAGCACCCAGAAGTCACGATCAGACGTCAATGTACGAGTATGTTTCATAAACATACACGTAGAGTTCTAAAGCTTCTGTAAGTTACTGTAGACTACCATAAGTAAGTGTGGACTAGAGTAATTGTAGCCGCGCGGATTTAGCCGAGCGGTCTTAGGCGCTGCAGTCATGGACTGTGCGGTTGGTCCCAGCGGAGGTTCGAGTCCTCCCTCGGGCATGGGTGTGTGTATGTTTGTCCTTAGGATAATTTAGGTTAAGTAGTGTGTAAGCTTAGGGACTGATGACCTTAGTAGTTAAGTCCCATAAGATCACACACACACACACACACACACACACACACACACACACACACACACACACACACTAGAGTAATTGTCCTAGTAGCTTTGATCAGTTAAGTTTGTACCCGCGATACCTGTTTGTTAATTGTATTGCATACCTATCGGGCGTAAACGCGTAACGATCGCTTCGGAAAACAAAATTTTCTTGTTGTTTTTAGGGTTCCTTACTTCAGTCGATGAAAACGGAACCCTTATAGCACCACTTTATTGTCCATCTGTTAAGACCCCTTTCTCTCTGGGAAGGATTGAGGTATCAAGTTGGAATGTATATCAAATACTAAATTACATGGTCCTTGGCGGTGAAAAAAAAAAACTAAGCTTCTAAGCCGATGCATTCAAAAGATACGGGCTTTTACGGCATGTATTTTAATATTCGCAAACTCACTTATCAAAATCTATAGACGATCTATATACGAGTCTTCAATAAGTAATACAACACATTTTTTATCGGACATTTTAGGCTGAAAAACTGCGAAACTTGTGGTGGGACACGGTGGCACATTTCCGCGTCAGCTCCTATAGTTTCATGAAGTTCCGATAGGTGGCGGATCTAAATGTAGACTTGAAAATGGCGTCTGTAACAGACGTACGTTGCGAGCATAGAATTGTCATTGCCTTTCTTAAGGCGGAGAGGCAGAGCATCACAGATATTCATAGGCACTTGCAGAAAGCCACTGGAGACCTGGCAGTGAACAAAAGCACTGGGCGAGGCGTCTGTCTTCATCGCAAGGTCGCGCAAACCTGTCCAATCTCCCTCGTGTCGCCCGGCCCCACACAGCTGTCACTCCTGCAATGCTGGAACGTGCGGACATTCTCATTCGAGGTGATCACATGAACTACTACCTCTCCGTGACAACGGAAAGCCTGAAGTCCGTACTCCTGAGGGGAGTTCACAAAACTACACTAGATTGTTCTTCTTCATTCACCTTACAGCTTAGATCTCGCACCTACCGGCTTCCATCTATTTGGCTCAATGAAGGATGCAGTCCGCGCGGGAAGCAGCACATGTTGTTGTTGTGCTCTTCAGTCCTGAGACTGGTTTGATGCAGCTCTCCATGCTACTCTATCCTGTGCAAGATTCTTCATCTCCCAGTACTCACTGCAGCCTACATCCTTCTGAATCTGCTTAGTTTATTCATCTCTTGGCCTCCCTCTACGATTTTTACCCTCCACACTGCCCTCCAATGCTAAATTTGTGATCCCTTGATGCCTCAAACATGTCCTACCAACCGATCCCTTCTTCTTGTCAAGTTGTGCCACAAACTCCTCTTCTCCCCAAT
Source organism: Schistocerca americana (assembly GCF_021461395.2). Lineage (NCBI taxonomy): Eukaryota > Metazoa > Arthropoda > Insecta > Orthoptera > Acrididae > Schistocerca > Schistocerca americana. The sequence continues at coordinate 947,397,686 of NC_060121.1, forward strand.
CCTATTCAATACCTCCTCATTAGTTATGTGATCTACCCATCTAATCTTCAGCATTCTTCTGTAGCACCACATTTCGAAAGCTTCTATTCTCTTCTTGTCCAAACTATTTATCGTCCATGTTTCACTTCCATACATGGCTACACTCCATACAAATACTTTCAGAAACGACTTCCTGACAGTTAAATCTATACCCGATGTTAACAAATTTCTCTTCTTCAGAAACGCTTTTCTTGCCATTGCCAGTCTACATTTTATATCCCCTCTACTTCGACCATCATCAGTTATTTTGCTCCCCAAATAGCTTTAAGTGTCATTTCCTAATCTAATTCCCTCAGCATCACCCGACTTTATTCGACTACATTCCATTATCCTGGTTTTACTTTTGTTGATGTTCATCTTATATCCTCGTTTCAAGACACTGTCCATTCCGTTCAACTGCTCTTCCAAGTCTTTTGCTGTCTCTGACAGAATTACAATGTCATTGGCGAACCTCAAAGTTTTTATTTCTTCTCCATGGATTTTAATTCCTACTCCTAATTTTTCTTTTGTTTCCTTTACTACTTGCTCAATATACAGATCGAATAACATCGGGGAGAGGCTACAACCCTGTCTCACTCCATTCCCAACTGCTGCTTCCCTTTCATGTCCCTCGACTCTTATAACTGCCATCAGCACATGGGTGATGGAAAGGTTATCGATGCAGCAAGTTGCGGGCTCCAACATCGACCAATCGACCAGTAGAGCCGCACCAGCGGGCATACAGATCCTCTCCCCACCCTCCCCCTCCCAATATTGAAAAATGGGGTTTTGTAGCCAAAAGAGTGAGGTATAATATCGTCATGTAGAAGAAGGTGTAATTGGATGAATGACTAACACTAACTTCACTTAACGAAGGTTCATTCAGCACTTGCACATACAAGTGCGCGGAGCGAACTGCCACCGGCCACAACACATACCGTATATATACAGTTACAGAACATTCCAGTACAATGTTTCTTGATATTTGTGGATACTTCTAGAGTGTCCCCCAGCCTAATACAGAAATTAAATTTTTACAGTGCAGGTGAGGTTCTGAACTCATGGTCCTCCGTGCAGCTGTCTAGTATCATAACCACTACACCACAGTGACGAAGCTACTCAGCTTCTTCTGCGACAATGTTATGTATTGGAATCCTGAATAAAATCAGTCTGCTTTAAGGAAAAAATGCATTGCATTACTTATTGAATGCCTCCTGTACACAGTTAAGTTTCAAAAGAACCATTCTGTTAGAATTTTGCAGTGCGATCGCATTTGACGCTTCAGCAATAAAGCTCCTCCTGCTAAAAGCCTGAGATGATATTTCAAGAGACAGGTATTTAGATGTGCCTCAAACTAGTCAGTGCCACTCACAGACATCAGAGAAAAACGTTGAACAAAAAGTGGTTCAAATGGCTCTGAGTACCATGGGACTTAACATCTGAGGTCATGAGTCCCCTAGACGTAGAACTACTTAAACCTAACTAGCCTAAGGACATGACACACATCCATGCACGAGGCAGGATTCGAACCTGCGACCGTAGCAGCAGCGCGGTTCCGGACAGAAGCGCCCAGAACCGCTCGGGCACAGAACAAATCTGACTGCTATTCACTGGTAATCAGCGAAAATTGGCGCAACGAATAAGCATCTACTATTTTAATTACGTTTCGCACATGTCTGAAAGAACAGACACGAAGAGGAATCATCATCTGTGACACTTTTTATATAAAGTAAAGGTGGAGGGAGGGAGAAAGGAAAGGTAAAGGAAGGAATTGATGATATCAGCTGATAGGGACTTTATGTGGAATGAGCTGCGATGAGTGAAAATATGTGCTGGACAGGGATTCCTACTTACTAGACAATGGAGTTAACCAGTGCGCCATACGGACCAGGGTTTATCGCAAATGCGCGGAATACCTCAGGACGCTCCTCGGCTGACCCACATTCTCACCTAGCGCCACCTATCCGCATTCCCCACGCATGTCTATGTCCTCCATTCTCGCTAATTTAGGTTCCCGCTGGAGTTGGAACGTAAACGTGGGGCGAATCAATTATATGTATGAGTGATGTCTGTTCTTTCAGATATGTCCGAAACGACAGACGCCATGTCGAGTCCGCAGCTGTGACACGTATTATGTAAGCTGAAGTTGGAGGGGAGAGAAAGAAATAAATATCCAAATAAGTGTGAGTAGGACTCGGCTCCGAGGGTCCATACAAAATTATTATGTGAATTGTGGGTGGAAGGGGAGAAAAGAAAGGAAAGGAACTGATGATATCAGCTGCATCGGGACTTTTATGTGGAATTAGCGACCCAAGTGAAAATATATGCTGCATTGGGACTCGAATACGGGATCTCCCGCTTACTAGACAGTTGCGTTAACCAGGTAGTCCGCGCATTCGTTACAAACACTGTAGCTGGATGGTGCAGTGCTAGACGCAAATGCCTAACAAGCAGAAGCGCCCGGATTCGAATCGCGGTCCGGCAGACATTTCCACTCGTCTTCGCTGATCCTGCATAAAGTCCCGATGCAGCTGATATCAGCAGTTCCTTTCCTTTCTTTTGTCCCCTTCCACCCACAAGTTATATAATAATTTTGTATGGACCTTCGGAGCTGAGTCCTACACACAATTATTTGGATATTTATCTCATAACAAATATGAAGTTTGAAGTCTATGTCTCCCACCATAATGATTTAAAAATACTGAAATTTGTTTATCGTATATTTTTTGTACTGTAGTTTTCTATAATCACTATAGGCATACCAAAAATCTGTCTTGAATATGAATTAAGGCTGGAGTCATGTTCTTTCTGGAAAAAAGCGAGATTTTTCCGGAAATGTTTTCTGCTCGAAAAATGGCAGGCATGGTGCTTTGCACAGCGGCAGTGCCGGCACGGGTGCCGTTGCTGGGCGGCCGGATTGGCCGAGCGGTTCTAGGCGCTACAGTCTGGAACCGTGCGACCGCTACGGTCGCAGGTTCGAATCCTGCCTCGGGCATGGATGTGTGTGATGTCCTTAGGTTAGTTAGGTTGAAGTAGTTCTAAGTTCTAGGGGACTGATGACCTTAGAAGTTAAGTCCCATAATGCTCAGAGCCATTTGAGCCATTTTGCCGTTGCTGTACTGCTGGCGGGAGCAGTCCGCCGGCTGTGAGCTGCGAAATACACTGAAAAAAAAAGGTTAAAAATGGCTCTGAGCACCATGGGACTTAACATCCGAGGTCATCAGTCCCCTAGACTTAGTACTGCTTCAAACTAACTAACCTGCCGGAGGCAGGATTCGAACCTGCAACCGTAGCGGTCGCGCGTTTCCAGACTGAAGCGCCTAGAACCTCTCGGCCACACCGGCCGGCCTCTAGACTGGCCAGCAGAACATTATGACCACATACCTAATAGCCGGTATGTCCAACTATGGGGCGGACACAGCAGTGACGCATCGTGACGTGGAAGCAATGAGGCCTTGGTAGGTCGCTGGAGAGAGTAGGCAGCACATCTGCATACAAGAGTCTCCTAATTCCTTTAAATTCCTGGGAGGGGGCAATGAGCTCTGACGCCACGTTCAATCACATCCCAGATGTGTTCGATTGGGTTCAGATCTGGCGAATTGGGGGGCCAACACATCAACTGGATACTCTACCGTGGTCATCGAATCACTCCATTACACTCCTGGCCTTGTGACATGGCGCATTATCTTGCTGAAAAAAAAAAAACACTGTCGCCGGGAAACGTGATCGTCACGAAGGGGTGTTCGTCATCTGCAACCAGTGTAGGATACTCCTCGGCCGTCATGGTGCTTGGAAGAGCTCCACAAGACCCACGGATGCCCATGTGAATCTTCTCCAGACCATAAAGGAGCAGCCGTCGGCTTGTCTTTCTCCCGCAACAGTGGTGTCAAGGAGCTGTTGTCCTGGAAGATAACGGGTTCGCGCCATCCCACCGGCATGTTGGAGAAGGTGTCTGGATTCATCAGACCAGGCCACTGCGTCAACGGCCAGTGCCGACGGTCACATGCCCATTTCAGTCGTAGTGGCACATGCACGGTTCATCACCTGCGGAGGCACATCGCTAGGGGTGGTATGATCAACATTAAAGTTTGATGTTAGCTGTGCCACAGTTCGCCGCCTGTCCTATTTTGCCAATCTGCCCAACCCCACGACGTATGTACAAGATTTTCCCTGGTATGGAAGACGCTTACCACAGCAAACCTCGAACACCCGACAAATCGTGCAGTTCCCACAATGCTCGTGCCGAGCCGCCGTGCCATCACAATCTGCCCTCCGTCAGAGCCAGACAGATCGGGCGCTTTCCCCATTCTACACACTGACAACAGGCTCATTGATACTACACGCTCCGTGCCTGAGTCTGATTAGCAGTCATTTCTCGCCAGGTGACATGACTATGGCCTGGAAAGGTAGTAGGTCGGTGGTTATAAAGTTCTGGCTGGTCAGTGTAGACCCGCGTGAAGGGCCCTGCTCGGGGTTCGACAGCGGCCGGAGGCGCCCGCGCCCCCCGCGAGGCCCCCAGTCTGCCCCGCTGGCGCCAGTGCCTGCGCCGGCTGTCGAACCCGGGCCTAATAAGGCGTGGCGCCAGCCAGACACGCCGCCCCCATTCATTCGGGTCAGCCGGCGTCGCCTGCCGGCCACCGACCTGGGCTACACACGCTGCCGGGCCGAGGCGCGGCGGTGCGGAGCGGGGCGGGGCGAGGCAAAGTTCGTAATCTGCTGCAGCGCCGCCGGCTATAAATACGGACACTCGCCTCACGGCCTTCCGCCGGTTCGAAGTAGGCTTCACCAGTCAGAGACATAACAGCGCAGGCCCAGCTGCTGTACGGCGCCGTACTCACGTTCTTCTGCTCTATTTGCTGACGCGTGGGTCTTCAACAAGTAATGCGACATATTTGTTTTCCTTAAGCAGGTACTTTTTATTTAGGATTCCAATAAACTATATCATACCCCACACTTTTGGCTACAGGACCCTATTTTTCAACATTTCTCCATTTAAGGTGACGACATTATGCCACCTTACCGGATGGGCCGACACTACTGGCCATTAAAATTGCTACACCAAGAAGAAATGCAGATGATAAACGGGTATTCATTGGACAAATATATTATACTAGAACTGACATGTCATTACATTTTCGCGCAATTTTGGTGCACAGATCCTGAGAAATCAGCACCCAGAACAGCCACCTCTGGCCGTCATAACTGCCTTGTTACTCCTGGGCTGAGTCGAACAGAGCTTGGATGGCGTGTACAGATACAGCTGACCATGCAGCTTCAACACGATACCACAGTTCATCAAGAGTAGTGACTGGAGTATTGTGACGAGCCAGTTGCTCGCCCACCATTGACCAGAGGTTTTCAATTGGTGAGAGATCTGCAGAATGTGCTGGCCAGGGCAGCAGTCGATCATTTTCTGTATCCAGAAACGCCCGTACAGCACCTCCAACACGCGTTCTAACATTATCCTGCTGAAATGTAGGGTTTCGCAAGGATCGAATGGAGGGTAGAGCTACGGGTCGTAACACATCTGAACTGTAACGTCCACTGTTCAAAGTGCCGTCAGTGCGAATAAGAGGTGACCGAGACCTGTAATCTATGGCACCCCATACCATCACGCCGGGTGATACGCCAGTATGCCGACGACGAATACACGCTTCCAATGTCCGTTCACCGCGATGTCGCTAAACACAGATGCAACTATCACGATGCTGTAAACAGAACCTGGATTCATCCGAAAAAATGACGTTTTGCCATTCTTGCACCCATGTTCGTCGTTGAGTACTCCATCGCAGCCACTCCTGTCTGTGATGCAGCGTCAAGGGTAAGCGCAGCCATGGTCTCCGAGCTGATAGTCCATGCTGCTGCAAACGTCGTCGAACTGTTCTTGCAGATGGTGGTTGTCTTGTAAACGTCCCCATCTGTTGACTCAGGTATCGAGACGTGGCTCCACGATCCGTTACAGCCATGCGGATAAGATGCCTGTCATCTCAACTGCTAGTGATACGAGGCCGTTGGGATCCAGCACGGCGTTCCGTAATACCCTCCTGAGCCCACAGATTCCATATTCTAGTAACAGTCATTGCATCCCGACCAAAGCGAGCAGCAATGTCGCAATACGATAAACCGCAATCGCGATAGGCTACAATCCGACCTTTATCAAAGTCGGAAACGTGATGGTACGCATTTCTCCTCCTTACACGAGGCATCACAACAACGTTTCACCAGGCGACGCCGGTCAACTGCTGTTTGTGTATGAGAAATCGGTTGGAAACTTTCCTCGTGTCAGCACGTTGTAGGTGTCGGCACCGGCGCCAACCTTGTGTGAATGCTCTGAAAAGCTAATCATTTGCATATAACAGCATCTTCTTACTGTCGGTTTAATTTCGCGTGTGTAGCACGTCATCTTCGTTGTGTAGCAATTTTAATGGGCAGTAGTGTATATTCGCACACAGCATCACGCTACTGGTGGATGTTGGAGCCAAAAGGGTAGCCGCGTGGTGTAGGGCGCCTTGTCAGTGTCAGCGCGGCTCACTCGTCGGAGGTTCGAGTGTTCCCTCGGGCATGGGTGTGTCTGTTGTGCTTAGCGTAAGTTAGTTTAAGTTAGATTAAGTAGTGCGTAAGCTTAGAGGTACCGATGACCTCAGCAGTTTGGTCTCACACGACCTTACCACAAGTTTCCAAATTTACGGAGCCTAAATCTTGTCGCGTCAATAGCCTCCAAATCATCCGTAGACTGCTTCCCGCTGAGTGCTTCCTACATTGGGCCAAACAGATGGAAGTCGGACGATACTGGATCCGGGATGTAGAGTGGACGAGAAAGAACAGTCGAACGAAGTTTTGTGAGCTCCTCTCGGGTGCACAGGCTTGGGTTGGGGATGTTTGGGGGAGGAGACCAGACAGCGAGGTCATCGGTCTCATCGGATTGGGAAAGGATGGGGAAGGAAGTTGGCCGTGCCATTTCAAAGAAACCATCCTGGCATTGGCCTGGAGCGATTTAGGGAAACCACGGAAAACCTACGTAAATCAGGATGGCCGGACGCGGGATTGAACCATCGTCCTCCCGAATGCGAGTCCAGTGTGCTAACCACTGCACCAACTCGCTCGGTGCACAGGCGTGTGTGAGGCCTTTTGCTATCGTGGAGAAGAAGTTCGTCTACATTTTTATGGCAACGAATCTGCTGAAGTCATTTCTTCAGTTCCCTGACACTAGCAGTACATTTGAGAGCTGATCGTTGCACCATGAGGGAGGATATCGAACAGAATAACCCCTTCAGAGTCCCAGACGACCGTCGCCATTACTTTAATGGTTGAGAGGGCGGTTTTCAATTTTTTCGCGGAAGAGAAGTTGTGTGGCGCCTCTTTGTGCATTGCCGTTTTATTGTCACGATTAGCCTCGTAACGCGGAAACCATTCCGCAGAAATAGTCCTTCGATCTCTTTACGGTTTTCTGCTAGGCGGCGAGGTAGTCAGCAGGCACCCAGCTTCGAGTACCCCATCTGGTTGACAAGTATGTCAGTACTATCAACAAAGACATCCGGCTGAGCTGCGTGGAGTTTGATAGGCACCCGTCGACCACCTCGAATGATAGAGTCCGCACGTTCCAGTACTGGAGAAGTCACAGCTGGGTACGGTCGACCGGCACGCGGGAGATCGGACAAGTTTGCACTACCTTGTTGCGATGGTGACAGGTGGCTTGTTGAACGACTTACCGTGCTTTCGTTCACTGTCAGGTTTCCGTAGACGTTGCGCAAGGACCTATGAATATCTGCGATGCTTTGTTTTTCCACCAAAAGAAACTCAATGGCAGTTCTCTGCTTGGAATGGTCCTCCGCTATAGACGCTATAGCGCCGCCACCCATCGCAAAGACATGAAAATATAGCAGCTGAAACGTGAATATTCCACGATGTCCCACAACAAATCCTACATTTTTTCAACCGAAAATGGGCGAGAAAAACTTTGTTTCATTACTTACTGAATGCACCTCGTATTTTCGTTTTCCTTATTTTCTCACTATTACACCACCTTCACAGCCGAGTGGTTGACAATGCGATAGCTCAGCGCTTTCGGACAAGGGATTGTCCTACCTCTGTTATGCAAAAAAGAAAAAGAAACCCTGTCAAGGAGACCGCACCTACTCGCTATCACCAATTTTGTTCAGATTTATATCTTGACCAGAAACGAAAGTGACAGAAACGGTTCTCCACATGGTGAAGCGTTCAGAAATATAGAATTTTTGGTGAGTGTCGAGCGAGGCATGAGTCATTTATCTTAGCGTGATTTTCAGATTCTATACTATGTCTACGAGGGCATGGTCTAGAAATAAAACTAAAACAGTCTGAATAAAGGTAAAGGTTAGTTTCATTACCACAATCCAGGCTGATAGTTTCTTATACATTAGATTACAGAACGGTAACTCGAGGGTAATGGGATCGAGTCCCTCTGGAGAAATGTTCTTTTTCTTTTTTTATTGCCAGTTAAAGATTTCGGTAAAAAACCTCAGAACTAATCTTACGTCATCGCGAGAGGAAACCACACCCCGAGAAGTCTGAATCAAAATACAGGGTGTTTCAGCTGCCCCCCACGCTATCGCTTTATGCACCTACTATGTTATAAATGCCCTTCATAAATCACGTGCGAGGTTTTCATATTCTCTCGTCCGCTAGGCGCAAAATATTATTCCTACATTTAAATGATAAGGACCTTTTGCGACGAAATTCGATGTAGTAAAATTTTGTACTGGGATACGTCTTACGTAGAGGCCGCAGTTTTCGGGTATAAAAGCGACCCACAAACGCATCCAAACTCCCACGCTCAGGCCGCACCAGTCAGGGTTTCTACTACGTTGTTCATGTCACTCCTTCCTATCATTATGCAAATATTTGCAACTGCACTAATTATTACCCACCTTCAACCTTTTTTCTCTTCATTGACTGGGCACCGGCTTAGTCGGGCACTTACAAACTGTTTATGTACATTTTACCCAACAATTTTGTGAATTTTATCAGCATAAAATAATTAATTACATCGGCATATTCGTCAGGCCTTCTGGCTACGAAACTACTGCGCGTGTAAGGGTTGAGTTTGGATCGAGTTGTCAACGTAATTAGCCCGCATCTCGTGGTCGTGCGGTAGCGTTCTCGCTTCCCACGCCCGGGTTCGATTCCCGGCGGGGTCAGGGATTTTCTCTGCCTCGTGATGGCTGGGTGTTGTGTGCTGTCCTTAGGTTAGTTAGGTTTAAGTAGTTCTAAGTTCTAGGGGACTGATGACCATAGATGTTAAGTCCCATAGTGCTCAGAGCCTCAACGTAATTAGTTTTAGCGTAACGTTAATAAAAGCCGTTTTTCGTTCTTTACCGTCGCAGGCACGTTAAATTAATGTTAACGAAGTAGTCGGCTAGGTTATTGGTATAACAGCCCAATCAACAGAGATCAAAAAATGTCGAATATCTGTAATAGTACGAGTAGACGGAAATTTTTATACAGTGGTTGGACGGAGTGCCACGAACAAGGTACTAAAAATCCCGACTGCTGAGTGTAGGGTGGAAATGCGTTTGAAGATCACTTTTGAACATTTTTCTTGAGTAACTTGAAAACCGTGTTCTCCGACGAAAACGTATCAAATTACAAAACTTACCGACATTAAATTTCCTACAAAAATGTCCAATTCAGTTTTTCTGTAGGATATAGCATCTCTGTAGGATGTAGCAAGATAGAGAATATAAAAATCTCGTGCGCGGTTAATATAGTTGCAGCTGAATCACCCTGTGTATTCCATTGTTATCAACACCTATCTTCGTCTATATTTGGCGAAATGATCCGTTAAGCGATGTTAACTGCGAAACAGTGTGAAGGGAGAGGACCTTTTATGCACGTAAGCCAAGTATGTTTCTCTATAGAGAACCAGGTGGGTTGCGGCGTCGATGGTAATTTGGAAACATAGAATCAATTTGATAAAACACTCGAGCTTCCACCCGAGCCAGGTCCAGGATTTTAAACAACTTGATGGGGCTGGATACTCAACAGAATTTTACCAGTACATGCATTCGTGTATCTAATCTTTACTCTGTCCATGACGGTGAATATATATGGTGTGAATTGTGCGCGTTGAGTATGCATGATCGATATTTTTTGAACTGTAAGAGATGGCAGAATTAGGATTCAGGGATCTTTATGCAACGAGTTACATGAAGTCTGCATATTTATTTGCCTAGAGACAAATGGCTCTGAGCACTATGGGACTTAACTTCTGATGTCATCAGTCCCCTAGAACTTAGAACTACTTAAACCTAACTAACCTAAGGACATCACACACATCCATGCCCGAGGCAGGATTCGAACCTGCGACCGTAGCGGTTGCGCCGTTCCAGACTGTAGCGCCTAGAACCGCTCGGCCACTCCGGCCGGCTTGCCTAGAGACATTCTGGAACTAAGCACACAGAGTTACCCTAGTGTTAATGAAATGAAAATAAGCAAATTAGCCTTCCGACCTTATTATCGCCTCATGACGGGAATTAACAGACACTGAATGAGGTGTGGGTTGGGCTGTTTTGGGGAAGGAGACCAGACAGCAAGGTCATCGGTCTCATCGGATTAGGGAAAGACGGGGAAGGAAGTCGGCCGTGCCCTTTCAAAGGAACCATCCCGGCATTTGCCTGGAGCGATTTAGGGAAATCACGGTAAACCTAAACCAGGATGGCCGGACGCGGGATTGAACCGTCGTCCTCCCGAATGTGAGTCCAGTGTGCTAGCCACAAGCAAATAAGCGTTTGCGTTTCATCGTCAGTGACAGTGGTCAGTTATCTGGTGCTGATGACACTCAGATTTTGAAGAAGAGTATCGAATGTGCCAGTTTTAACAGACTTTACGCGTCCTTCTTTACACCTAAGAATTTAGAGGCTTTGACGTTTCTAATCTTTGAGCCTTCTGATAACAAAATTAATCAATTACGGGATTTCCGTGTCATACTATAGTCATTCTGTTTTGTTGTAGTTTCAAGTCAATCTCCTTGTGCCGCGACGATGTCACCCAGTACTGAGTTTCTGTAATAATTTAGATTACATCGCATGCCTTTCAGATTGCCACTTGGATAGTCTACAAATATTAGACTTTCGTCGATATTTATCAAGAACAGTAGTCGACATGCAACTGAACTTTTCGGTAGCTTCACATAGCAATATTAGTCTCAGCGTTACACAGTTACTTTTGCCTAAATAGTGGGACGTTCGTTGTTTCTGTACTGACATTGAATGCACCTAACTGAGAAAGAAAAACAAACTGAAGTTCTCAAGTACGCACGTTTCGTACCGAGTGGCAGAGTTCTAAAACAGGATATACAGGAATATCTGAGCTAGAAACGTGTTTTACCGCAGATTCGCGAAACCGGTCGAGAGTGCGGAACATTCGTCCTCCGCGGCTGCCTTCTTTACGTCACGGTCTGCGTGCAAAGGTCGGCCACTGTCGACAGCCGCTCTACAGTCGGAACCGGTTTGCAAACTGAAAATAGAGTGTTTTGTCTGTGACGGCGGTCTGTGTTTTGTGGCGCCAGACTACAGTTTTTTTTAAAAAATAGTAAAGCTATGAGAGTCATTCAAAAAGAGATAGGAAAGATACTTAATTTTTGTCTGCTCTACGAGCTAAGGGGAAACGTGGCTTTTTTGACATACACTAACTTTCTCGAAAGAAGAAATTCATATAACTTGCCACAAATAAATTCTTGGCCCAGCAATGGAGGCAAATAGCGTTAAAGGAAGCAACGAGGTGGAGAGTATATGAAGTCAGTCCTCTGCTAAGGAAAAAAAAAATCTTTTTCCTTCTTGGTTGGCTCTACAGTCCTTGAAGAACCTTGGCCTCCTCTATCACCTGCCTCCATTCTTCTCTGTCCATCGCCTTCCTTCTCCAATTTCTCACTCCAATCGCCTTTAGAGCTTCCATATCGTCCAGCCACCTTTTTCTGGGTCTAGCTCTGCTCCCGCTCCCGTCAGGTTTTCCTATGAAAACTTTCTTGGCACTCCGAGTTTCTGGCATTTTCTGTACATGTCCTGCCCATCTTATTGTTCCCTACTTAATTTTAACAACAATAGCCATCTGTTTAGAAAGTGTAGTTCTGCATTTGCCTTACTCTGCAGCCATCTTCTTCTCTCACTGCTGCAAAAATCCTCCGTTATTACAGAACCTAAATATTTAAATGTTTTCACTCTTTCATATTCTTTCCCATTCATTTCTACTGAATTCTTTTGTCCGTTTACATTGGGCTCCCACATCACCATATACTTTATTTTGTTTATGTTTACTTCTTAACCTAACAACAAAACAATGGAGTTTTGAAAAGCGAAAGGAGCTCTGGAAGTAGTGCAATTACATGAAATTGGGGGTTTATAGTATCATCTTTTGTGCAAATAAGATTTGCAGTGTATAATTTATGTAATACATTGTAGTTTTCCTTTGCATAAAAGTCGCTAATTATTAAAAATTGGTAATACAATACAATTTAATTACGTCATGGGGTGCTAAGGAATTATGTTAAGAAATGAGACGCTAGAAGCAGTAGGCGAGTTTTGTTATTGGGGCAGCAAAAACTGAGAGCGCCAGAGGATATAAAATACATACTTACTGTTGCAAGAAGAGTTATTCCGAAAAAGAAAAATATGTTACGAGTGGAATATAAATTTCTTTGTAAAGCCTTTTCTGAAAGTATTTGTCTCAAATACGGCCACGAATTATTCATCTGTGTAAATCTCTTCATATCAGAATAACTCTTGCAAGTCACATCCTCAATTATTAATCGGATATATTCCAATCTCTGTTTTCATCTGGAGCTTTTACGCTCTACAGCTCCCGCTAGTACAGCGGTCGTCAGGCGCTTTTGCTCAAGAGCCAGCAACGCCTTTGTGGGACGGCATCTCGGGTCACATACACACCGCCGGAAAAGAGGATGGTAGACCTCCTTAGAGGTTTCGAATTCACTCAAGATTTATTGTACGTAACAGTACATATGGAGTAGATGAAATGATTACATTTAGAGATCAATAGCAGAAGCAGACTGCTCATTCCGTTCTTACTGTTCCGTTTAGTTCTTGTACATATTATAAATTATCCGTCCTTCCCTACGGCTTACCCTTATTTTTCTCAGAATTTCGAAATCCTATGGATGTGTCCACATGACGACCGTAGGTGAACACCACACGTTATCCTTCCTGCTCCATTTTGTTCAATCAATATTTTCTTTGTAAGTGATGAGTTACCCTAGATAATTATTCCGTAACACGTTATTGAATCTAAGTATGCAAAATGTGTCAACAGATTGATTCGTTTGTTTCCAGCACTGGCAGTTATACGCTTTTGTAACGATGTTGAAGTGAAGGGATAACAAAGCCAGCGCACGATAAAAAAATGCGGTGAGATGATAATTATAAGGAACTTGATAATTTGAAACGATTTAGAGCTGCGTGCTGTAATCGGTGTGAAACCTGGAACCCTGTGTTTCGCCGACAGTGGAGTGCCAATTGTGCAATCGTGTGGACTCGATGCTTCAGCTTGTTGCATGACGACCACTGGTGACCACCACATGTTACTCTTCCTGCTCCCTTTTGCTCAATCAATATTTTCTTTCTAAGTGATGAGTTACCCCAGAAAATTATTCTGTAGGACATTACTGAGTGAAAATATGAAACATGTGTCAGGAGACTGATTCGTTTGTTTCCAAGAGTAGCAATACTACTAAGAGCAAAAGTAGCTGAATTGTTTGAGCAGCTACATCTACATCGATACTCCGCATGCCACCCAACGGTGTGTGGCGGAGGGCACTTTACGTGCCACTGTCATTACCTCCCTTTCCTGTTCCAGTCGCGTATGGTTCGCAGGAAGAACGACTGTCTGAAAGCCTCCGTGCGCGCTCTAATCTCTCTAATTTTACATTAGTGATCTCCTCGGGAAGTATAAGTAGGGGGAAGCAATATATTCGATACCTCATCCAGAAACGCACCCTCTCGAAACCTGGCGAGCAAGCTACACCGCGATGCAGAGCGCCTCTCTTGCAGAGTCTGCCACTTGAGTTTATTAAACATCTCCGTAACGCTATCACGGTTACCAAATAACCCAGTGACGAAACGCGCCGCTCTTCTTTGGATCTTCTCTATCTCCTCCGTCAACCCGACCTGGTACGGATCCCACACTGATGAGCAATACTCAAGTATAGGTCGAACGAGTGTTTTGTAAGCCACCTCCTTTGTTGATGGACTACATTTTCTAAGCACTCTCCCAATGAATCTCAACCTGGTACCCGCCTTACCAACAATTAATTTTATATGATCATTCCACTTCAAATCGTTCCGCACGCATACTCCCAGATATTTTACAGAAGTAACTGCTACCAGTGTTTGTTCCGCTATCATATAATCATACAACAAAGGATCCTTCTTTCTATGTATTCGCAGTACATTACATTTGTCTATGTTGAGGGTCAGTTGCCACTCCCTGCACCAAGTGCCTATCCGCTGCAGATCTTCCTGCATTTCGCTACAATTTTCTAATGCTGCAACTTCTCTGTATACTACAGCATCATCCGCGAAAAGCCGCATGGAACTTCCGACACTATCTACTAGGTCATTTATATATATTGTGAAAAGCAATGGTCCCATAACACTCCCCTGTGGCACGCCAGAGGTTACTTTAACGTCTGTAGACGTCTCTCCATTGATAACAACATGCTGTGTTCTGTTTGCTAAAAACTCTTCAATCCAGCCACACAGCTGGTCTGATATTCCGTAGGCTCTTACCATGTTTATCAGGCGACAGTGCGGAACTGTATCGAACGCCTTCCGGAAGTCAAGAAAAATAGCATCTACCTGGGAGCCTGTATCTAATATTTTCTGGGTCTCATGAACAAATAAGGCGAGTTGGGTCTCACACGATCGCTGTTTCCGGAATCCATGTTGATTCCTACATAGTAGATTCTGGGTTTCCAGAAATGACATGATACGCGAGCAAAAAACATGTTCTAAAATTCTACAAGAGATCGACGTAAGAGATATAGCTCTATAGTTTTGCGCATCTGATCGACGACCCTTCTTGAAGACTGGGACTATCTGTGCTCTTTTCCAATCATTTGGAACCCTCCGTTCCTCTAGAGACTTGCGGTACACGGCTGTTAGAAGGGGGGCAAGTTCTTTCGCGTACTCTGTGTAGAATCGAATTGGTATCCCGTCAGGTCCAGTGGACTTTCCTCTATTGAGTGATTCCAGTTGCTTTTCTATTCCTTGGACACTTATTTCGATGTCAGCCATTTTTTCGTTTGTGCGAGGATTTAGAGAAGGAACTGCAGTGCGGTCTTCCTCTGTGAAACAGCTTTGGAAAAAGGTGTTTAGTATTTCAGCTTTACGCGTGTCATCCTCTGTTTCAATGCCATCATCATCCCGTAGTGTCTGGATATGCTGTTTCGAGCCACTTACTGATTTAACGTAAGACCAGAACTTCCTAGGATTTCCTCAGTAATATCTTCCCTCCAGTCAAGTTTTCATTAATATATACATCCAAAAATTTGGAACATTCTACTCTATTTACTCTCTCCTATTCATGTGCTACATCAGTTGTCCATACTAATGTCTTTTGAGCTGAACTGAATGTAGTGTATTTTCTCAAAATTAAGGGGAAGTTTTCAGAGAACAACTGAATAATTCTTTCAAAAAACCTCAATAGATTAGAAATAACAGCCAACCAGCTGCAAAATACCAGTTTATTACACCTTGACCATTGTTTCGCAACTGATCGTCTATTATTTCTAATCCAATGAAGCTCTTGAATGTATAGTTGATAAAGCAGAACCATGTTGACAACCTTTGAAAAAAAATCATTAACAGTATCTTCTGTTTCTTTCTCTCTAATGGGATTTATTATGACACCAGCATTGCCTGCAAAAAGTATCATCTGCGGAAAGTATCTTCTACAAACAGTACCAATTCAGCTTGTTAAATGCTAACCTGTAGGTCGTTCACATACAAGAGGAATAGGATGGGCCCAAATTTGAACCCTGTGGGATTCTCTTTGTAATTTCTCTTCAGTCTCGCCATATGAGGCCAGGATTGTGGTGATCTGTTGCTTTCTCCGTGATGGGATTTATAATAACATTAGTATCATCTGCATAAAGTACCAATTAAAACTTGTTCAGTGGTAAGTGGGAGGTCATTTATGTAAATGAGAAGTAGGAGTGGACACAGAATTGAATCCTGTGGGACTCGCTTTGTGATTTCTCCCCAGCCTTGCCACATGAGTCTGGTGGGGTGGTCATGTCTTCTGTTATTTTCTCCCTAATGGGATTTATTATAACATTAGTATTGTCTGCATGAAATATCAATTCTGCTTGTTCAGTGTTAAGTGGGATGTTATCTTGCGAACCATGGATGAAGGGTATCAGGCGGATGCCATATTCCTTGACTTCCGGAAAGCGTTTAACTCCGTGCCCAACTGCAGAATCACAACTAAGGTACGAGCATATGGGATTGGTTCCCAAATATTTGAGTGGCTCGAAGTAACAGAAGCCAGTACGTTGTCCTCGATGGTGAGTGTTCATCGGAGGTGAGGGTATCATCTAGAGTGCCCCACGGAAGTGTGGTAGGTCCGCTGTTGTTTTGTATCTACATAAATGATCTTTTGGATAGGGTGGATAGCAATGTGCGGCTGTTTGCTGATGATACTGTGGTGTACAGGAAGGTGCCGTCGTTGAGTGACTGTAGGAGGGTACAAGATGACTTGGACAGGATTTGTGATTGGTGTAAAGAATGGCAGCTAACTCTAAATATAGGTAAATGTAAATTAATGCAGATGAATAGGAAAAAGAATCCGATAATGTTTGAATACTCCATTAGTAGTGTAGCGCTTGACACAGTCACGTCGATTAAATATTTGGGCGTAACATTGCAGAGCGATATGAAGTGGGGCAAGAATGTAATGGCAGATATGGGGAAGGCGGATAGTCGTCTCTAGTTCATTGGTAGAATTTTGGCAAGATGTGGTTCATCTGTAAAGGAGACCTCTTATAAAACACTAATACGACCTATTCTTGAGTACTGCTCGAGAGTTTGGGATACCTATCAGGTCGGATTGAGGGAGGACATAGAAGCAATTCAGAGGCAGGGTGCTAGATTTGTTACTGGTAGGTTTGATCATCACGCGTGTGTTACGGAAATGCTTCAGGAACTCGGGTGGTAGTCTCTAGAGGAAAGGAGGCGTTCTTTTCGTGAATCGCTACTGAGGAAATTTAGAGAACCAGCATTTGAGGCTGACTGCAGTACAATTTTACTACCGCCAACTTACATTTCACGGAAAGACCACAAAGATAAGATAAGAGAGATTAGGACTCGTACAGAGGCATATAGGCAGTCATTTCTCCCTCGTTCTGTTTAGGTGTGGAACAGGGAGGGAAGATGGTAGTTGTGGTACGAGGTACCCTCCGCCACGCACCCTATGGTGGATTGCGGAGTATGTATGTGTATGTAGATGTAGATGTAGATTCACATACATGAGGAATAGAAGTGGATCCAAAATTGAACCGTGTGGGAGTCGCTTTATGCTTTCTCCCGAGTCTCGTCACGTCAGTTTGTGTTGTTGTTGTTGTTGGTGGTGGTGGTGGTGATGATGATACGGAGCAAGGCTAGTCGTCGGATAGGAGCTCACCGCGCGCGTGAGCCCGGCAGGGACAGGCAGGACTCTTTCGTGTCGGCTCGCCTCCCAGCGGCGCCCCCGGAGAAAGCTGTGACTGTGTCCGTCTGCGGCTGCGGCTGCGGCGTGACTCAGGCCCGGCAGGGGCCAGGCCAGCCGAGGCCCGGCACGGCCGCGGGTCGGCGACCCGGGACCGCGGTCCGCGAGGCCCGGGTCCCGCTACCGGCGCGCGCCAGCGGTCACCCAACGCCTCGACACCCGCCTTCCGCACATCGGCAGTGGTCCCCCCACAGCTGGCATCGGCCGAGGAATCTAGAGCGTCTCAGCTGTAGCGGGCGAGTAAAATCGAAAACAATTCACCGATCAACGTTATTGTGACAATGTACTCCTACCCACGTGCGTCTTCGCAGGCGTGCATTCGGCCGTGACTCCATTTTTATCGATGACAATGCGTGACTACGTCGAACATCGCAGGTGGGGGAGCTCTTGGAACGAGAGGATATTCGCTAATTGGACTAGCCTGCCCATTCTACATCTACATACATACTCCGCAAGCCACCCAACGGTGTGTGGCGGAGGGTACCTTACGTGCCACTGTCATTACCTCCCTTTCCTGTTCCACTCGCGTATGGTTCGCGGGAAGAACGACTGCCGGAAAGCCTTCGTGCGCTCTCGAATCTCTCTAATTTTACATTCGTGATCTCCTCGGGAGGTATAAGTAGGGGGAAGCAATATATTCGATACCTCATCCAGAAACGCACCCTCTCGAAACCTGGACAGCAAGCTACACCGCGATGCAGAGCGCCTCTCTTGCGGAGTCTGCCACTTGAGTTTTCTAAACATCTCCGTAACGCATTCACGCTTCCGAATTACCCTGTGACGAAACGCGCCGCTCTTCTACGGATCTCTCTCAACCCTAGCTGGTACGGATCCCACACTAATGAGCAATACTCAAGTATAGGTCGAACGAGTGTTTTGTAAGCCACCTCCTTTGTTGATGGAAGATATTTTCGAAGGACTCTCCCTATGAATCTCAACCGGGCACCCTTCTTACCAATAATTAATTTTATATGATCATTCCACTTCAAATCGTTCCGTACGCATACTCCCAGATATTTTACAGAAGCAGCTGCTACCAGTGTTTGTTCCGCTATCATATAATCATACAATAAAGGATCCTTCTTTCTATGTATTCGCAATACATTACATTTGTCTATGTTAAGGGTCAGTTGCCACTCCCTGCACCAAGTGACTATCCGCTGCAGAGGTTACTTCAACATGCTGTGTTCTCTTTGCTAAAAACTCTTCAATCCAGCCACACAGCTGGTCTGATATTCCGTAGGCTCTTACTTTGTTTATCAGGCGACTGTATTGAACGCCTTCCGGAAGTCAAGGAAAATGGCATCTACCTGGGAGCCGGTATCTAATATTCCCCCGCACATGTGTGACGCATTGGGGAGACCTATTGCAGTACCACATGCACCAACGTTTCTCGAACAGTTGTCAACTGCGCTGATGGAGGAATGCAAAGCCATGCCACAATAATTCCCTCCCAACCATGTGACAGCATCAGAGCACATAGCAGACTATCTACTGCCGACCGTGGTGATCACATATTCTACTAAGAACCGTGTGCCACCTTTTGCAATGTCCAGGGGACCAACATATATCGCGATAACTACAATGTAATTACTGTCTTTGAATAAAAGTGTCATTTATGTGCTTTTTCCAGTTTCTTTCTGCTCTACACTGTAGCTGTTCTTCCTGATGTATCGTTGGCAGATCGCGGTGGCACACCAAAATCGGCAACGCGAATCGATACCACAGACTTCAGTGAGGGCTCACTGCAATCCGCAACAACCAATGGGAGATGAGAACTTTTGACATTGCAGCGCGTCAGTAATCGTGAATAATTTAATGATTATAAAGAATCCACCTCGACTGCAAATAGAAACCGGCTGTTGATCTAGGTTTCGGCGCGGATAACCATGCCTTCTTCGGAACCCACTAAACTACAAACTGCCTAAAGAGGCATGGTCCAATATTAATTTGGGCGATCTGTATTAAGTGAATTCGAACATGGGCAGATTGTTGGTGTGCGTATTGTAGTTACTTCCTCAACCAAGTCAACTGAAGTGTTGAAGAGGCAGCATATCTAAGATTTATACCGCATACAGGGAATACAGAAATGCTATGTCACAACGCGGACGAAACTGCATGTTGAGTGATGGTGATGGATGATCATTGAAGGGGACTGCGACGAAAAACAAGGGGACGGCAGCTGCAAAAGTCACTGCAGAACGGAATGTCGTACTCGCGTACCTTGGCAGCACGAAAAACAACACGAGGAAAACTCTAGAAGCAGAGAACTGCAAGGCGAGTTGAAATTACAAAACCACCCATCACTGTTTCCAACTTCTCCTCGGTTACACCCTCAGAGAGTGAAACGTGGTGAGGATTCCATGATTGTTTAGGCAGCCGTATTGTCGTGTTTCACGTTGTCCATTGTTACTCTGCAAGGTCGCGTTACTGCGAAGGATTATGTGACCATTTTGGCTGATTATATTCCTCCGATGCACAATGTTTTTTTTTTCCCCAACGGTGATTCTGTGTTCCAAGATGACAGGGCGGCTGTTCACACATCTCGCAACGTCCAGGACTGATTTTGTGAACACGAGGATGAGTTGTCGCACCTCCCCTCGCCACTACAGTCACCAGATCTCAATATTATTGAATCTTTGTAGTCCACTTTTGAGAGAGGGGTGCGTGGTCGCTATCCACCTCTACAGTGGTTACCTGAAATTGTCATTGTAGGGGTTTCACGAAGATTGGCATGAGATTCCCTTGCAATCCATATGGGACCTGCAGTTATCTATTTCCAGACGATTGGGAGCTGTTTTGAAAGCCAACGGTTTTCCTACACCGTATTAGGCTATGTAATGTGGTGCTTCCGTATTTTTGTCCGCCCTTTGTACAAGTGCGAAGGGTATTCGCTGACAATGGTACCAAGGCGCAAGGTGTATTTCACACTTGTCACTGTGTCGCAGATGGAACCAAAGCACAGGGAGGCATGGTCAAAGTAAGGACGTTCTAAAGCGTGTTATAACAGTAGTCGGACCGTCTTCTCTGCTCACAAGTTGATTTATAAAGGTAGTGTATTATTTTTCGTTCCTCTCGGTAATTTAATTAGTGCATAAATGGCGCCAGGTCGTATTCTCAATGAAAAGGTGGAGACAATGGATCGATGTGGGGACCTGACAGTCAAATGGCTCAAGTTTCCAGCTGTGGTTCTCTGGTAACCTGAGTTTCATAAATCTTATTACTGAATAACTCTTATCTGAGAAACATTTTTTATTTGCCTCCAAATATGGGATTTTTTAAACAATCAAATGTGGCATTTTCCCCGCCCTCTGCCAACGTTTCAGTCTCTCCCTGTGCACGCTACAGGCCATTAAAACTATTACACCCGGAAAGATAGCAAATAACGATGTTCTGCTTATTATGTTCGCACAGTATAGTAGCAAGAATATACTGTATGATTGAAATTGGTACTACATCTCTTAAGTTCATCGTATGCATCCTGTGCTGAAATGCGTGGTAAGCACTTACCGTATAGGTTTAAAGCAATTGTTAGTCATTATTCGCAATACGTACGAACGACTCCACTTATGAAACTTCCTGGCAGATTAAAACTGTTTGCTGCACCGAGACTCGAACTCGGGACCTTTGCCTTTCGCGGGTAAGTGCTCTACCAACTGAGCTACCCAAGCACGACTCACGCCCCGTCCTCACAGCTTTACTTCTGCCAGTACCTCGTCTCCTACCTTCCAAACTTTACAGAAGCTCTCCTGCGAACCTTGCAGAACTAGCACTCCTGAAAGAAAGGATACTGCGGAGACACGGCTTAGCCAGAGCCTGGGGGATGTTTCCAGAATGAGATTTTCACTCTGCAGCGGAGTGTGCGCTGATATGAAACTTCCTGGCAGATAAAAACTGTGTGCCGGACCGAGACTCGAGTTTGGAAGGTAGGAGGCGAGGTACTGGCAGAAGTAAAGCTGTGAGGACGGAGAGCGAGTCGTGCTTGGGTCGCTCAGTTGGTAGAGCACTTGCCCGCGAAAGGCAAAGGTCCCTAGTTCGAGTGTCGGTCCGGCACACAGTTTTAATCTGCCAGGAAGTTTCATATCATACTCTGCTGCAGAGTGAAAATCTCATTCTGGACTCCAGTTATGCTAAAATCTTGTATCTCAACCTTTCATAAAAACAGGTAAATGCAGCGGCTACTGTACCATCCGCATGAGGCATCCAAATGGTTCAAATGGCTCTGAGCACTATGGGACATAACTGCTGTGGTCATCATTCCCCTAGAACTTAGAACTACTTAAACCTAACTAACCTAAGGACATCACACACATCCATGCCCGAGGCAGGATTCGAACCTGCGACAGTAGCGGTCACACGGTTCCAGACTGTAGCGCCTAGAACTGCACGGCCACTCCGGCCGGCTGAGGCATGCACATTCGAGGTGAACCACCCGAAGATGAGCAGCAAATGGTCTGAACCGACTATAGTTTACAGAAACAACAATGAAATCGAGATCCCCCTCCTCCCCCCCCCCACCCCTGTTCTGGAAATACTGCGAGCAGTAAGGCTCAGAAATAAACGTGTTGGGTATTCTGACTATCGTTCAAGTGGTACGAACTTCAGTGAGAAACATTTACGCAGGAGGCAGGCTGTGCGAGAGGAACATCCAACTATATTTCTGCCTGGAATTTTCAGTGCTTTCAAGAGCAATACAGAAGGCTGGTGTGATATAAACAGTGGCATATGTGGATTCGGAGAACTGGAGTTAAGACAGCATTCAAAGGGGGAGTTCCGAGAAGGTGTGTTTGTTGATATCTTCAGGAATATTCCCGTTTTAGCCACGTGTATTTCGTGCTGGACGTCTGAGATTAGCCACGGAAAACAGAAGACAGACGAAAGTAATACAGTGTACCATGCGGTCCGTTTTGATTGTCATTCCACTGCGAATATCCTCGGCCTGATTCTCTATTATTGAGGCAATACGTTTTAGATAATATGGCACCATTTATTAAGCTAGTATTTGGAGGGCTTTAGACAGCAATGTGGAATTAGCTGACAGTAGCGCATCTGGATTCTGAGAACTGTAGTTCGTCGACCGCTCTCAAAGTCGTTGGTTGAGCTCCAACAACGCGTGTTTACTCAACTTTTCTGGAATAGCCTCCTGTCAGCAACGTGCACCTCATTACGGGAAACAGACAACGTGCGAAAGCAGGGCGTCAACGCTCTTAGCGTGATCCTTTCAAGAGCCTCAAAGAGTGTAAAGCAGAGGAATGAAGTGGGTTATTGCCGACGATCCGTTAATTAACACAAATAAACAAGTTGCACAACGCAAAGTTTTCTAAGGAAAGTACCATTTAAACACATTCATGTTTATTCTAATGACCTCCAGGGTTTCAGAAGGCGATGTCACGAAAACTACAAGACGTACAGCAAAATGACGCACATTTGAATATAGAACAGCTCTCTAAGTTTTGAACTTACATTGCAGTTGGTCAATATGTTGACGGTAAGTGACGCGGCAGAAGTCAGTACGACAGTCAAACTCTTGCCGTACGCTTCTCAACACGTGATGGTTGATATCAACGACAGCATTAATTATCCTTTCTTTTCTTCCAAATTAAGAGGTTACGGAGGCAAGAACATACGAACTTTGATATAACCGCTAAGAAGAAATCACAAGAAGCTGAGACAGATGACTGTATGGTCACTGAAGAAAAAGTCAAACCAGTGCTTAGGCAGTTCGGCGTTGGGATACACGAGAACGTGTGTAAGAAAGTGTGGTGAACCACCGACTCGTTGCAAAAGGAATCTCCACTGTCTTGCTGTAATTTTGGCATAAACCATTGCTGCAACATGTCCACGTACCGAAACCATCCACAGTTTTCTCCGGAAAGAAAAACGGTCGACAAACTTTTCCAGAGGACAAGACACAAAATACGTTAACTTTAGGTAAACCCCAATTTCGTGTGGATATTCTGTACCAAAAACGTTATGACGATTAACTTTTGCCGGCCGGTATCGCCGAGCGGTTCTAGGCGCTTCAGTCTGGAGCCGCGCGACCGCTACCGTCGCAGGTTCGAATCCTGCCTTGGGCATGGATGTGTATGATGTCATTAGGTTAGTTAGGTTTAAGTAGTTCTAAGTTCTAGGGGACTGATGACCTCAGATGTTAACTCCCATAGTGCTCAGAGCCATTTGAACCATTTTTTATGAACTTTTTCAGACAGACGAAACGTGATTTCACCACTGAAAACCAACTTTTGTGAAAATCGTCTTCCTCCAGTAAGCGCTACAAGTCACTGTAAGTCAGACCAAAGCTACTCGTCCCGAGTAGTCAGCGCATGTAACAACTGTAGCCGGTGTGGTTTTGCAGGGAGACGTTTGATTAGAATTCTCCACACAGTTGACTGCGGTATCTACAGCTCTCTGCTCGCAAGTGCCTCCGTCTCTTTGGGCTCCTGACGGCTCGTCCCCTCACACACTCTATATTCTCTGCTGACGCTCCCGGTCGACCTGTTTTCTTCGCACCATAATAATGGCAAGCCTTCCGGTCCTGACTGTATACCAGTCAGGTTTCTTTCAGAGTATGCTGATTCAGTAGCTCCATATTTAGCAATCACATACAACCGATCGTTCGTTGAGACACCAGCACCCAAGGACTGGAAAGTTGCACAAGTCACACCAACACCCAAAAAAGGAAGTAAGAGTAATCCGCTAAATTATAGACTCATATCTCTAACGTCAGTTCGCACTAGAATTTTGGAACATAAGCTGTGTTCGAACAATATGAAGTATCTCGAAGAAAACCATTTATTAACAATCAACACTGACTCCGAAAATATAGTTCTTGTGAAATACAACTAGTTCTTTATTCTCACGAACTAATGAGTGTTATTGACAGGGGAAGTCAAACTGGTTCCAAACTTTTAGATATCAAGAAGACTTGACACCGTACCTGCCGGCCGGGGTGGCCGAGCGTTTCTAGGAGCTTCAGTCCGGAAACGCGCGACTGCTACGTTCGTAGGTTCGAATCCTGCCTCGGGCATGGATGTGTGTGATGTACTTAGGTTAGTTCTAAGTTCTAGGGGACCGATGACCTCAGATGTTAAGTCACATAGTGCTTAGAGCTATTTGAGCCATTTTGTCACCGTACCTCACAAGCGACTTCTAATCAATTTGCATGCCTATGGGAAATCGTCTCAGTTATATGACTGGATCGGTGATTAACTGTCAGAAAGGTCCCAGTTCGTAGTAATTGACGGAGAGTCATTGTGTAAAACGGAAGTAATATCTGATGTCGCCCGAGGAAGTGTTATTGGCCCTCTGCAGTTCGTGTTCTACATAAATGATTTAGGAGATAATCTGAGTAGCACTCTTAGATGGCACTGTCATTTACCGTCTTATAAAGTATTCAGATGATCAAAACAAATTGAAAACACTTTAGACAATATATCTGTATGGTGCGAAAAATGGAAATTGACTTTAAATTTTGAAAAGTGTGAAGTCATCCAATTGAGTACCAAACGTAACCCGCTACATTTCGGCGAACTGATGAATCACACAAATCTAAATGCTGTAAATTCAACTAGATATTTAGGGATCACAGTTACGAACGACTTAAGTTTGAACGATCACACACGTAATGTTGTGGGTAAAGCAAATAAAAGACTGTGATTTTTTGGCAGGACACTGAGAAAATGCACCGGGTCCACTAAGGACTACCTACACTACGCTTCCTCTAATGGAGTATTCCTGCACTGCGAGGGATCCGCAACAGATAGGATCGACGGAGAACATCGTAAAAGTTCAAAGAAGGGCAGCTAGTTTTGTACTATCACGAAGTAGGGAAAAAGAGAGCACCACGCACGCTAAGTAATCAAAAGCATCCCGACACACGCAAAAACATGCTTTTTTCATATTAGGTGCATTGTGCTGCCACCTACTCCTTGTCAGCGACTTCAGTAGTCATTAGATATAGTGAGAGGGCAGACTGGGGGGCTCCGCGGAACTCACGGACTTGGAACGTGGTCAGGTGATTGGGTGTCACTTGTGTCATACGTCTGTACACGATCATTTCCACACTCCTAAACATCCCTAGGTCCACTGTTTCCGATGTGAGACGTGAAGGGACACGTACAGCACAAAAGCGTACAGGCCGACCTCGTCTGTTGACTGGCAGAGACCACCGACAGTTGAAGAGGGTCATAATGTGTAATAGGCACTCATCTATCCAGACCATCACACAGGCATTCGAAATTGCGTCAGGATCAACTGCAAGTACTTTGACAAATAGGCGGGAGGTAAGAATGCTTGGATTTCATGGTCGAGAGGCTGCTCATAAGCCACACACAAGCTCATAAATGGCGAACGATGCCTCGCCTGGTGTAAGGAGCGTAAACATTGGACGATTGAACAGTGGAAAAACGTTATGTGGAGTGACGAATCACAGTACACAATGTGGCGATCCGATGGCAGGGTGTAGGTAAGGCAAATGCCCGGTGAAGGTCATCTGCCAGCATGTGTGTGGTGCCAATAGTAAAATTCGGAGGCGGTGGTGTTATGATGTGGTCCTGGTTCTCATGGAGGTGGCTTGCACCCCTTGTTGTTTTGTGTGTCATTATCACAGCACAGGCTTACATTGATGTTTTAAGCATCTTCTTGCTTCCCACTGTTGAAGAGCAATTCGGGGATGGCAATTGCATCTTTCAACACGATCGAGCACCTGTTGACAATGCACGGGCTGCGGTGGAGTGGTTACACGACAATAACATCCCTGTAATGGACTGGCCTGCCCAGAGTCCTGATTTGAATCCTATAGAACACTTTTGGGATGTTTTGGAATGTCGACTTCGTGCCAGGCCTCACCGACCATCATCGATACCGCTCCTCAGTGCAGCTCTCGGTGAAGAATGGGCTGCCATTCCCCAAGAAACCTTCCAGCACCTGATTGAACTTATGCCTGCGAGAGCGGAAGCTGTCATCAAGGCTAAGGGTGGGCTAACACCTTATTGAATTCCGTCATCACCGATGGCGGGCGCCACTAACTTGTAAGTCATTTTCAGCCAGGTGTCCGGATACTTTTGATCACATAGTGTGTATGATACGTGAACTGGGGGGCAATCAAATGGCTCTGAGCACTATGGGACTCAACTGCTGAGGTCATTAGTTCCCTAGAACTTAGAACTAGTTAAACCTAACTAACCTAAGGACATCACAAACATCCATGCCCGAGGCAGGATTCGAACCTGCGACCGTAGCGGTCTTGCGGTTGCAGACTGCAGCGCCTTTAACCGCACGGCCACTTCGGCCGGCGGTGGGGGGGGGGGGGGGGGGGAGGGGGGCGGGCAATCACTAAAACAAAAGCTTTCTCCTCAGAGTGTGAAAATACATTACATATGTGGATTGTGGACAGTTGAGAATGTTGGTCTCATGGGAAGCGTGGAAAGGATAAGTCCCTGCAGTGGCGCTATTCATCTGTGTCCTTGGTGGCTCAGATGGATAGAGCGTCTGCCCTGCAAGCAGAAGATCCCGGGTTCGAGTCCCGGTCGGGGCACACATTTTCAGCTGTTCCCATCGAGGCATATCAACAACACCTGTCGGCAGCTGAGGGTTTCAATTAATTATCGTTTATTCTAGAGAAGCTGCACTGTCAACAGTGGTATCTGTTCTTTCCAGTACCGTTACTATCTTCATATATACTAATAATAGTAATAATGATGATGATGGACGTACACGTCGGAATATACAGGTTACTAGATCCTGTCGTTTAATGAACAAAACAGGAGCTTATCGAACATCTGGGCGGTATTAGAAGGTCGTTTCTGTTTGCAATTTGTGTTAATGATGTAGTGGATAACGCTGAGATTCCGGAAGGTTATTCGCGGGCAGTGCTGTTATCTGCGGCCTCATTCCAAGATGATGTTATAAATTTAAACGAATGATGGAGAAGGGCAGATGTGTCAACCTGAGGTAAGGAACCCTGGTCTGGAAACTATGGAGTCGAAAGGTATAAGCGAAAATAGTTCTGATACGTGTGGCAAAGGAATACGGAACTGGTGTTGCTAAGATTGTAGAGTTGGCAATCCCGACGAACACTCAGGTGTAGCAGTAGGGATAACAACACAGCTAATCCAATGCAGATGGCGTACTGTATACTGGCACGAGCAATCCTTAGGCACTATGTAGTCTGCAGTCTGCGTTTGCAAGCTAAAGTACTGACGTCGATGAGTCTTAACCAAATGGAGTTGTATTACCCGGTGACGATACTTGCAGACATGATTTTCGTGTGCGGACAAGCAAATGGGAGTAGCAGAGAAGCGGGAAGGTTGTACAGGACCAAATATCCGCATAGATGACATGCGTCCTGCATCACGGAGAGATTTGCTGTGGAATTTTCGAGATCATACGTTTCAAGCAGAGTCGGACAACATATTACTACTTCTCTCGCGAGGCGATCACGAGGAAAAAAATGGTTCAAATGGCTCTGAGCACTATGGGACTTAACTTCTGAGGTCTTCAGTCCCCTAGAACTTAGAACCTCTTAAACCTAACTAACCTAAGGACGTCACACACATCCATGCCCAAGGCAGGATTCGAACCTGCGACCGTAGCGGTCGCGCGGTTCCAGACTGTAGAGCCTAAAACCGCTCGGCCACCCCGGCCGGCTCACGAGGAAAAACTTAGACAAATTACAGCTCACACGGGAGTTTATCTACATCCGCTCATTCCATATGCTATTCGTGAATGGAACAAGGAATGGGTGGTGGTGGGGGGGGGGGGGGGTAATGTAGTGCTACCTAAAACCTCCTCCGCCACACTAAATGATGTGGCTTGCGGACAGTAAACGTAGGCGTGGGTGTTGGCTCCACCCCCGCAGTTGGCTTACGGAGCCCCTGCGCCCGTGTCGCGCGCCAAGAAGAATTGTGCACGCATTTCTGCGATCGCTGCCATGTGGCAGGCGCTTATCTGATCACGCGTCTGCCCGCCAGGGGCCGAGAGCACAAGTATGCGCCGCGCCTCTAATTGGCGCTCGCATACTCGCGGCCACTATACTCGCCGTTATCTTCAGACCCTAGCACGGAACATTAGTAAGGCACTGTGCGCCCGTTATCTCGGACGGGGCTTCTCCCCGCTTCACACGGCCCGCCTGCTCCGGTTTCTGTACGGCGTCCGATACAGAAGAGAGAGAGAGAGAGAGAGAGAGAGAGAGAGAGAGAGAGAGAGAGAGAGAGCTCTCCTGTGATGTATAATTAGAAGATTATAGCGCCGCCAGGAGCCGGCTGAGTCGGCCCGCGCAACGTTCGGCCGGTTCCCCGCGGTCGGGCTGCGTTCTAACGCCCGCGATAACATCTATATGCGAGCGCTCTCCGGGCGTGCTGAATTATTCCCCTTTGTTGAAGGCTACTGTCAATTTAAATACGGAAGATTGCCATCGCTGAAATTTGTTTGGCATTTTTATTAACGGGGCGGCGGCTTGGCACGGGCCACAAAATATGACCGACAGCCAGGAAAGTAATTTCTGCGGTTAATGAACAAGCCGGTAGGTGCGAAAACACCCCCACGGCGGGAGCAATACCCGGGAAATGTTGCGCTGTCCAAAAATAGCTGCCAAGCATCGCTTTTAGCTGTGGAGCTACAGAGATGAAGGCGTTGGTGTCATAATCTGGACGAATGGGGTTGGTATTCCCATCCAGATAGTCCGATAAATGGGTTTCTTAAGTCACCGGTACTGTTCAGTAAAACAGACAGTAACTTCTCGTTTTCTCTTCCGTAGTGGTCCATCTCTGACGACCAGGGCATCGATGGGACTTCACACTCCAACCATTCATCCCTCCTTCCTTCCCTATTATCTCTAAATACGGCACACACAAACAGTATATTTGTTATAGACCCACTACTATTCTTGGAGTCTACATCATGAAATAAAATCGCCAATTGCATTGTAAGCACACTTCATCCCCATACTGTGGTAAAGAAGCTATCTGCCCATTACAAAACAAGTGATGTTTTTGCATTTATGATATGGCTCTTGAAAAAAAAAAAAAAAAAAAAAAAAAAAAAAAAGAAAAGAAGAATTTTTAAGGTGT
Source organism: Schistocerca americana (assembly GCF_021461395.2). Lineage (NCBI taxonomy): Eukaryota > Metazoa > Arthropoda > Insecta > Orthoptera > Acrididae > Schistocerca > Schistocerca americana. The sequence continues at coordinate 947,427,523 of NC_060121.1, forward strand.
GTGTGTGTGTGTGTGTGTGTGTGTGTGTGTGTGTGTGTGTGTGTGCGCGTGCGCGCGCGCGCGATTCCGCACTTTCCTACCGACACATGAAGAGTAGTGGCAGCAACCTGTACAAGGACAAAAGTCAAACTTTTGTCACCCATGACGCTTCTATATCAGTAACTGCCAATTGTATTTTCGTATTTGCGGTAGTACTCATATCACAGAACATAAGGGAACTGTAATTTCCAAGTATCGTGGCTAACACTGTCAGGTAGGCAGGGTATGTCTTGAAATAAATCACAGATTCATCAAATTTACCAAACAGAACTGCTGCCGTTACAGTTACAAAACATAATTTCTTACGAAATGGTGAATAATGGGGATGATGTTAGATATCGGGCAGATGCGCTTCATTTGAGTTGACTTGCGATCACAAACCACACATTATTTTACCCATGATGATTGGAAATCTCTACGACTGTTTATAACTGAAGAATGGAAAGACTGTAGTCTCCAAAGACAGTTTAGTTCAATGAAAAAAATGGTTCAAATGGCTCTGAGCACTATGGGACTTAACAGCTATGGTCATCAGTCCCCTAGAACTTAGAACTACTTAAACCTAACTAACCTAAGGACATCACACAACACCCAGCCATCACGAGGCAGAGAAAATCCCTAACCCCGCCGGGAATCGAACCCGGGAACCCGGGCGTGGGAAGCGAGAACGCAACCGCACGACCACGAGCTGCGGGCTTAGTTCAATGAACAAATAGTTTGGCGTTATCTGCTTTCTATCGTGAGTCCATTTTCAGGAGATGCCATACATTTATTAAGAAAATTGCATACAGCTTCTTTTGGTGGGGAAGGGGGTGACGGCATAGGGATAGTGGGAGGAAGGGGAAGGGAGAGGCAGAGGGAGAGAGAGAGCTAAATCACCTCAGTACGTAACCATGATCTTTGCACATCACTAACGACGATCATCACTTTTCCCGTGATTTGGTGTCACAGACATGTAATACTTTTTAGATGAAATTTCCGCCATTTGACTAAGGCTGAAATGATGATCGTACAGCAGAATAAACAATCTATACAGTCAAATGGCGGAAATTTAATTGAAAAAGAGTTCCATTACGTAGACAGATCTGTCCGCCAAGACCAGAAATATCACAACATTCATAGTTAGCAAACATCAAGCCCTCGGACTTTAACTGCACTTATGACCTCTGGGGCCACCTGGTATAGTACGCCAAACGTCTTGGGAATTACTGGTGCAATCTGACTACCCTGCGTGCTTTGTACAACAGAAATAGCTGATTGTGTCCTGTGTGACTAACATACTTAAAAACATAAATGATTTATCAGAAGGGATCGTGAGGACTATCAAATTGTGTGCTGACCGATCGTTGTCTGTAGGGACACAACTTCACTGAACTATCGTAAGAAACTTTATACCTGGCTCTGTGTTTGAGAGTATAAATATCAATAAAAGCAAGGTAATGGTCGTAATAATGGGAAAATAAAGGAATACAAGACTACGTGCAATGTTTTGAGCCCTTCGCAGTATTCAAACATGTAAAGGTAATGCTGATGAGCGATATGAAATTAGTAATATGAAAGGGTGATGGAATACAGATTTGCTGGAAGGGTTTTACAGTGCAATGCGTCCTTAAAGAGCACTAACAGTCTAATGCTCCTGGGTCTTGAGTCCTTATTGAGTATACTCATGAGAACGAATTCAGAGACACGATATTAGGATCATAACGGATGGTAAGTCCATACGAAAGTGGTACAGAGATATCCTGTTCGTTAAATTTGGAGAATGGGTAATCGAGGAAGATTGTGTGTCATCTCTGCTACAATCTTTGTACATATCTGATCGAAAGTATGCGAACACCTATTGCTCGACATTAATAAGAGATGTGACCACTCTTCATCTTTATAATAGTCTGAACTCTGATGGGACACTTTCAATGTGGTGTCCGAACGTCTGAAGGAATGGCAGCCCGTTCTTCCTAAAGAGCAGACACCAGAGGAGTTAGTGATGTTATTCACTAGTGTCTCGAGCGAAGCTGACGTTTTAAGTCATTGCAAAGATGTTCCACTGGCTTCATGTTGGAAATCTGGGCAAGCCAATCCATTTCAGGAATGTTATTGTCCGCAGACCACTGCCTCACAGATACTGCTTCATGAGGTGTGCATTGTAATCTTGATACAAACGACTGTGTCTCCGGCCTGTTTCTTTACTCTACGCAGTACACAACGCTGTAAAAAGTGTTGATATCCTTCCGCACTTAGCGTATTCCTGAGCGCTATAAGGCGATCCGCAGAGCGATGTGGCACTGTGGTTAGCACACTCGGCTCGCTTTCTGGAGGACGACAATTCACAGCTCCCACTGGCCATCCAGATTTAGATATTCTGTGGGGTATTCTGTGGTTTTCCTAATCGCTGAAGGTAAACGTTGCAATGGTTCCTTTGATAGGGGCCAGCCGATTTTCTAGCCCATGCCTCCGTCATCCGAGGTTGTGCTCGGTCTGTGATTACCACATGTTCTCGACGCAACGTTAAATACCAATCTACCTGTTTGTTGTTGTTGTGGTCTTCAGCCCTGAGACTGGTTTGATGCAGCTCTCCATGCTACTCTATCCTGTGCAAGCTTCTTCATCTCCCAGTAGGCCTACTTACTGCAACCTGTATCCTTCTGAATCTGCTTAGTGTATTCATCTCCTGGTATCCCTCTACAATTTTTACCCTCCACGCTGCCCTCCAATGCTAAATTTGTGATCCCTTGATGCCTCCTACCAACCGGCCCCTTCTACTTGTCAATTGTGCCACAAACGCCACTTCTCCCTAATTCTATTCAATGCCTCCTCATTAGTTGTGTGATCTAGCCATCTAATTTTCAGCATTCTTCTGTAGCACCACGTTTGGAAAGCTTCTATTCTCTTCTTGTTCAAACTATTTATCGTCCATGTTTCACTTCCATGCATGGCTACACTCCATACAAATACTTTCAGAAACGACTTCCTGGCACTTAAATCTATACTCGATGTTAACAAATTTCTCTTCTTCAGAAACGCTTTCCTTGCCATTGCCAGTCTACATTTTATATCCTCTCTACTTCGACCATCATCAGTTATTTTGCTCCCCAAATAGCAAAACTCCTTTACTACTTTAAGCATCTCATTTCCTAATCTAATTCCCTCAGCATCACCCGAGGTAATTCGACTACATTCTATTATCCTCGTTTTGCTTTTGTTGATGCTTATCTTATATCCTCCTTTCAAGACACTATCCATTCCGTTCAACTGCTCTTCGAAGTCCTTTGCTGTCTTTGACACAATTACAATGTCATCGGCGAACCTCAAAGGTTTTATTTCTTCTCCCTGCATTTTAATACCTACTCCGAATTTTTCTTTTGTTTCCTTTACTGCTTGCTCAATATACAGATTGAATAAAATCGGGGAGAGGCTACAACACTGTCTCACTCCCTTCCCAACCACTGCTTCCCTTTCATGCCCCTCGACTCTTATGACTGCCATCTGGTTTCTGTACAAATTGTAAATAGCCTTTCGCTCTCTGTATTTTACCGCTGCCACCTTTAGAATATGAAAGAGTATTCCAGTCAACATTGTCAAAAGCTCTCTCTTAGTCTACAAATTCTAGGAAAGTAGGTTTGCCTTTCCTTAATCTTTCTTCTAAGATAAGTCGTAAGGTCAGTATTGCCTCACGCGTTCCAACATTTCTACGGAATCTAAACTGATCTTCCCCGAGGTCGGCTTCTACCAGTTTTTCCATTCGTCTGTAAAGAATTCGCGTTAGTTTTTTGCAGCTGTGACTTATGAAACTGATAGTTCGATAATTTTCACATCTGTCAACACCGGCTTTCTTTAGGATTGGAATTGTTATATTCTCCTTGAAGTCTGAGGATATTTCGCCTGTCTCATACATCTTGCTCACCAGATGGTAATCTACCTGCCCACCTAATAATGAAGCGGTCACACTCAAACCACGAGAAACACCCACATATCGTGACATCACCTCTCCCATACTTCAATGTTGGTACAATACATGATGGCAGGTAACTTTCTCAAGGGATTCGCCAAACACAGACCCTTCCATCGGATTGCCTCAGCCTGTAGCTGGTTTCGTCACTCCAGATCACTCACTTCGAGTCAACCACTGTTCAGTGGTGTCGCTCTTTTTCACCACCTCAAACGTCGCTTAGCATTTACTATACAGGGTGTTCCCGTAAGAGCATGCAAAAATTTAACACGACGTAGAGGATTCTCCACTGAACAGTTTGAGGCAGGAAACCTGGAGTCGGAGAAGCCAGCTTAAGGAGGTTGTTGTATCCGCGGACCCGACCGAATAGCGCTCGCGCCCTGCCGTCTCTTCCTGTGCCAGATTTTCCCGTCGCGACGCCGGCGACGCATGGCGTTGCCGCCGACCGAAGACGTCGCGCCATTGCTGAGCTGGGGTCTACAAGCACCCTCTGGCTACACGACATAACAGGAGCGCTGGCCCCGAGTCAGGGAGTCTGGCAGACGTTCGTTGTCTGGTCAGCTGACTCGCTGTGTGATTCAGTATTGTATAACGACTTAGGCCACGAATCAGGAGTATCCTTTGGTCACTAATTGGAACTGTATCTACGGTACACTCTTCGCTGTCAATAAAGCTAAGTAACTGTTTTATACGAACTGGAGCTTATTTGTCACTAATCGTTTTCCTGCCACCAGATTTTAGTCACAACCTGGGCACCTCCTACTCCATATCCAAATTATGGTTGCCACGCCCGGGCAGCCATAAAAGAGGTAATAGGAATAAAATCACATTACTGTTTACTTTTTTATTTACATTAGTTACAGCTAACTGAAAATACCATCACTGACAAAATGAGCGTACCACTTGTACTGTATATTACAAAATATGCCTAGACTGACGGGCATCAACCTCAATGCAAGCATGACATTGGCTAACAAGTTTCTGACGCATCCTGACAAATATCCCTGGTGTGTTCCGAATCACACCACAGGCAGCTACAGTTCTGGCAACTGATTCCATCTCCGTATCCATTGGTATCTCATTCGGAAGAGACTGCAGATATCCATAGGAAATTATGAAGGGAATTCAGTCAGGTGACCTCGCAGGCCTCCTCTTCAAAATCTAGTGTGCGATTGGTCTTCATGTTGCCAGGTACCTCTTTTCTTCTTACCAATGAACGAGTCTCCCGCATTTGTCGGTCTAGAGAAATAAACACTCCTCGTGACGGATGATGCCTGTTGGGAAATCGTTCCCTGTACAGCCTTTCAGCAGCAATAGCACTGCATCGTACTTCCCCATAAACAAGATGTATCTCAGTGAGTTTTACGAAACTGCACCGGTACCGCTCCAACGTATTGTAGTTTACGTCTCTGAATAGCACCGAGTAATGAATGGGTCTGTCATTGATTCATAGCACGTTCTGTCATGGGACAATGTAAATACGATACAACAGCGCAACCTTATGGACAATTAAAGTAAGCCGGCCGAAGTGGCCGTGCGGTTAAAGGCGCTGCAGTCTGGAACCGCAAGACCGCTACGGTCGCAGGTTCGAATCCTGCCTCGGGCATGGATGTTTGTGATGTCCTTAGGTTAGTTAGGTTTAACTAGTTCTAAGTTCTAGGGGACTAATGACCTCAGCAGTTGAGTCCCATAGTGCTCAGAGCCATTTGAACCAATTAAAGTAAACAAAACCTGCATATGACTTCCTAATAATCAGGCTAGTCCTCCTCATTTCCTTGCAGGAAACAAAGAATGTTTGTGTAAACTTGTACGCCTGTTAGTTGTAAATAAGCTGGAAAACAGTAACGCTGGACAAAGCGGTAGACAAGTTTACTTCCATATCTACTGAAGGTTGCTAATCCGACCACAGGTTTCGTACCTCAAATTGTTCAGTGGAGCATTCTCTATGCGCTGTTACATTTTTGCACGCTTTTACGAAAATACCCTGTAGAATTACGTGCCTAATGATGACCATTGTACCCCATTCGTTTTAACTCGCAATTCACAATTTTGCTAGCTGGACTTGGAACAGTTTTAAATTCACGAGCCATTTTTTACATCCACCCTCTGCAATGTTAGAGTCTTACTTTCGGTCAGTAGGCGAGGTCTAGGTGGTCTTGGTTTAGCTATGGTTGTTTCTTCGTGTTTCCCTTCGCAATCACATCACAAACAGTCGGTTTTGGCAACTTTAGCAGGGCTGAAATGTTTCTGATTGATCCGTTTGCCAGCTGACACCCTATGACCAGTCCACGTTCGAAGTCACTGAGGTACCCTGAGCGACGTACTGTGATGCTACTGCTCCTGCACTGACAGCACAATACTCCCCGCTTCCTTTTATATTGTCGGGTCCTTCTCTCGTGACATCAATTGGTCAGTTCCGCATTACAGACGGTTTTGAACAGATAATGTGTGCAGATGTGCTTGTAGACACCTAAAAAGCCTAAAGTTCACACCACCGCCGGCGACGGCTATTATCAAATCTCGTGTACCCCCATGTTAGACAGAATATGGCTAGTTTTTTGCAGGTTGCGAAGACTGTTTTGAACAGTGTGGAAGCCCAAGAGCTGTCTAAGCCCTACGAAATGAAAAAAAAAAGGATGAATGTTGGCGCCTCCGAAGCCGGACACCCATATCCGGGCTCTGTCAGGGCCATGATGTCACAGCCAGCGGGGGTAGCAGGCGGTTACTCGTATCTCGTTACCGTGGCAACTTCTACGTGCCGTACTGGGCCGAAGGCTGTCACGTCGGCCTACCCGTCTGCCCGTGATGGCAGCCGCTGCTCGTCACGTCGGCTGCCGGCAATGGTCACATCACGTCACGTCAACGTCACGTCGAGTCGCGTTATGTTATGTTAGGTGCTGCACGCAGACATGCTAAGAGCGGAGCCGACGTCGCAGCGGATCACACCCAAAACGTCGCATGGACGTAAAGCCACGCACACGCCCACGCACACACAGCCATTCATTTCAGACACCATCCACGAGGCCAGTTTCGACAGGGCCGACTTTTGTTACTGCTACATCCTTCAATTTTCGAGAAAACTTTCCCGTGGGCTTGATACATGATACGCGTATTTTGTTACCATCATACAGAAAAATCAGACGAAAGGTTCAGAAGGGAGCTTAAAACTCTTCCCTAACAGACTCACTTGGCTAAATCTCGGTTATTTCGGGCCCGACGTTGTTAGGTTTGGAGGCCCGAGAATGTGTTTCCTTTCCATTTCGTACTCTTGCTAAGTTTGCTAGGAAGCCTGAAGGTGGCACCGCCACATAGCTACCATTGGTACAGGTCAGTAATCTGGAACAGGGGAAATGAATCACTTACTGTTGTCAATGAAACAAATAAAAGCGAAGGGTTAGTAATGTCCTCTTCAATAAAATTCTTCAGGGTATCAGACCGCATCGTCATAATTTAAAATGCGCCAACGTTTCGGCCAGCGTTGCAGCTAGCCTTCATCAGGGCCTTACGTCTAATTAAGTCGTTATCTGCATTTCTGTAGATACGATAAAAACGATTTACTACGTAGTGGAAGGATAGTAGAAGACGTTAGAAAACTTGCAGGAGTAACAAGGATGCTTACAACTCAAGGACGTATCGCATGGCAAAGTCTAGAGGAGGCCGCTATTCAACAGTGGGAATAACATCCCTCTTTTCAACCGTTTCTTCCTCATTGCCGTGTGTTATTAGCTGGTATAGTCTCCTTAAATTTCCTTTCCTCAGAACTCGTTCAAAATGTTCAAATGTGTGTGAAATCTTATGGGACTTAACTGCTAAGGTCATCAGTCCCTAAGCTTACACACTGCTTAACCTAAATTATCCTAAGGCAAACACACACACACACACACACACACACACACACACACACACACACACACACACACACCCATGCCCGAGGGAGGGCTCGAACCTCCGCCGGGACCAGCCGCACAGTCCGTAACTGCAGCGCCTTAGACCGCTCGGCTAAGACCGCGTCGCCCACAACTCGTTGCTACTATCTTTATTGTTATTATTGTCATCATCATTATTATTGTTCTTGTCACTATTATCACTATTAGTGGCAACAGCTGCCATAGTACAAGTACTGCCAGTGTTAATTTAATTTAATTTTTTTTAATCTTATGAGACCAAACTGCTGAGGTCATCGGTACCTAAACGTACACACCATTTAATCTAACTTTAACTAACTTACGCTAAGGCCAACAGCCACACCCATGCCCGATGGAGGACTCGAACCTCCGACGAGGGGAGCCGCGCGAATGACTTTATTAGTTACTCAGATTGTCACTACAGACACGCAAATCACTGCACTGATTTTGGTCATATTAAAATAGTTACTTCTAGGTAACTATTAAGTAAAAATTGTTCTGCATATGTGAACCCCTGTTCCGATGTAAGAGAGCGTCTGATGGCCCTAAACAGACCAGATTAAATAAATAAATAAATAAATAAATAAATAAAGAAAATGGCTGAGAACAACGAAGACGTTGACAACGACGGTGACTCGAGGATGAATTAATCTTACTTGCAACTAACTAGGCTTCTAAACCCTGCCTCTTCCAAATTTTCCAAACATAATTTGGAAAATTCATTGTGGTGATATTCAACTTGAAGCAGTAGTATGCTGAGCTACATAATGGAAGGGAGAGCAGGGCAAAGCACATCGTCGACGATGAGGTCGTTGAGAAGAGAGCACAAATTCGGAATGGGGAGTAAATCGACTGAGTCTTCTTCAAAGGAGCCGCCCGAGCATTTACCTTAATCGGTTTAGGTGCACCGTGAGAAACGCGAATCTAGATGGACAGATGGGGATGTAATGCATTGTCCCCCCGCTTGCGAGTGCAGCGTCCTACCACCCACTGCCGTGGCCACCTCGCCAGACATCAGAGCGGCGCGCAGCTGCCAGCTGCCCGGCAGACCCCGTGCCCTGGCCCGGCCTGCACGGCACGGCTCAGCTCAGCTCAGGGCCGGTGGGAGCCACCTTGAGAGGTGCCGCAGCTCTTGTTACCGCCACCAAGGCCGCCACACACGGCGGCTCAGGCTGGTCCTCAGCGAGATTATTTCTGCTCCCTTGTGTCCTGCCTGACCGTCGCTCTTCTTCATCATCATCATAAACAACAACAACAACAACAACAACATCCTCATCATCATCATCATCATCATAAACAACAACAACAACAACAACAACATCCTCATCATCATCATCATAAACAACAACAACAACAACAACATTCTCATCATCATCATAAACAACAACAACATCCTCATCCTCATTATCATCATCATCATCATCATCATCATCATCAGATGTTCTGCCTATTCATAGGTTTCTGAAACCGTAGCTACAATACTGGCCATTACAATTGCTACACCAAGAAGAAATGCAGATGATAAACGGGTATTCATTGAACAAATATATTATACAGGAACTGACATGTGATTACATTTTCACGCAATTTGAGTGCATAGATACTGAGAAATCAGTACCCAGAACAACCACCTACGGCCGTAATAACGGCCTTGATACGCCTGGGCATTGAGTCAAACAGAGCTTGGATGGCGTGTACAGTTACAGCTGCCCATGCAGCTTCAACACGATACCACAGTTCATCAAGAGTAGTGACTGGGGTATTGTGACGAGCCACTTGTTCGGCCACCATTGACCAGACGTTTTCAATTGGTGAGAGACCTGGAGAATATGCTGGCCAGGGCAGCAGTCTAACGTTTTCTGTATCCAGAAAGGCCCGTGCAGGACCTGCAACATGCGGTCGTGCATTATCCTGCTGAAATGTAGGGTTTCGCAGGGATCGAATGAAGGGTAGAGCCACGGGTCGTAACACTTCTGAAATTTAACGCCTATTGTTCAAACAGCCGTCAATGCGAACAAGAGGTGACCGAGACGTGTAACCAATGGCACCCCTTACCATGACGCCGGGTGATACGCCAGTATGGCGATGACGAATACACGCTTCCAACGTGCGTTCACCGCGATGCCGCCGAACACGGATGCGACCATCATGATGCTGTAAACAGAACCTGGTTTAATTCGAAAAAATCACGTTTTGCCATTCGCGCACCCAGTTTCGTCGTTGAGTACATCATCGCAGGCGCTCCTGTGTGTGATGCAGCGTCTAGGGTAACTGCAGCCATGGTCTCCGAGCTCATAGTCCGTGCTGCAGCAAACGTCGTCAAACTGTTCGTGCAGATGGTTGTCGTCTTGCAAACGTCCCCATCTGTTGACTGAGGGATCGAGACGTGTCTGCACGATCCGTTACAGCCATGTGAATACGATGCCTGTCATCTCGACAGCTAGTGACATGAGGCCGTTGGGATCCAGCACGGCGTTCCGTATTACCCTCCTGAACCCACCGATTCCAAATTGTGCTAACAGTCATTGGATCCCGACCGACGCGACGAGCAATGTCACGATACGATTAACCGCAATCGCGATAGGCTACTATCCGATATTTATCAAAGTCGGAAACGTGATGGTACACATTTCTCCTCCTTACACGAGGCATCACAACAAGTTTCACCAGGCAACGCCGGTCAACTCGTGTTTGTGTATGAGAAATCGGTTGGAAACTTTCCTCATGTCAGCACGTTGTAGGTGTCGCCACCGGCGCCAGCCTTGTGTGAATGCTCTGAAAAGCTAATCATTTGCATATCACAGCATCTTCTTCCTGTCGCTTAAATTTCGCGTCTGTAGCATATCTTCGTGGTGTAGCAATTTTAATGGCCAGTAGTGTATTTCTTTTCCACTCGTCCAGTTAGCATGCTCCAGAAACATCTGTACGGGGCTACCTGTTCAATTTGACCGTCTTATTTTCACTTTCATGTGATTTTTTGAAATGTTCCATCATAATTTTGATTTTCATTGCGTTTATTTTCATTCGGGATACTCTTGCAACACTTCTTAAAATCTGGTTAGTTTTCTTTGAAGATATATTTTTTATCTCCAAGCAGTACTATATCATCAGCAAATCAGATGTAATTGATCATATGGCCTCCTGTGCCTACTCCTTCCTACTCTACTTCTAGCGTTATCTTTATCAAATCTGAGAAATATGTTATAAGAAAAAGTTGGTGAAAGACAACGACCCCGTTTTACTTCGCTTCCACGGAAATGGAAACACATCATCGGATCACAGCGAGACTGCCACTCCAGAAGAACAAAGTGAGTGATCGTTACAAAACATTATAGTGCAAACAACAGCTTAGCTTCCAAAGTGACATCGCCTCTCGCTAAGTTTTCCTTTCTTCCACAGGAGGACCACAGCATTTATAGAAAGACTATGTAACATCAGTATGACCTTATTGTAAAGATTGTCAAGTTGTTTTTGTAATGCCATTTAGCCTGAAGATAAGGTATTCCCTGGAAACATGTCGCTAAATTAATAAGTAATACCATAGTTGACAAAGTTTGTGACTGGTAGCGCTACTTTAAAAGAAACCTTTACATATTTCTTGAGACAGTCACGGTCGAAAAATAGTCAACATGTCTTCAAAACCTTGAATTATTCTTGTTAGTTATTACATAATTTATTTTATTTTGTATACTCTACCTTTTCAGTTTTATCTTACTTAATATACAGTTTTATAATGTTCATGTATCTTTCACTTGGCAGTATTCATATTGTTATGCAGATTTGTAACTATAAAGAAAATTATTTACGTGTTTAAGAGGAGTATATGGAAAGTCTGCATATAGCAGTCGGATTAGGAGTGGGAGGAGAGGATATGTGCAGCTTATTGCACTTACACACGTGCATACTCCTGGCCTTTTAAACAGTGTGACAACGCATCGTACTGTTGGTGATCACGGCTGTGGACTACTTCGTGTTAACTTTGAAGACTGATTTGCCAAGTAAAACAAATACGATGCATACAGGGTGACAATTATTGAACTATATGAAAAAAAAACGTAAATTAGTTACAAACTACGGCGTGCACGCACTTTATTCAACGTGTAAACGTCACCTCAGATACTCAGATTTAGCTTATGACGCGTTTGATACGCCTGCCATTATTGGCGATGATGTGTCGCATATTAATAGCGAAATTCTGCATGACCCGCTGAAGTGTCGGAACATCGACGCTGTCGATGACCCCCTGAACGGCAATGGCTTTGGCGTCATTGCTGTACGCCTTATCTTTAATATAGGCCCACAAAAAGGAGCCGCATGTTACGGATCCGGAGAAATGGCAGCCAATAGAGGCCCATGCCAGTGGTTTCTGGGTACCCCAGAGCCAGAATGCGGTCCCCAGAGTGCTCCTCCAGGATATCAGACACTCTCCTGTTTCGACGGTCTCCGTCTTGCATGAACCACATCCTGTCGAAATCACGCTCACTTAGGATAATGGGGACGAAATCATCGTCCAAAACCTTCACGTAACGTTCGGTAGTCACAGTGCTATCAAGGAATATCGCGCTGGTTATGCCGCGACTGAACACCGCACACCACACAGTCACCCATAGAAGAGAGTACTCGATCGCAAAATGCGGATTCTCAGTCCCCCAAATTCACCAATTTTGCTTACTGATGAACCGATACAAATGAAAGTGGGTTTCGTCGCTATTAGTATGGGGACGCGCATACTAATTCCCATCATGCCCCGTGGCAAAGCGTGCCTAACCCAAAGTTATGACGGTTTTATTTCGTATATTTCAACAATGTCACCTTGTAAATTCTGTGTAGGCAGTTTGGTATTTATGATTTCCATTGCATTTTGTGAGGATCCGGTCATAAGTAAAACTTTTGTGATGGCTTCATACAGAAGACAAAGTAAATTAAGATCACTTCGATGGTAAAAATGTCGGCATTACAGTTCTTGTTCGAGCCTTTCCATTTCTCTACATCAGTAGTTGTTATAAAGTAAAACAAGTCGTAAGAAACCTCATCTCTTTCACCTGACAAGCAAGTTATGGAGATCAGGGGGGTAGTGGACAATTACTCGACCCTTTCTGCGTGCAAATTTCACTGGGCGCGGGTTTCAGGACACAATGGAAAACAGCTGTTGTGGGAAAACTACTCGTCCCCGAAAGCCGCCTTGTAGGCCCAGACAACAACCCATTTGGAAGGCCTGACAGACAGGCCTATCGTCTTCACACTAGAGAAAACGTATTCCTAGGAGTGCCGGAAGCAGACTCTGGTGCACACAGTAGCACCAGGACGATCGCACACACGCACGGCCAGGAAACGGTACGTCAAAGTCTGTCCTTGGCAGCGTCTCCGTCAGACGGCGGCGGCAGTGGCGGCTGCGACTGTACTGTATAGTGGGTCATACCGGGCGGTGCGGCGCGCCCCGCGGTCCGTGCGCGCTTTTAATTTCTTATAACAATTTACGGCCGGCCAGAAATAGCGGCTGGCCGCGTCCCAGCCGGGGTAAACGCGGCCTCGACGCCTTAGGCCGGAGACCTGCGTGCGCAGTAGTGGGCGGCGATGCAGCTCCGCCGCGCCGCGCCGCGGGCGCTGCCCCTGACTCACAGGCAACCCTCAGTGCTACGCTCACATTACGATACTGCGCTTATGGCGGTCTCTACTCTCCCCTGCTCCTACTGCTGCTGTTGACCTACGCTTAATTAATGGTTGTTCTTAGACGATACGTTACCCATTTAAGAAAGATTACCAAAAAAATGGTTCAAATGGCTCTGAGCACTATGGGACTTAACTTCTGAAGTCATCAGTCGCCTAGAACTTAGAACTAATTAAACCTAACTAACCTAAGGACATCACAAACATCCATGTCCAAGGCGGGATTCGAACCTGCGACCGTAGCGGCCGCTCGGCTCCAGACTGTAGCGTCTAGAACCGCACGGCCACTCCGGCCGGCAATGGTTAACAGCTTGGGTAATAAAGGTTGTGCAATATAAAAAAAATAAATTTTAGGGTCACAAACTTTAGTTTATTAACTAGTCTGTTGTCCATCACGCAATAAAGATTTGAGATACACGCAATGGATAGCGCCCCACAAGGTACCAACAAAAGTTATACGCTGAAATTCTCTAATTTCTAAAAAAAATACCGAACAGAATTTTAGTGTTTAGAGTATAAAAAAGGAACCCTTGTTTATGATAGAAGCAAGTCACATGTGCACCATTTCTCCGCTAGGGATCCATGAAGACTTTGACGTTAGTGTGTTCAGAGACATGTTCAAATTGTCGTGTGATGCATATTGTTTCAGAGATGTTGCTGGCCCATGGATTTCCTTTTGTGGTGAAAGATGAAGATTTTATTTTAGGAGACACCGATAAACTCAGCAGAAGAACTGGTTGCCTGTTTGGGTGAAGCTGCACCCATAACACCTGGCTGTTTTAAGCGTGTCAGACAATTGATAGCACACAAATTCCAGTTGTGCATTAACGTAAATGGATAATTTTTTCAACAGTATCTCTAACACACTATCACATAGGTGGTTTCAACGTCTCGACTGAACATCATTAGCTACAAAACTTTCACTAACTCCTAGTGGGGAAACGGTGGACCTTTGACTTTTTGTTGCAGGAAAAGTGTATCTCCTCTAAGCGCTCTAAAATTTTGCCCACGTATGTAAACTTCTGGCCATTGAAATTGCAGTTGAATGAAGGTGACATGCAACAAAGCTTAAAGTGGCATTAATTGTACTACATGCTTGAATATGCAAATCATTAGCACCTAAGCTAAATACCACAAAATATGCACAGGGCATCTACATTCTATATAAAGGGGGTTTTGTTATATAGGGACAAACTACAGGAAATTACATGGCCAGAAATACGTTGCGGGGAATCTACACCCATTGGAAGATGCAGGTAGAAGATCTTTGGTGATGTAGGGTCCAATCAATGGAAGAGCACATGAGAATACATCATGAAAGTGGGAATGCTCTGTTTGTACTGGAGTTTTAGTGGTATCGTCGCAGTGAACCATCAGCATCTGTTCAGCTTCAATGTGATGTTGTCGAGACGTCTCTGCATGGAAGCGCAGAAGTGAGCTGCGGCACAATCTTGTAGTAGCCATGTTACCTTTCTTACCACTAAAGTCAGAAAAATTAGAGTCCCAGAAGGATGTGCGGATGTATGTCGCGTGTGGAAGGATGGCTGGTCCCATGATCCGGTCACCAATAATCCCCATCTATACAGTGCAATCAGATCGGTGCTGATGGTTCGCTGCCACTACAGCACTAAAACACTAAAACACTAGTACAGGCAGAACATTAGCACTCGCCTGGTATGTTCCATGTGTGCTTTCAATCACTGAAACCTACACTGGCAAAGATCTTTATCTCCACCTTCAAGTGCGTGTATCTTCGTTGGAACACATTTTCGACCATATGCCCATTGCCTAAACTGTAATTCAGAAAGTAATACGTTTGTTGCACAACGTTTGTTGCACAATGTAAGTGAACAGTGCTCAGTTAGACAATTCTTAACCAATGTCACGACCTCACAAACTATAATGTCATAACCATATAATCTGTAATACTGTAATATCGCGTATTTTAATTATTTATTATCCTGAACATTGTCCATTTCGTAAAGTGTAATTTATAACGCTAAAAAACAAGTTTTGTGCACAACATTCTGTGCATGTGGATTGTATCTTTGCTTATTGTGTTTGATTGCTTAGGAACTAATATCCCCATGCAGACGATAAGCAGTTGTTTCCTGAAAATGGTCCGATAAGCTGAAAACTATTTAGAAATAAAAAAAAAATCTGTGGAACAAAAACAGTTGAAGGAATTGTTCTACCACGAACTGGCGCAAGAATCCATAAATAAAATATGTCCATATCATCTTTTACGCTTCTTATACCATCAGTGATCGTTTCCTACAGTTTGTCTCCATTTATCAAAATCATCTGTGTAAGGGGAAAGGGGACGTTTTGCAATGGGCTTCTAATTTATAAATAGATTTTAAGGTTGTTTGTGAGGATATCTTGTTATGCCTCGTGTAAGAAGGAGAACGATGGATTGTATGGATTCATTTGGGCCACATTCAATACCATGCAGGGTGTCAACGGCCCCACTCGACCAGCGGTCGAGAGAAGAGGCACATCGTTCACTGAGTTGTGCAGTATCGTACAACTAAGTTACGCACCTTGAGCCAGAAAATGGATTTGTTTGCAGCAAAATAAGTATTCACACAGTCTGCTGACGTCTGCAACACCACAGACGTCCAGCACGGCAACCACTATGGCGGCTGTCCTCGACGTGGCTGTAGGGAAAGAGTTGGCGACAGGTGTGGAGGAGGAGGAGATTACTGTTTAACGTCCCGTCGACAACGAGGTCATTAGAGACGGAGAACAAGCTCGGATTAGAGAAGGATGGGGAAGGAAATCGGCCGTGCCCTTTCTAAGGAACCATCCCGGCATTTGCCCGAAGCGATTTAGGGAAATCACGGAAAACCTAAATCAGGATGGCCGGACGCGGGATTGAACCGTCGTCCTCCCGAATGCGAGTCCAGTGTGCTAACCACTGCGCCACCTCGCTCGGTACAGGTGTGCATCCAACAGTGGACAGAGGAGTCTTTTCACCCAACTCCCTCTTCTGTGTGCAGCATCACGATGGACGAATACGTCTGTGAAGGCTCAGAGGAGAACGAGCGTCGCCAGACTGCATTTGCCATCGTCATAAAGGCCTATTGCATGTCGTGATTTATAAGTTGCCATTGGGTACACAACACGATTACTTCTGGTTCGAAAAGCCGGAAATCTGGGCAGCACCAGTTACGTTGCTGAATCGTTAAAAAGGGTGGCTGTGCGTTATCTTTGAGGCAACAACAATGTTATCTTTTAGCAAAATAAAACAAAGCCGGCTGTTACCCTTGCCATAATCACCTAGCTGGATACAGAAGGTGTTTGACTGGTCAACAAGTTCTCCAGATCTCCCACTCATTGAAAACATCCGATCACGGTTTGCTGAGAGACTGGAAAATCACCGCACGCCACCCCTCACCACCACTGTCGATGGTGAACTCTGTCACGCAGTTGAAAGCCATGGTACGATGTGCCTGCAACCTTCATCAAAACCCAGGTCGACTCGATGCCCACACGGGTTAGGCCATTGTTGCAGCCAGAGACTGGTACTCTGTGTGTTAAAGGTAGCTGCGCTATATGTAGCCTTCAAAATGGCGTCTGTAACGGATGTGCGTTCCAAGCACAGAACTGCCATTGAATTTCTTTTGGCGAAGTACCAGAGCAAGACAGATATTCATAGGCGCTTGCAAAATGCCTACGGAGACCTGCCAGTGAACAAAAGCACGGTGAGTCATTGAGCGAGGAGTCTGTCATCATTGCAACAAGGTCGCGTAAACCTGTCCGATATCCCGCATGCTGGCCGGCCGGACACGGCTGTGACTCCTGCAGTGTTGGAACGTGGGGACACTCTCATTCGAGGTGACCGACGGATCACAGTTAAACACGTTTGTGCTACGCTGGAAGTCTCTACTGATAGTGCTGACACACCCGTTCGCCAGTTAGGGTACTCAAGATACACTACTGGCCATTAAAATCGCTACACCAAGAAGAAATGCAGATGATAAACGGGTATTCATTGGACAAATATATTATACTAGAACTGACATGTGATTATATTTTCACGCAATTTGGGTGCATAGAGCCTGAGAAATCAGTACGCAGAACAACCACCTCTGGCCGTAGTAACGGCCTTGATACGCCTGGGCATTGAGTCAAACAGAGCTTCGATGGCGTGTACAGGTACAGCTGCCCACGGACCTTCAACACGATACCACAGTTCATCAAGAGTAGTGACTGGCGTATTGTGACGAGCCAGTTGCTCGGCCACCATTGACCAGACGTTTTCAATCGATGAGAGGTCTGGAGAATGTGCTGGCCAGGGCAGCAGTCGAACATTTTCTGTATCCAGAAAGGCCCGTACAGGACCTACAACATGCGGTCGTGCATTATCCTGCTGAAATGTAGGGTTTCGCAGAGATCGAATGAAGGGTAGAGCTACGGGTCGTAACACATCTGAAATGTAACGTCCACTGTTCAAAGTGCCGTCAATGCGAACAAGAGGTGACCGAGACGTGTAACCAATGGCACCCCATACCGTAACTCCGGGTGATACGCCAGTATGGCGATGACGAATACACGCTTCCAATGTGCGTGCACCCAAGTTCGTCGTTGAGTACACCATCGCAGTCGCTCCTGTCTGTGATGCAGCGTCAAGGGTAACCGCAGTCATGGTGTCCGAACTAATAGTCCATGCTGCTGCAAACGTCGTCGAACCGTTCGTGCAGATGGTTGTTGTCTTGCAGACGTCCCCATCTGTTGACTCAGGGATCGAGACGTGGTTGCACGATCCGTTACAGCCATGTGGATAAGAGGCCTGTCATCTCGACTGCTAGTGATACGAAGCCGTTGGGATCCAGCACGGTGTTCCGTATTACCCTCCTGAACTCACCGATTCCATATTCTGCTAACAGTCATTGGATCTCGATCAACGCGAGCAGCAATGTCGCGATACGATGAACCGCAATCGCGATAGGCTACAATCCGACCTTTATCAAAGTCGGAAACATGATGGTCCACATTTCTCCTCCTTACACGGGGCATCACAACAACGTTTCACCAGGCAACGCCGGTCAACTGCTGTTTGTGTATGAGAAATCGGTTGGAAACTGTCCTCGTGTCAGCACGTTGGAGGTGTCGCCAGCGGAGCCAACCTTAAGTGAATCCTCTGAAAAGCTAATCATTTGCATATCACAGCGTCTTCTTCCTGTCGGTTAAATTTCGCGTCTGTAGCACGTCATCTTCGTGGTGTAGCAATTTTAATGTCCAGTAGTGTATGTACACGCCGGTTCCTTGGCGCAACGAAGGACCATCTGCGAGGAATAACTTGCGCGAAAAGAGGCTGTTCGTGACAATTTTCTGTAGAACATCGTTACAGGCAATGAAACATGGGTTCATCACTTCGTTTTGGAAACAAAACGGCAGTTCACGGAGTGGCGCCACACCACCTCTCCGAAGAAAAAGTTCAAAACCGCACCCTGAGCCGGTAAAGTCATGGTGACCGTCTTCTGAAGGAGTTGTTCTGTTTGATGTCCTACCTTGCGATGCAGCGATCAACTCTGAGGAGTACTGTGCTACTCTCAGGAAATCGAAGAAACGACTTCATCGTGTTCATCGCCACAAAAACGCAAACGAACTTTTCCTTCTCCATGAGAACGCAAGGCCTCACAAAAAGCTGCGCACCTGAAAGTAGCTCACAAAACATCATTTGACTGTTCTTCCTGATCCACCCTACAGACCGGATCTCGCACCTTCCGACATCCATCTGTTTGGCCAAATGGAGGACGAACTCCGCAGGGGACAGTGGGTCGGTGATGGGGAGGCTATTGATGCAGCTGGACATTGGCTCCGACGTCGGCCAGTCGGGGATGCTGACGATCCCAGTAAGGTGGCGCAAGGCCGTCGTGTTGAATGGAGATGTAAATGTCGTGTGACTAGGGCCTCCCGTCGGGTAGACCGCTCAGCGGGTGCAAGTCTTTCGATTTGATGCCACTTCGGCGTCGGTGGGAATGAAATGATGATGATTAGGACAACACGACACCTAGTTCCTGAGCGGAGAAAATCTCCCACCCAGCCGGGAATCGAACCCGGGCCCTTAGCATTGACATCCTGTCGCGCTGACCACTCAGCTACCGGGGGGCGGACGTTGAATGGAGATTACGTTGAACAACAGGGTTTTGTAGCCAAAAGAGTGGGGAATAATATGAAGTATTGGAATCCTGAATAAAACCAACCTGCTTTGTTAAAAGAAAATGTGTTACGTTGCTTACCGAACGACCGCCGTAAATTTCGAATGCTGTATACCTCCAGTTTATGTACTAACTGAATTTCAGTGTACGAAGAATCAGTAAAATTTCGTTATTTGCTTTGTTTCCGGATCTCGCATTATTTTATGCCGGCAATGGAATCGAATCACATCACTTAGCAGGCAGAGCGGTTCTAAGCGCTTCAGTCTGGAATCGCGCGACCGCTACGGACGCAGGTTCGAATCCTGCCTCTGATATGGGTGTGCGTGTGTGTGTGTGTGTGTGTGTGTGTGTGTGTGTGTGTGTGTGTGTGTGTGTGTGTGATGTCCTTAGGTTAGTTAGGTTTAAGTAGCTCTAAGTTCTATGGGACTGATGACCTCAGATGTTGAGCCCCATAGTGCTCAGAGCCAGTTTAACCATTTTTTTCATTTAGCTGACGTGATGTCAGATGCAAGCCTAACAGACACAAACACAGGAGTCCACTGTGTCGGCCTCAGTCTGGCTCAACGTTGAACGTATCACACACACCAGTGAACCAGACTTCTATCTATTACTGTATTTATTTTGCCTCGAGTAAGTAGAACGTATACCTCTTGCATGTAGTTTAAAAGCCACAAAATCACTTATACTCTTTGTTATTAGGGGAGAAAACATGAAATTTGTACGAGAAATCCTTGCTTTCATCTGATGAATGGCCTACGCCCGAAAATAATTACAGAAAAATAATTTTTTCATTAAAACATACAGTGGCTGGTTAGAGTTTTATACTTCAGTGATATTTCCGATAACAGTATCTGTGTTCTTAAACCAACATGGACAAAATAAAGGAAAATAAATTTCGGTATTTGTTACTTTCTTTTCTCTTAGTTTCTGCTTTTTAC
The DNA here is from genome assembly GCF_021461395.2 of Schistocerca americana. Taxonomy (NCBI): domain Eukaryota; kingdom Metazoa; phylum Arthropoda; class Insecta; order Orthoptera; family Acrididae; genus Schistocerca; species Schistocerca americana. Next base: position 947,448,185 of record NC_060121.1, read on the forward strand.
TTACTTACTTCTTCCTTATTCCACAGTAGTTTTTAGTTAAGTAGATTCCTTACTTGATTTACGATTTCACTTAGCTTTACAGTATCTGAGTTGCCGAGTACCGCAATCTGTACCGACACGCAGTAAATGAGTATGATTAAAAAGAACGTATCTGCGTAATATTACGAACCTTAGGAAACCAAGCAGGGGGTTTCAAATGGTTCAAATGGCTCTGAGCACTATGAGACTTAACATCTGAGGTTATCAGTCCCCTAGACTTAGAACTACTTAAACCCAACTAACCCAAGGACAGCACATACATCCATGCCCGAGGCAGGACTCGAACCTGCGACCGTAGCAGCAGCGCGGTTCCGAACTGATGGTGGTGGTGGTGGTTAGTGTTTAACGTCCCGTCGACAACGAGGTCATTAGAGACGGAGCGCAAGCTCGGGTTAGGGAAGGATTGGGAAGGAAATCGGCCGTGCCCTTTCAAAGGAACCATCCCGGCATTTGCCTGAAACGATTTAGGGAAATCACGGAAAACCTAAATCAGGATGGCTGGAGACGGGATTGAACCGTCGTCCTCCCGAATGCGAGTCCAGTGTGCTAACCACTGCGCCACCTCGCTCGGTGGTTCCGAACTGAAGCGCCTAGAACCGCTCGGCCACAACGGCCGGTGCAGGGGTTTAAAACGGAGCGTAATAACGTATGAAAAATTCCAGCACTCTAGAATCACACACTTTTAATCAACTAGACGCT